>NC_137459.1:283708046-284308046 GCF_964235325.1 Thermobia domestica
TAATGGTCCATAGCTCCAACACTATGGGACCTACCGCAATCGGGTCAATACTTCACCTAGGAACTAATATGTGCGCTATCCAAAAATATATGTTTCAGAATCCTAAGGTACTCACGCAACAGTTTTTATAGAGGGAGCTTGGCTATGGGGATGTAGTTTGAAGTACTGACAAACTACCTTAAAAAATGTTACGGAAGTAAGGCAGGATTCTGAAACATGGATGTTTGTATGGGGCACATATTAACTTCTAAGTGAAGTCTTGAGCCGACTGCGATAGGACCATAGTATTGGAGCTATGGACTTTTAAAGTTTTTTTTAAATGTTTTCGGCAGCTTATAACTTCTTAATGAAGCATTTGTGCACCCAGGTTGGTCAGTACTTTTTGTCTTGTCTTGGTGTCAGGAATCACCTCCCGAACGTTGTCGGTGTTGTTTTGAAACACCCTGTATAGCATGACGATGAAGTGTGTCAGAACAGTTGATTGTAGAAGGTGTAGAAGAACTAAGTAATCCTGAAATTTCAAATAGTTATATATAATTATTTGTTTATGTTTAGCCTTCAGGATTCCTCGAGCTACTCTATATATTTAATTTGTCAAACCGGTTGCTTGCAGTGTCAACAAAGACGGACATAATCATATGATAAAACATTTGACTCTCATTAGCCGCAACCTATGTCCAATAGGCAAATTTTAAGTGAGTGCGTATAAAAAAAATCGATTTTAAAATCGCACATTGTGCCACTACCGACCATCAATATAAAAACATCTATTACTTACGCGTTCGTGACTTCTACTACTTACGCAGAAATGAGAAGTTCGAACGAGAGGCGGCACGGTGGCTCAGTGGTTGGGCAGCGTAAGATTGTTCCTTGTGATGCAAGGAAAGGCTTTCAAATGAAGACGCCCAGCTTTGTGGTTAGTGACCAAGTTGCGTGTTCTCTGCTCATGAGGTAGCACGTCTTTAGCTGGTGCTCCATCCAGTGTCTTACCATGCGAATGGCATTGAATGCGTCTAGTGTACTGTGTGTGATTGGAATTTATGCTTTACTTGGTTCTAATATGTTTCAAACTGTGGTGACTAGTGAGCGTAATTTAGAACTACAACATGCATATGAAACGTGAATGCGTTAAAATTAGAATTCCGTGCTATTCCTAATAGTCCCTCCAAAATCAAAATTATTCAGACTATTCAAAACACGTTTAAGTTAAAGAAATAAGAAATACTAAGTCTCGAGTTGTATATTTATTGTAAATGCGTATATATTAAGTTATTGTATGACTTGTTGTGGGAAAAAATGTTACGAGCACATGGTGATAGTGTTAATTTTCAAGACGATAGTGGAACATACCCAGTGACCTTAGGATTAGCTGATAAGCTTTTAACCCATGTGTGAGTACATGCTATTCCCACGGAATATAGTGATGATGATGTCATACGTGCCTTGCCTGAGTATGGAGAGTGTGAATGTATCAAAGATGAAGTTTATGACGATACCCATATTTATAAAGTTAGACCTGGAAGGAAGATTGTGACAATGTACTTGTTAAAGCATATACCGTCATTCATTGGCGTTCGTAACCAAAGGTTCCTCGTAACTTATTACGGTCAGGACTGTACTTGTTATTACTGTCAATCGTGTGATCATTTACGAGACCAACGTTATCAGCGTCAAAAACGGGCCGTTGTTTCAACAACAACCTTAGAACACACTGAAAGCGCTAAGGAGTGCTCTAGAGATTCGCAAACCCGAGAGATTATTGTGGTTAAACCTGCTAATTTAAATACTTTGGCTTCAGATGTGGACTTTCCAAAGTTAATGACTGCTCTTGCTACCCCTCTGATACAGGGCCGTCCTGTAGCCACTGCTCCGATAATGCTTAATGATAGCGTTCCTAACCAACCATGTTCCGGAGAAATTGCTGACAATTTCTATGCCCAGGATGTTAGTGACAATCAGAACAGAACCTCATCTTCAGTCCCTCCAGCTTTACATGGTGCCTCTCCACTGGGTGAGTCAGACCTTCCACAGAAATCTCACGTAGTCAGTGAACAGGATACAAAACAGGTATTGCTAGAAAGGGCTTCCTCCTCCCCTAGTGTTGTTGTTGGTAATCATAATCCAGAGTGAATCTCTAGTGTATCAGAAGTTTCCTCTGTAAGTCCCATGTTCACAGTTCAGTCCAAGGAAAATATCCCATTTTCTCCCCTGTGAGTTTTCTTAGTGGGATAAAAGGAACCGATGCCAGGAATTCCCAGGAAGCCTTGCAAGACAAAAAATGGAAGAAAGCAGGAACGGCTATGGCTCAAGTCAAACAACCTAAGAAGATGGATCAGAGACTTTTAGAAGTATCACCTAAAATCACCCGGTCTTTTGTAGCGAAATTAGTGAGTACTGAACATATACCTGATACCGGTATATGCTCCTACTTCAGGTGAGTCGCCAACAGTTTCTAATCCTACCTAAACATTCAGCAGATCAGTTCTTGCAGACAAACATTGGTGTTTAATTATGAAATGCGTTGCTAAAATTCGACACCCTTGTATTACTATACTTAAGTGTACCATGTTAAAACTAGCAACTATAAATATTAACTTCATCCAAGCTTTTCTGGTATGTGCCACTGTATCGAATTTCATGAAAATGTTGAGCTTTGTTTCCCAATTTACTCGGAAAATGTTACTTGCAATTGACTTTTTCTCGAGCTACTCATTTATTCATGGACAATAATTTACTAACGATGTTTAAAATTTGGTAGAGAAAATATTAATATATCCTGAAGGTATGTAAATTCTGAAGAAAATATACTGATATGATTATGTTATGTTTAAAATAATTTAGAATCATGTTGCAGTTATGTGAACGTGCATTGTAAATTACAACAAAAAGCTTTTATTGTCTGAAAATGTAATTAGGTTTCCAATAAAAAACGATTGTTCATATAAGATGCATTTTAATTTAATTACAAAAATTCGATAAAATTAGCAAAATGTGCTGAATACCTTACTCAGTTTCATCCATTCGTACGTATAATTTATATTATATTGTAAGGGGTAATGTATATATATATATATCAATAATAATGGGTCTATATATGGTATAAGCGAAGTCTTATGTTTCCTTTTGTAAGGAACACTAGATTTATTGCAAATGAAACTCGATTTATCAGTAAAGCACTGAATAAAATCTTCATATCTAATTTTACCACCTACAGTGAAAGACGAAAAATGGAGTGTGGACAGTATGAAATCACGTTTCATGTTAGGGAATATTTGAAAAGTTTCAATTGAAAAGAGTTCATTGAAATTAAGGCTAATGAATATTGAGTGATATACCACATATTCGCTTGTATAAGCCACATTTTTTTTCAAAGATGTATTTGGAAACAAGTAGCAGTGCCATAGTATACCCCATGTAAAGGAGTTTATTACAATGTAAACAACTTAGAAATTCAAGTTTGACTAACTAATGGCTCTTCTCATCCTCTATTTTTACTAAAAAAAAATAGAGTTGCCGTGACAAGCGATTTTTATTATGATTTATATTTACTAATAGTCAGATATTTGCTGAATTAATATTGAAACTGGAAATGGTAGCAGATTTCTACCGCTTCCGGTTTTAGTAGAGTTATTATACTGGAGATTGAATATATTATTCGGAAACTTAGCTTACCTTGCTTTACCAACTGGCACTAAAGCTCAGGGTAAGCTCTGGCCTCTTTCACCACATGTCCCCAAGCTCATTGATCTTTAACCATTTCTTTCCACCCTCATATGTACATCATCTTCAGATCTTGCTATACATTTTATTTCCATCTTATTTTGGGACGTCGTCTTTTCCTATTAGAATGTATCTTTTCGTTAAACACTTTTTTGGCATTCAATTACATTTTATTCTTTCTAGATGCCCAAATCATCTTAACATCTGTGAACTCACAAATCTTTCAATATTTTGTTTTTTCTAACATTGCGTGCATTGTTATGTATAATGTAAGGATACAATAATGAACGTTTATACTGGCGGAAAATAAGAAAGAACTGATACAATAGTATAATGTATACGGATAACGAACGTAAACTTAAAATTTGGTGAGAATTTCCTGATTATATGAGTAATATTTATTTTTGTGCAATTTGGTTGACATAAATTTCGGAATGCAAAAGTCATATGCTAACTTGGAAACATTGTTTGAGCAACCCCCGCTAAATTTTATGATTTAGTAGAACATCAAAATTCCCATGCTTATTAATGAGTTACGAATATATATATATAGGGGAAAGTGTGGTAAAACCGGGAAGTCGGGTGCAAACCTGGTACCCCCTTCTAGACTCTGTATGCGCTGCGATTGCGCAGACAACGAACGTACTACTTTCCCATTAACACATTAGACTCGCTCATTTTGTTGCTGTGAAGAAAATTCAGTTTGAGTTATTTTTGCTTACGATTTTTGAAGAAAACTAAACGGGTTATACTGCGTTCCTGTTTTTGCAAGAGTAAAGGTATGTAGCTGTTTTGCACAGCATTTAATTACCTTCATTATACTTTTTCTAAGTAATTGTCTGTAGCGTTTTGTATTGCCAGATGACGCCATATGTGATGGAAACTGTACGTGCGGGGCAAAATCGGGTGCTACCCAGTTTTACCCCTCGATTTTTTTTAAAATCATAGAAAGTATATTATTATATAGGCCATGTAATAATATTTTTATTTGAACATATTAGTTTACAATGTAAGAGGTAACAAAACAGTACATATTAAGCAATAATAGTTAAATATTATTATTGTATATATACCTAATTGTTATTGTAAAATATTTTTATTGTATTATAATAACGTTTAATATAACACAATAATAATAATTTACAATAATAAGTTTTCAACTTTTCCGCTCTCGTGAATTGGTCCGTTGGTTGGTTACACTTTTACTTCCAGTAACAGTACTGTAGCTATATGAGACGAGGTCTACTGTTTAAAGTGACAATTCAGCCACTACTCGGGTTTGAATTCGAGTTGCGAAGCTCTCAGCGCGACTTGAACCCGCTATCACGAGTCAAAGGCGACCACGCTCTCGTGAATTATGCTGGATGGTCACGGATCATTTGTTTCACTCTATTTTTCTTCCTATATCGCGCAACAATCTGAAAAGGATGGCTGCTGACGTCATGCGTTCAAGTAGAAGCCAGAGCACGCGTGATGTGTTGCGCTGTAGTGAGTGGGCTAAATAACTCCCTCCCTTTCTAACTTAGTGAAAGAACAAATGCAAGACAATTGAAATCGTCATGCACTGGTCAACGTATTTCCAGAACACCTCTTCGCGCCATCATTGACCACAAATAGACCTACACCTGAACCAAGAACGGAAGAAACCACAGTGGAAGTTCCAAGGAATCCTCAAACCAGCATTAAGATGTACAAACAAGGAAGGTTTAGCAGTAAGGGTATATAAAGTTCATTTAGCAAGTGTTCCTAATGTGTCAACACCATTGAATCTAACACCTTCTGAACCCGAATCACTTAATTTACCCTGCTGTTCTAAGTCCTTGACGCTTAACCCTAAACATGTTTCCGAAGCATCATTCGAAGTGATGCCTCCCACATATACTGAAAGACACAGCCGAAGGAGGACAAGAGAAAAGGGAAACCTGTCGTTCTGGTGGGCTCCAGATACAAGTTCCAACTTCAGACAAAATTAGAAGAGAATAAAAAATGGAGGAAATAAGAACAAAGATGGGCAGAAGACAAGAGAAACCTGAAGGAACGATAAAGGAACCAAAGAAAAAGCAACTATATAAGGATGCCAAACTAGAACAACAAATCGAAAATAAGCGTCCAAAACAAGAGAAATCGAAGGAGCAAATGCAGGATGACTCCAGTGAAGATGATGACAATACTGCCTGCATTTACTGCAATGAGCTTTATTCGGACTCCCAGGGTGTTGAGGGATGGATCGAATTCATCCAATGTCGTTGTTGGGACCATGGAAGCTTCTCTGGGGCCGAAGAGGAAGGTGACTTTTATTTGCGACTTTTGTCAATAGGCCTTCTATTACAGCAATAAATACATAAATAAATAAATAAAGACAATTAAATTTATTAACAAATCATCAAGTTGTGTCATTTTACACTTATTCCTACATTTATAACAATAGTTGCATTATGTCAATAAAAATAAATTTTGTGGAAACTTTTAACATTTTTATTGTCCCATACCAATAACATGTCTACCCGGTATTACCACACTAGTGATGCAAAACCGGGCAAAATTACTTGTCTCACAAAACCAGTACCTGCAGTTACAAACGCAATTAAATAATGTTTGTATTTTAAACTGCGGCTGTATTAACAGATAAGTAGTGCTTACTTTTGCAAAATGTTGTTCCTTTGCGGTAAAAATTGTGATCTCTGGAAGCCTTAAAGCCTTAGGGTCCCGGTTTTACCCCAGTTTCATATATATACAGCCGCATATATATATATATATATATATATATATATATATATATATATATATATATTCTTCTTGTACGCATTACCAGTAGGGAAAGAGCTGCATGACCATACAGTACACGTCTTTGTTAACGTACGCGCCGGTCTTTGTAACTGATTACACAACCACAAATTTTAAATGTATGTAGATTATAATTATTTGAACTGCAATGGCCTGTCGATTTTAATGATTCAGAAAAAAAAAGCACAGAGTTCACAGAACCCAAGTCCCTTCGCTGTCAAAGAAATTTATGTGTATCTGACAGTGCGAGACACAAAAATCAATTGAACGAGCATACTTTGTTTCTCATGACGCTTGCCAGAATTTGACAGACAGTTCTTCTCGCTGATTTCAAGTAATGAATACATTTCTTTCACTACTAAAAGTGGTGAAAAATAAAGTAACTATTAACATTGGGAAGCTGGTCTCTAGAAGTAATATTGTTATTCTATCTGTTTCGTTTGAAACATTTCTTAGAGAATAAATTTGTTATTTAGGTTCAAGTGTTTCAGATTTCAGGTTGTAGATATCTTGCAAACGACTATCATTAACAAATCATTAGTTGACCAGGAGACGACCAGAAATGTACCATCCCGTCTCGATTTTCGTCTCTAAAACGAGAAAAAGACACAACCAGAAAAGCATATTGTCAAATTTGGGATGGGACGAAAATCATGACAATTCTCGTATCATTTTCAAGACCAGACTAAAATTTGATGAGTCTCCTGCGCAAAACTAATCAGCCTAAATCTAATGTCTTGCAAACGTTTTAGAATAGGATGATTCATAGTGTTAGAACTATAAATTAGTAAATCGATTGTATGAACACAATTAACAGACTTTATCAAAGTATAAAGATATGCAAGTCATTACAAAATATGCACTAATAATGCAAACGGTTTAAAGGTTCTCAGGTATATTTAAATGCTGTTTATACTTCTAAATGTTAAAATGTTATTGTTATGAGACCCTTTCGGGGCCTTTGATGGCGCGGAAGGATTCTGATGACTTCAAGATGAAGTTAAGAAAAAGACAGGGCGTAAATTCTGTACACACATTTACAAACCGAGACGAGGAAACTTTCCGAAAATCGAGACATTACGAGAAGGAATTCTTCTAGCACTAAGATGACACAATACTTCTAAAAATTACGGCTTATCGTTTCGACTCGTCTCGTGAACAACACTATGTATATTTTGATACGACGAGAAATATCGTTTTGATGTTGTCTCAGTATTGCCATATATACTTTGTTAACTTGCCATTGTCGGACTGTTTAAGCTAGTACTCAAAAATCACATTTTCATGCGATGTCCTTTCCACTTTCCACTGGTCCCTTAACTTACAATGAACGTTCATGTCTGCACTAGAAACTTGGAACATTCAGGTTTGCGGAAATTGAAATATCTGCAGCACTTCCCTTGGATTTCAATGGGATGTGCATGTCATGAAACAATATTAGGATCTCGAAAAGTAATTTTGTAATATCCGGATAGAGTGTCCCTCGCCGCTACAAGCTTTATAAGATGCGCGAAGGAAGATCCGTTTACAGGGCATAAGTGGGAATTTGAATTTTGATAATTTATGCAACTGGTATGAAATAACTAACATTCCTCAGATGTCCAAGGGACTTATCTGTACTACTTAATAATAACGCATTCTCAACAAGTCTACGAATAACAAGATTTGCATTATGGGTAGTATATTTAAAACAAACTGGCCTTCAACTTCTCCTTCAAAGTTCATATTAAATCAACCGTGCTTTATTCTTTAGTATCAGTATTAGTAGTTCTGATTGTTACAAGTTATATATATATATATATATATATATATATATATATATATATATATATATATACTAGCATATATTACCCGCTTCGCTGGGTTGAAATAAAAAAAATAAATTTACCTTGTACCTTGTCACCAAGTTCCGAACATCATATAATATGATGTTGTAGATTGATAATAACTTACATTTAACGCTGAAGTATGATTGATAACTCCCTTCCCCAATGCCCCAAGTTGTAGGGCTGAATTTGGATCTATGCTGCATCATAAGTATCAATGTTCATCTTAGTGACCCCGAAAATTATGGATTCAACACTGACATTGCTCATTTTCGATCATTTTAATATGTGTCTCCCCTCTTCAAGCCCCAAGTATCGGGGTTGAAAATGGATTTAAACAGCATCAGAAGTGTCACTGTTCACCACGGTGACCGCAAGAACTATAGATTCAACACAAATATCGGTCATTTTTAACCATTTATATATACAAAGTGTTAACGAACTATATCGACAAACTGTAAGAGGCGATTCCTTACATCAAAAAAGAGAAAAAAGTTCATATGGGCCTGTGGGGAAAAGTGCATAGTTTCAGAGCTAGGGCGCCCCAAAATCGCAAAAAAAGTCAAATTTCAACAAGACCTATTTCGAATTCCAGAAACTGTGAGTGCTGGTCCTTATCAGCGTAAAGTAAATCACGCTACTCAATCCAAAATGCACATTTCATTAATTTTCAGTGGGTGTACAGAGTATTCCATACAGGGTGAAATTCCCAAACATGCCATCAAACAAATTTTGAGATATGCTCTGATTTTACGATTGGTCCAAATTAGGCGAACGATAACCCATAATAGCGGTGAACACAGAATCCTTTGGCGCGATGTCGTAAGTGTTAAGGATCGTCAGCAGCACGTTTTTTTTTCGTACTCGGGAAAACGCATGCTGCAATGTTTTCTTTCACGCTTATAAGTGAAGAAAACGTGAAATTTACCTTGACGAAATACATCGCATCACACATTATTCTGAACGAAAAAAAATCATGGAACGGCCGGTTCCTAACACTTCGGACTTCCCTCCAAAGCATTGGATACCCATTGTTGTCAAGGCTTACCCTCTGCTTACTTTTAACCCCCTTTGAATTCGGGGTATATCTGAAAACTCTATTGAGAACATCTAAGAATTGCATTCTGTAGGGAACACCCTGTATACATATTGAAAATTGACGAAATATGCACTTTTTGATTGTGTATGCTTGGCTTCATTTACGCTGATAAGGACCACCACCCACAGTTTCTGGAATTCAAAATAGGGTCTGTTAAAATTTGACTTTTTTTCGCGATATTGGACAGACCTAGCTCTGAAACTATGCACTTTTCCCCATAGGTCCATATGAACTTTTTCTCTTATTTGAATGTGAGGAATCACCTCTTACAATTTATCGGTATAGTTCATTAACACAAGCCATGGCATCGGAAGTGTCAACGTTCATCTTAGCAGCCACAAAAAATGTGGACTGAGCACTAATATCGGTCATTTTCGATCATTTTATATATATCTCTTTTTCACCCTCCCCCAATTGTCGGGGCTGATTTTGGATTTTAACTCAATCGGAAATGTCACTGTCCATCTGAATAACCCCGAAAACAATGGATTAGACATTAATATTGGTTATTTTCGAACATTTTTATATATAGCTAACCCTCCTCCGTGCTGCGGCACACGGCATTAGAATTGTCACTGTTAATTTCAACTACTCCTAAAACTATGGATTCGACACTAATATGAGTCATTTTCAATTATTTTTAAATGTTTATCAGCCTCCCCTAAGTTGTGCCGTCCCCCTCCCCAACTATCAGGGCCAGCGCTGAACTTGGATTGAAACAGCATAAGAAATGTCTGTGTTTCTCACATCGACCCCGAAAACTATTGATTCAACACTAATATTGGTCATTTTTTTATCATTTTTTAAATTTCTCTCCCTCTTCCCCACCCTTGCGTTGGATCGTCAAAGTGAATAGCCTAAAGTAATCCCTGCTCCTAAGCTCATGTATGTTGAAAATTTGATTGAGATCGGTCTAGTGGTTCAAGAATGATGAAGTCACAAAGTCAGTTATTTTTATTTTTTATATATCTCCCCCCTCCACATCCCCTACGTTCACTCGTCAAAGTGAAGACGATTAAAAAAAAAAAAACACCCAAGGCCCTACAATAATATATGTTGAAAATTTGATCTGAGATTGGTTTGGTGTTTCAAAAGTTATTAGGTTTTATTAGTTTTTATTTATTCATCCCCCCTCCCTTCCCCAGAATCTACCGTTACAGTGAAATCTCAAAAATGTTGCCAGATGTGAACCTCATGTATCTTGAAACCTTGATTGAGATCAGTCGGACAGTTCAAGAGCTATTAAGTTACAAAAAAAAAAGTCACTTTCAGTCCTATATAAATTGATTTTATATATATATATATATATATATATATATATATATATATATATATATATATATCCCCCTCCTTCTCCTCCCCTACGTTGACACGTCAAATTTAAATCACAAAAACGCTCGCAGGCCTGAACCTGGTCAACGTTAAAAATATGATCAATATCGGTCAAGTGGTTCAAGAGTTAATATGTTTTATTTATTTTTATACTCCTTCCTCCTCCCCAAACCCCCCAGTTTTACCATGAAAGTGAATAGCCTAAAACCAGCCCAGCCTCGAACCTCATCCATATTAAAATTGGCTAGCTGGGGGCCCCACCTGGAGACTCTCGCGTTTGCTCGGCCTACGGTCTCACATCTATTACGTATCAACCTTTGAATCAACAGTGAATTTCGTGCATTTGCTCTTCATATTTCCTGAATTTGCTCAGCCCCCACACCCGCGCTTTTGCTCGACCTACGACCTCGCACCTTTTAACCCACAAATATACAGAATTTCCAAGTTTCTTTTTCTATTTAAACTGCCTAAAAGATAAAATTTTATAATCCGAGAAAAATCCTGTTTAAATAACATGGGAATTTCTTTATTCCCTATAGACCCCTTGGAAATTTAAAATGTTCAATTTTGGCAATTTTCCTGTAAGTTTTTCCCCGAAAGATACAATTCTGAGAAATTACATCATTACTATCCTGCCGCAAGGGCGTAAACATTTTGGGGTGCAAAAGACGCCCCATATAAATAACACGGGAAATATTTTTCAGTTCCTCATAAAACCACTCTAAATTTGGAAATTTTTATTTTTACTGATTTAGTCAGGTAACGACAACGAAAACGTACAATCATACCGAATTTCACGTTTGTATTCCAATTTCAAGTTCCTAAAATATGAGATTATATGTCTTAAAAAAAGGGGCCGTTTAAATAACATGGCGAATTGCTTCATCTTCCCTTTAGACCCCCCTGAAAATACATAATAAAAAATACATCCACTTTTGGAATTTTCCTGTGGGTTAGTCCGGGAAAGCTACAATCATGATAAATTTCAATTTTCCACGTCAACCGGAAGTACCCTTTTAATTTATGTGCGTCCATCTAGTTATATATATATATATATATATATATATATATATATATATATATTCCCGGAAATGGTACTATGAGTGATTCTAAGCAAAAGGTTCATATGAACATAGGTCCTAAGTTGAACGGTTTGAGAGCTACAGGTTAAGAACCATTTCTGACTTTGTTGCGTATTGTTCACCCTGTACAGAGGGAAATTTGAGAAAGTTAAGGTTATCTAAAGAAATTGGATGGCAACACTGATTCCAAAATATCCGTCAATAGCTTATCTTCCAAAGATGCCACTGCGACATATTGCATATCATTGAAAAGGTCATTTTATCACCTTTCAATTCCGCTATGTACCATCTCTGTAGAATACCTACTGGGTGAGCAATAATCAATATAAATTAAAAATGGTTCACAACCTGTAGCTCTCAAACCGTTTATATTAGGAAATATGTCCATAGGAACTTTTTTTTGCTTAAAATCACCCACACCACCATTTCCCAAAACATTGCGCCTTTCTCCTGGGACACCCTGCATATATATGCAGGGTGGCCCATTTTAATTTTTCCACGGAAATATTTCGAAAACGGTTGAACATAAATGAACTAAACAAAAACTCAAATAGGAAATACCATGGAGCAAATCGAACGGTGATTTCGCGGTGCCACACAGGGCCGCTCTTTAAGGGAGCCAGGGACCCAACTTTAAAATTTTAATAGAAACATGGAGCGAGTGACACCTCGTTCGATAGATTTTTAAAAATTAAAACGCGATGTGGCAAAAAAATTTTCTTATCGGTCACCGTATTCAAAATTGCCGCCAAGATATGTTACCTGTACCAGATAAACGTCCAGTACCACTAATATGAAAACGGTTGAATATAAATGAACCAAACAAAAACTCAAATAGGAAAGCCATAGGGCAAATCGAATGATGTTGTCGCGGCGTCCCCCAGAGCCGACTTTCATGGGGTACCAGGCCCAACTTAGTAATTTAAGCGTAATTTCGGATTATGGGTGGGTTCAGGCCAAACGTTCATTTTTCTTACTTTTTAACTTTTGTGACATTTTTAACTTGATTTTCCAGTTTTTAATGGTTTCAGTGTTGTTTTTGATGTTTTGAGACGTTTTCTGCCGTGTATACTTTAGTATACACATGGCCTGGGACGGTTCATAGTCCTTTCCAAGCCACGTGTATACTAAAGTATACACGGATAATATATTGTTTCGTTCACTCTTATTCAATGTTTTTATTGTGTCTTTAGCATGATAAACCAACTAACTAGCTCTATGGCCTATGGAACCCAGAGGTTCAATGCCGCGTTCACAAAAGCTCTCCACTGACTTCTATCCTTAGCTAACTGCATCCAGTTTCTACTTTGTATTCAATCTCTGCGAGATCCATCTTAATATTGTCCTCCCATCTGCCCCTAGGTCTTCCTAATGGTCGTTTTCCGATTGGTCTTCCAGTTAAGACTTTGAAAGCGTTTCTACTTTCTTCCATTCTAGCTACATGATCCGCCCACCTAAGCCTCCTAGACTTGACGACCCTAACAATGTTGGGTAAACCATATAAATTATGTAGTTCCTCGTTATGAAGTTTCCGCCATTCCCCATTCCCGTTCCTCTTAAGTCCGAATATTCGTCTCAGGATCTTGTTCTCAAATACTTTAGCATGGTACAATGTATAATATAGTTTTCATGGGTAAGTTGCTCTTTATACTATCTTTTTATTGCTGGTATAATATATTGTTGAAAGGAATATTACTAATCTTGTTTCCCACAGTAATTCAATAATGATTTACTTGCTACAGCGCCAGAAAGCGTATCATGCAAGGCCATTTGATTATATATCCATTGAAGACTTCCCTATATTGTAATCGACAATGTATTGAGCTTTTGCTTTACCTTCACCTCTCCTGTTTGTTTGGATGCAGACAGTTGTGCAGTGCTTTGTTGAAGGCATCAATACTTTCCTCATGTCTTTCCACTTGCTCATTTTGACACCTTCGCCTATTATTCCAGAGAAATCTCTTAGTATAAAAGATTTTAGAGAAGAAGTTATCCTGGCGTTGGCAACCCCAAACAACCAACCCCAACCTCAAGAAACAACCCCAATGGTAAGAAAGGAGAAGTCTCACTCTTTGGATGACAGAAAGTTCTGGAAAAAATCCAAAAAGGGCGATGTGTTTTTTGTTTAAAAAGTATGGAAGAAGTGGTCAGCTAATAAATGGCAAACTGAAGCGTGCACCTCAAGTTGTGACCTATTGTGACATCCGCCCTAAGAGTCCATATATGTGTAGAGACTGCTTCAATGAGATTCATTAGACTAGTCATATTTCCTTCTAATAACAGGAATTAGATATTAGAAGGAAATCATATTAGATATTAGTGATTAGTGATCATATCAGATATTAGATATGAGAAGGAAATTACTAATTCATATTTCTTTCTAATTACAATTCAGGAAAGCTTTAATTGTTTGACATTTATCAGATTTATGTGCGTTTTCTCCATGTATTACAATTTAGGAAATAATGTTTTATGTACTGTAGTGCAAAAATACATTACATTATATACATTGTTCAAACAAAATGTAAAAAGAAAACAGCATACCCATATATCTATAAGTTAGTTTTGCTTGCTGTTTTTTGTTTTTAAATGATACATATAGATATTGTACCAACAAGCAGGTTTCAATATAAAAGAAAATTATGTACTGGATTCAAAACTTCATCCCTCTTCCCCAGAAAACAAATTCCATAAACTGACAGCAAAATGAAAGACTCTCAGGTCACATGTGATATCTCTCCTAAGGGCAAAGTAGGATAGTCAATAGTTAAGAACACACATGACCAAGAAGGAAACCTAGTGTGTGTATACTTAAGTATACACGTGGCCTGTACTTATCTACGCCGTGTGTATACTTAAGTATACACGTGGCAGTGAACGTGTTAAACAAAAATATGTGTCAAGTGATACCTCGTTTGATAGATCTTCATACATTAAACAGCGTTTTGGCAAAATATTGTTCATATGGGGTACCGTTTTCAAAATGGCCGCCAAAATATGGTGCCTGTATCAGATGAAACGTCCAGTACCACTAATGTGAAAACGGTTGAAGATAATAACAGATGAACAGAATAAAATTCCTGTATGAAACCACGGAGAGTGTTTATCATTGTACGGCTCGAAAATGTTGCATCATAGGAGATGGTGAGTAGAACAAAAGTACCATTAGGCAAAGGAGGAAATCTAATTCCTAGAAAATCATCGGTTAAGTGGGTGAAACGTGAAGGAATGGAAGGAACGGAGAACCTTAGTTTTTGCATTTGTATATACACAACAAAAATTATCTAAAATGCCTTTCTATGTGAGATAGATGTCTGTAATGGGAAAAAGTAGGTAAAATTCTTGCTCAAGAGTGCCTTTCATTTTAATTCCAGGCAATGATTTGTAAAATAAAAAAAATGAATCAACTGAAATGCGAAACCACTTTGTCGAACAAGGCAATTTTAGATCAATGTGTACAAGCGTTGGTTTTGCTCAAAAGTCGTCTTCACAATAGTGGTTCATTACAGTACTAGTCACTTATACATCCAAGTGTTTCAGACAAACAATACCTATTGCAAGTAAAAGTAGAGTTCTCATTTAAAATTTTACCATTCATGCCCTCTTCACCCACTTACGGAGGGAGATGGTAAAGATAATTTTCTAAGAATTAGATTTCCTCTTTAGCATTATGTCACTTACACTTTAATAATCTTTTTCTCCGTTGCATTATTCTCAAGACGTGGAATGATAAATACCCTCTGTAATTTCCTATACGAGTTTCATCCTGTTCATTTATCTCCAACCGTTTTCGTATTAGTGGTACTGGACGTTTTATCTGAGACAGGCACAATGTCTTGGCGGCCATTTTGAAAAGGGTGACCCATGTGAACACTCATTTGCCACAAAGCTGTTTAGTGTATGAAGGTCTCTCAAACAAGGTATCACTTGACACATATTTTCGTTTAAAATTTCTAAGTTGGGCCTGGGCCCCGATGAAAGCCCACTCTGGGGGACACGGCGACAATATCATTCGATTTGCCCTATGGCTTTCCTATTGAGTTTTTGTTTGCTTCATTTAGGTTCAACCGTTTTCAAGATATTTCCGTGGAAAAATAAAAATGGACCACCCTATATATATATATATATATATATATATATATATATATATATATATATATATATATATATATATATATATATATATAGGGCCGGATTTAGAGGGTGCAAAGGTGCGCGTGCATCAACCTTCGTTTTAAATATATACTATCTAAAATGAGAAGCTAGCAGTGAAAAAAAGCAACACCCCGAAATTTCTACCAATATGTTTCCGTTTGAGGCTTAAAAGAAAACAGAGATTTGCAAAAGCAATAGTTTAAGTCGATTTTCTGAAAGTTGAAGGAAATGGATTCACCACACACACTCTCTCTCAATGTATATATATATCATCAATTACCCGCTTTGCTGGGTTAAACTAAGAAAATAAACTAGTAATGTGTTCCGTTAGTCAGTCACTTTTTACTATTACTAAAGCGCCCTTTGATATCGGTCATTTTCGTAAATTTTTGTATATCCACCTCCCTCCCCATGTTGCATGGTACGGAATCGGAAGTGTCATTGCTCATCTCAGCGACCCCGGAAACTATGAATTCGACACTGATATTGGTCATTTCGTTCATTTTTATAACTCCTTCCTCTTCAAAGTTGCGGGGCAGAATTTGGATTTAAACGGCTCCAGAAGTGCCACTGTTCATCTTAGCCACCCCGACAACTATGGGTGTACTAGTTTAAGGTCATTTTCGATTATTTTCGATCATTTTTAAATGTCTCTCCCATCCTCTACATTTAAATTACACCGTCAAAGTAATATGACAAAAACATTTCAGGTTTAAATTTCAAGTAGATTATAAATTTGATCGAGATTGGTCCGGTGATTTAAGAGTTATGTTTTATTTTTATTTTTATATAATTCCCTTTCCTATACATCTCCCATAAATTACACCGTCAAAGTGAAACGACATAAAACCTCTCAGGCCTAAACCTCAACTATGTTAACAATTTGATCGAGATTGATATTTTGGTTCAAGAATTATTAAGTTTTATTTATTTTAACTCCTCCCTCCCCCTCTCCTAAGATCTATCGTCAAAGTGAAATGACAAAAAACGTCTCAGGCCTAAACCTCGTCTATGTTAACAATTTGATCGAGATTGATATTTTGATTCAAGAGTTATTAGGTTTTATTTATTTTAACTCCTCCCTTCCTCTCTCCTAAGATCTATCGTCAAAGTGAATAGACAAATACCGTCCCAGGCCCGAACCTCACCTATGTTGAAAATTTGATCGAGATCAGTCTGGTGGTTCAAGAGTGATGAAGCCACAAACACAGTCACTTTTATTTTTATTTTTTAACATATATCTGCCCCCTCGCCCTCCCCGTGTTGCATCGTAAAAATGAAATCATGAAAACATCCCAGGTCCGAACCTTATCTATGTTGAAATTGTGATCGAGATCGGTCGGGTGGTTCAAGAGTTATTAAATTTTATTCATTTTCATATATTTCCCCCTCCTCTCCCCTCCCCTAAGATCTTCCGTCGAAGTGAAACGATAAAATACTTCCCTGGTCTGAACCTCATTTATGTTGAAAACTTGATTGAGATAGATCGGGTGGTTCAAGTTTTTAACTCACGAACATGGTCACTTTTATTTTTATACATATTGATTTTAGTATGTCTCCCCCTCTCTTACGTTGCTCCGTCATAGTGAAATGAGAAAGACATCCCAGGCTCAAACTTGATCTATGTTGAAAATTTGATTGAGATCGGTCGTTTGTTTCAAGAGTTATTACTTTTATTATTATTATTATTTTAGTTTCCCCTCCTCTCCCTCCCCTAAGTTCTACTTTCAAAGTGAATAGCTAAAACATTCCCAGGCCAGAACCGCATGTGCGTCGAAAATTTGATCGAAATCGATCGGGCGGTTCAAGAGATTAAGAGTCGAAAAAATACTCATTTTCAATTTCATAATATAGATTTGGCTAGCAGGAGCCTCCGCTCCCACACCATCGCGCTTGTTCGGCCTACGGTCTCTCGTCTACTATGTACCAGCCTTATGCACGAACAGTAAATTTCGCTCATTTGTTCTTAAGATTTCCTGAATTCGCCCAGCTGGGGGCTTCGCAACCACCCCTCGCCTTTACTCGGCCTACGGCCTCGCATCTCTTAAACCCACATTCTACCGAATTCCAAGTATATTATTTTCTTTTTCAACTATCTAAAAGATAAGATTTTGTATCCGAAGAAAATGCCAATTTAAATAACATGGGAATTTATTCATTCCCCTTTAGACCCCTTAAAAATTAAAAATATTCGCTTTTCGTAATTGTTCTGTAGGTTAGTGCCGGAAGGCTACAATCATACCAAATTTCATCATCCTAATCCTGCCGGAAGTACCTAGACATTTTGGGGTAGAGAAGACGTCCCATATAAATAACATGGGAAAGAAATTTCAGTTGCCCATAAAACCACTCTACAGTCGATTTTTTTTTTTTTTTTACATTTGTCGATTTACTTACAATTATTACGATTAGCGCTAATGAAAACGTACAAGTCTACCGAATTTCGTGTTTGTATTCCAATTCCAAGAACCTAAAATATGAGACTAGAAGTCCCAAAATAATCCAATTTAAATAGCATGGGAAATTTCTTCATCTCGCCTTAAGACACCCTGAAATTAAAAATATTCACTTTTTGGCAATTTTTCTGTCGATTAGTCCCGAAAAGCTACAATCATATCAAATTTAATCATTGTAGCCCTACAGGAAGTTGCCAATAATTTTAGGGTGTAAAAGATGTCTCATATAAATAACACGGGAAAGATTTTTCATTTCCCCATAAAACCATTCTGAAGTTGGAAACTTTTATTTTCACTGATTTACTTAGATAATGCGAACAAAAACGCACACACATGCCGAATTTCAAGTTTTTTTTTTCGAATTTCAAGTACATAAAACATGAGGTTATATATCCAAAAAGAGACCAATTTAAATAGCATGCAGAATTTCTTCATGCCCCCTTTAGAGCCCTTAAAAATTTAAAATATTGAATTTTGGCAATTTTCCTGTAGATTATTCTTGTAGAAAAATAAAGCTACCATCATGCCAAATTTCAACTTTCTACGTAAATCGGAAGTGCCCATTTAATTTATGTCAGTTCACGTAGTTTTATATATAGTTAGGATAAACTGTAGTACAGGGTGTTCAATATACAATGCAACCCGGAGATTGGGATAGTATAACTTTTGAACCTGAAGTGATACACATATAATGGCTATACCAAAATTAAGCATTGTTCATGCATATACCTGTATTCTCAAACTAGGAAGCAACGATTGCAATACACTAGGAACAACATAGTGTTGCCAGATATAACTTTTTTTTTTTTTTTTTTTTTTTACAAAACATGTAAATTCACTCATAACTCATACGTATGGAAGTTCTGTCGTTAATGTTTAGTTTGTTTACTTGGAGTAGCTTGGAAATTATGAAGCAGAAAAAAGTATATTCTTTTTTAATTTCCACCAATAACTAATCGGATGAGTCCTCTGTAAGGGGGAACTAGGGAAATCATAGTTTGCATAAATTAACGCTCTGAATTGGCAACTTTGCTGATGTTTCAGTGCATCAAAAAGTGTATTAAGGATATGTCTACAATAGGCAATTCCTGAAAACAATGAAAAAGAAACCTTGAAATTATCATGATAAAACGCTTATATACCCGCAACCGGCAACACTGCTACTATCAGAAATGAGTTACCAGCTCTACAGCGGATGCTGGGAGTGTCCTTTGTTTTGATTCAAACACTGGTTCACACGTTTCACCAGGTTGACAGCAACTTTACGAAGATTATAATTATTAATGTTCTCAATGGCACTGCAAATGTTCGTTTCCAGGTCTAGAATAGTCCGAGAATTGTTCTTATATACCTCTTGCTTTAAATAGTCCCATATAAATGAATAGCAGTGTTGCCGGGTGCATGCAAGTAAAAATTTTATCACGATAATTTCAAAGTTTGTTTTTCATTGTTTTCAGGAATTGCATAATGTAGACAGATCCTTAACACACCATTTGATTCACTGAAGCATCAGCAGGGTTGCAAATTCAGAGTGTTAATTTACGAAAACTACGATTTCCCTAATTTCCTCTTACAGAGGACTCATCCGATTAGTTATCGGTGGAAATTAAATTTTTTTTTCTGCTCCATAATTTCCAATCTACTCCAACTAAACAAACTAAAAAAATAATGACAGAACTTCCATACATATAAGTTATGAGTCAATGTACATGTTTTGCAGAAAAATTGATTTACACCTTCGGTTACATCTGGCAGCACTGTGTTGTTCCTAGTGTACTTCAATTATTGCTTCCTAGTTTAAAAATATATGCAGGAACAATGCTTCATTTTGGTATAACTATTAATTGTGTATCGCTTCAGGTTCGTAAGTTCTACTATCCCAAACTCTCTGTTGCATTGTATATTGGACACCCTGTGCAAATAATGCAGGATCCAGAAACGTGCATACTTAGATAGTAGACATATTTCCTAAACGAGTCCTTGAACTGACTAGAATATGACCCATAGTTTTTGGGCTATGGAGCCTTAAAATTTACTTTTCGTCGTTTTAGATACTTTATAATGTCAAAACGACGCATGATATGCCCTGTGTTTATTAGATATGTTTACTTCTTTCGAGGTCCTCTACCAGATGGCTATCTGCATTGTCTCTATTATTTCAGCACTTGATATATCAGTATATGTGCATCGTCTCAGTAAATGAAAAGTACAAAACCAGTAGCATATATTCATTACCAGGTACCATAACATTATTTACAAGGGAAGAGAGGGAGATTATATATCGAAGTGGAAGATAGTTTGTATACTAATAGAAAGCACTAATGACGCCTATTACTAAACTGTAATAAAAATTGTCTGAATGTATATATTGTGCGAGTTATATCTATATACAGGATGTCCAGAAAACCCGTTTCCACCCCTAGAAATCGCAAACGATGAGACAGATGCCAAAACAGGAAAACACGTGTTTGATCATTTTAAAAGTACAACGTACCAAAGCAAAATGTATTGTTCCAGGGCCACCCACAGGGTCCCACGCAGAGTCCAACTTAAAAATTGCAAAAGGTAAGGGGGTCAAGTAGCATATCGTTGGAAACCTGTTGTGAAGTGAAAGAAGACGGAGTAAGTCTCGACTCTCTAAAATTACCCTGTGAAAATGGTGGCCGGTCAAAATGTCAGCAAAAACGTAATTGGAAAGTATATTGCCACCCCACCCCCTAAGAAAATTTAAATGGTGAGCCAGATTTCGAAACAGGAAAACATGTGTGCTATCTTTTCAAAAGTACAATGATTGAAAGTAAAAATATTTGTTCCAGTCTCATCTGCTGGGTCCCAGACGGGGTCCTACTCAAAATTTCCAAATGGCTAGGGAGGTCAATTACCATATCGTTGGATAGCTGTAGGAAAATAAAAGAAGACGGAACAAGTCTCTACTCTCTAAAGTTACCCTATGTAAAATGGCTTCTGGTCAAAACGTACATCTTCATTTTGATTCTCCGAGAGCATTCACTTTCCATTTTGCAATCGACACTTATCATTGTGAGTCATTTGCACGTATGAACTGTTCCTGGTGCAAGATGTTTTTGTTTGAATCATTTTATAATTGATAATCCAGATAACTGATAATTGATAATTGATAAACACCACTATTGCACAGCCATAAACATAAATAAGTAGAGGTAAGAGTTTTTATTTCTTATGGCTCCAACCTCTACTTTTTTATGTTCGTAGTTGTACATTATATGTTAACTAGTCAGTTATATACTCAAAGATGTCAAATGCTGCGTCTTTTCCTTAGTTTTCTTTATTTCTTAATTTGCTCTTATTTTATATATATATATATATATATATATATATATATATATATATATATATATATATATATATATATATATATAAATTTAAACATTACTGGGCCCAAAGATCAGAATACCAGAGTAAGGGCATTCATTCTTTCCGTTGAGTACACAAATTAAAGTGAAAATAAACTAAAACCAGACTACAGAAAGAAGAACTAAAACGGAAGACGTTTGCACTGTGTTATCATAGAGCGTCCAGTTTTGTTCCACCTGCTTTCATTTAAGAACAGCTTTAAACGATATGCTACTTGACCCCCTTGCCATTTGAAAATTTTCAGTAGGACCCCGTCTGGGATCCTGTGGAGGACCATGGAACAAATATTTTTACTTTCAATCATTGTACTTGTGAAGTGATAATACATGTGTTTTCCTGTTTTGACATCTGTCTCACCGTTTCAAGTTTCTTCGGGTGGCCATAGATTTTACAATTACGTTTTTGCTGACATTTTGACTGGCCGCCATTTTGCACAGAGTAATTTTAGAGAGTCGAGACTTATTCAGTCTTCTTTCGTTTTCCAACAGGTTTCCAACGATATGTTACTTGACCCCTTACCTTGTGCCGTAGTGATCTTTACATTGGTATTATAGAGTAAAATGAATGAAAAAGGGATTTAATTTAAGATTAGAAACAGCGCTGTTTCCTTCTATACTGTTTCCTTCTTTATTATTATTATTATTATTATTATTATTATTATTATTATTATTATTATTATTATTATTATTATTATTATTATTTTGGTAACCTATTCACCTTCCTTTTTCCTCCCTGTATTCCACTACAGTATATTTTTGCGATAGAGAGTTGGTGTTTTCTTAATTTAAATGATCTGGTATCATGGTTAGTCTTTTGTCAATGTCATGTGGTTGTTATACTTAAATTTGATTGGTTGTTTATCCTTCCGATGAAGGAGCTTTGAAATTAAGTGATTGGGCCCGTCACTTGTTCTCTTCGCGAGGTATGTGTTACACCATATTTAAAATTGTGTATAGTATATTTTATTTTGTGAGTTTAAAATCTATTCTGGTTTTTCCGTGAGTATATATATAAAAAAAATGTAGATAGAAAATTGATAAATATTCTAATTGAACCATCAGTTCAAATATTGGTATTGAATTTCTATAATATAAATATGTGTATTTCAAATATGGTTTATGCTGAATATGTCTTGTGATAAGGTAGGAGCCATCTTGGACTTTTACTTCATGCAACATGTGCCTGTTAAATTTTTCAGTAATTATAAATTTCTTGTGGTTTTTGCATGAATCAAAATTGTTTAAATCTACTAGTAGTTGAAAATATTTTTCAAAATCGGACAAACTTTTACAAACTTTACAAATTCGTTGTTAGATTCAACATTACGTTTATTTAAAATAATAATAATAATAATAATAATAATAAAATTTGTTAATGTTATCTGAATTTTTTTTTGTGTTGTATATCAAGTAGAGTTATGTTCCTGCAACCTTTGAAGACTTACTATTATTTGTTGAACTTTAGCATACCATTCTCTTTCAGTAGCTTACATTTTTACGTGCGTTAAGCGGCGTTGTTAACCACATACCTGGCCCGGGAAACTCTTCTCGGAGGGGCTACTTGTTTGAGTAGAGGGAAGGGAACGTAAAACTTTCTTTCCTGATTTTCAAAGATTTAGTTTTTCTGGGAAGGGACGGTAATGGCAACATTACCCACCTTGGCTGTTACAAAAGAAGAGAACAAGTCATTTATTTTTTTATGGTATGCTTTAAAAGTTTAAAGTCAGCTATAGTCTTCATTGGTAATATAAAGCAGGCGGGATTGAACCCAATTCTTGGCACATGTTAGTCAATATCCTTGCTTACTTGTTTATATTCATCATGGCTTTTGGTGGTGATAGTTCCTTTTTTATGGATGAGATACCACTTTTTAAGGAAAATGAAAATGTAGAACACGTAGAGCAAAGAAAGGTCGAATCAATTTTTTTGAAAGAAATTGCTACAATGAATCCAATTGACCAAAGACAGGTCGTAGAAACGTTATCAGAAGGAGAAGCAAAATCACTGCTCTATAGATTCCTTGCTAATAAAACAGCTGACCCACAGTCGTCTGTTGACCTTGATAAGCAGGAGGTAGTTATAGCACCTGTGAGTAATACAAATACGGTGCCTGTTGTATCGTCATCCGCAAAAAAAAGTTCGCATATACTGTAACTTCCACATTTTCATTAATAACTCAGTTTTCTTAATATATTATCGCTTCTTTGTGCTTTCCTTAACAAAGCAGTGTAGTAATGAATAATTATTTATGATTTTTGAGAAAAAATAAAGCAAAATAAGAAAATTATAAGCAAAAGACTGTGATTGTTATGAAACTTTAGTCTGTCAGATAATTACGCGAAGAATATCCCGAGGGAAATTCACTCCATACAGTGCACAGGTATTAGGAGCACTCACAAATACGTAAAATTGAAGGAACAGAAAATAATGTATTTTTGAGATGAACATACAATTCACACTTCACGTGAAGTTCCAATATGGGAAATCAATCAATATCTTCAGTTGAAATTACTGAAAAAAGCAGAAAATGGCTATTTAAAACTCCAAGTGTAAACCTGCGCTTGGAGCGAGTGTATTTCTAATATCAGAATGCGTTATTTCGTAACATGCCTGCGTGGCCAAGCGGGTTTAGCAATGCTGTTGAAATTCTAGAACCGAAGGGTGGCAGTTCGAGCCTGAGTGCGGAACGCTTTTTTTTCAATATAGTGAAATATTTTTTAAAATATAAATGTCTAGTTTGAAGTGTTTAAAAACACAAGACCAGATGAACAATCACTTTTCAAAGCTCAGTCACATTTATTCACTATGTTCATCAATTAGGCTATATAGGAAGACACTAAAATGTGGAACGTTAACGATCCTTATTAACGTTAATACCACATCCGTTATAATGAGAACAGATTTGTGATCTGAATACCAATCTTAAACCATACGTCCAAAATGAAAATTATTCATGTTCTTGATACCTATTGCAACACTCAGTTGTAATATAGAGAGTGAGAGTGCGAAAGAGAGAGATAAAATACTGTATACAGGGTGCGGAAAAATTCCCGGAACGGTCCAATATCTCGCGAAGTATAAATATCACCAAAACAAAAATAACACATGTTAAATAGTTTTAAAGAAGCTATCCAATGATAGAAAACACAATCACCTATCCCTACCTCCTTGGGGACTACGGGGGATAACTTTAAAATTTTAAATGGGAACCCCTATTTCTTATTTTATATGTGGATTCTCCAGAAAAAGTGATAGTGATTTGATCAAAAATTGAAAACAGTGTGTGCGAAGATGAAGTTACATGGAATACAATATCGATAATTGTTTTGCAAAGTAGCTTTATGAAGTAGTTCTTAGTAGTAGGTTATTTACAACAAAAATAAGCAATTTTTGTCACCATTTGTATTTTCTTGCAAATTAATAAATATGGACAAATGCATTATTTTATGGAAGTTAAAATGTATGAATTCGTTATGTGGGTAAAAAAAAATCACATAAAAATTTTACTCTGCGTGGGAATCGAACTCACGACATTTCATGCCGCTGTCCCGTACGCTAACCGCATGGCCCAGAGCTCGACACTGAGAGGCCACATTTTCATAAAGATTTGCCGCCTCCATTTTTTATGTGTCGATTCAAGTGCTATCCGTGAAGGCACTGTTTTCAATTTTGGGTCAAATCACTGTTACTTATTCTGAAGAATCCAAATGTGCAACGAAATATTGGGATTTCCATTTAAAATTTTAAAGTTACCCCCCGTGTGGGAATGGAGGGTTGCGTTTGGTATCATTGGATAGATTTGTCAAAACTGTTTAACACTTGTTATTTTTGTTTTGCTGATCTGTATATTTCGCGAGATATTGGACCGTTCCGGGACTTCCCCGCACCCTGTATAAGCTTGTATTTTTAATTAAAACAGTTAGTGTAAATCATAATCTGGATTTTTATAAAGTAAATGAAACAATCATATAGAAAATGTATACAGTTTAAAATTGAATTAAATTGCAATTCCAGAATCTGTAACATTATACATTTCTTATTTATTTACATCGAATGTTAACTTATTGTATAGTTTATAGCATGAGTATCAGCTGATGTGTAACACAAAATTATCTATAAATTGAATTTAAATAGGAAATGATATAGTTGCTATAAGAACAAGTTTATGAAAAGGAACTGTATAATAATGGTTGTATTTGAAACAGAGTTTGCGTAATGGAGTAAATATTTACACCGCCAGCTTTGCAATACTGTGCGGTTTAAATTGTCAATCTCATCAATTTTACTTATTTCGCTTGAATGTTTATGGAATTTAGTATAGCATTATGAAACATTCAACAACTGATCTAGTAGTGAAACATATTTAATAAGATTACCGCACATTACGATAGATTCCGAGATCGCTCCCAGCTTTGCGAGCACTTGATAATATTTTATTATTATATCAGATAAAATATTATGTGGAAGAGCTAAATTAAATTAGAAAATGAAATGAAATATTTAACATCCCACTATTACGCCCTTTAGGCGGGAAGGTTCTAGATTGCTGGTCCTCACATAGAGGAGAATTTGGATTAGTAACAAGTTTGGTTCTTTTCTTTATCAAATCTCAATACACAATTCATATAGTAATGTCGAGCAAGCGATAGCGAGTGAAGGCAGGTTAACCAGGTTGATTGCTTACTTCATCACCACTCAATTGGTATACGGACCAGTGTTCTAGAATCCTGCTATTTTAGGCTAAGGGAGAAGATAATTAAAGTAAGAAAAATGATATAAGAATTGGTGGAATGAGAAAGTGGAAGGAAATGCTGTGAGAAAAATCACGGACATAATGTTGTCCACCACAAGCTTACTTGGACGGAATAAAACCAGAGACCGCATGCACCAAAGGTAAGCGCTCTACCAGTGAACCATCGCGCCCCATAAATTAAATAAGAAAGATAAGTAGTAGGCATTTTATAATTGAATATTGTATGTAAGAAACTTATTGTCCATAAAGATTCTTTCTCTTCAAGCTTTTGTAATTGATGTTGCAAATTGTCCGATGCTTTGCAATGCGGGTCAAAGGAATAAATGCATTTTTTCGGGATAGTATCGTCTGCCCCTTGCTGCTATTGGTGGTATAAAAGTAGTGTTGAGTTGATTTTTAGTTTCTTGTTCCTTTTGTTATGTGAATATAGACTAGACCAAAATTTTTTACTGGTGTTCATTTCAGGATCACTCGGTAGCATGTTTTTAGTGGAGGAATGTTACGTGAGTATAGATTACACCAAGTCACAAATATTTTGACAAAGATATACATTTTTATTACACAAATAGTTTCTGCTTTTCCTTTTACTGCAAATGTTTGTTTCTAATAGTGATTTTTATTCTTATTGTATCCGTGAATACACATTCAAGACTTTTTTTTTTTTTTTAAAAAAATAAGTTGTTTAATAAGGCACTGAAAAGTGTTGGATTTTGTAACACTCTAACACTTAAAAACATAATACTGAGTGATCCTGAAATGGACACCAATAATTAATTTTGGTCTAGTCTATATTCACGTAACACTTTCAACAGCGAGGCTATATGAAACGTGGACTTTCTAATTAACGTGGAATAAAAATAAAAAAAGTCTAGTGGCTAGCGCGAGTGTTTTTGTTCTTGTAGTCTCGGGTTCGATTCCCGGCAAGGGTCGATTCAGGTTAAATTTTCAGGGGAGTTTATGGGAAAAACGTTAAAAAATATAATTGCAAAAGTCTGATGCCAGTGTTTTGTAAGCTATTGACAAAATAATAGAAAGACAGGAAAGAAATTCTCTTGAGAACGGAAAGTGAACAATGTTTTCGCATTTATGCTTAATTTGCTACTAGCGTGACACATTAAATTGAATATAATATAAATATTAGACACAAAATTCGCTACTTCACGGTTGATAACATGGTAAATGCTAGGTATTGTTAAACATTAAACGTAACACCTCAATTTTATATCAATAAATAACTTAAATAAATAAATAACAAGACAGAACAATACTATTAACCTATATTTGCATAGTATATAAATTAAAAACACGTTGTTTATCATAACGAAAAATGGCTGAACCGTTTGAAATGAATTTTATTAACATAGTTAACACCTACCTCGGACTTGGTTGTTGTCACGCCATTTTTATTGAAATGCGTATCCAAACAGAAGAGAGGGGGTTAAAATGTATGCCAAAAATAGAATCTCTCACGTTTGTAAGATGAAATATGATACATAAATTCCTTATTTAAAACGAGTGTGCACGTGTCCGACCGTGTTTAGAAATTTCGGTACTAAATGGAGAAGAGGGACAATTTGTATCGTTTTTGCTCAATATTTAAGAATGATGACATCGAGATTGTGTCTTGTCTTCACAGCAAAACGGATGAAGCACTTGAAATTATCTTTTAAATATACGGTATTTAGCATTTGGTCCAGTCGGATTCATTAACACATATGTCGTATGAGGAACAGATGGATACAAACACCTTATTTTAAAATATGTGAGCCCATCTTCCGTTGTCCTTAAAAATCCACTTTTGAGGGGGAAATGGAGCAAGTTCCAAATAAGGCGGTCAATATGTAAAAGTGACGTCGTGTTTGTCTGTCCGATCATCACGGGAAATCAAATCAGCCGTTTGAAATAAATATTTGAATACATTTAGTACTTGGAAGAAAATGGTTAGCTGACGTTCACTAGAAACTTGACAAAACTTCGATACAAATTAGAGGATAGTCAGCTATGCCTAAATCTAATATTGTAGGTGGAAGTGAAAACGACGAACGAAGTAACAGCGGATTAAAATTTAGCATTAGAAGTCATTGAAAAACAGAATGTGATGCGCGAAAACGAGAGAAAAGAAAAGGAAAAACGTAATGTTGCCGACGACAACACACTGGATGGTGCTTATCGAAAGCCCCATAAACGCTATTCATTAGCTCATTCTTCACGGTTTGGATTGCAAGAAATAAAACTATTTCTTCGTGCTAATACGCCTCTCAAAACGAAATGTTATATTTCTGCAAAATTTGTTTTTCTCTCATAACTGGATATTTTTTTTAAAAAAATCTATTGTGCTGAAGAAAACAAAACCATATGCAAGCATATATCTTTACTACATGTTGTTATTCATTACATCAGCGAGACGTTGTTTGCAATGACACTGATACATTGAGTGGTTTGTTCGAGAAAGTTGCTTGTCTCGATTTTGTTTACTCTTTAGGTTTTTCGTAAAATACATGAAAAAGAAATACATTTTTCGCTTAGATATCCAGGAATCCTGTTTTAACTGATCAGAAAACAGCAATCTACTGGTGAAATGATATGGGGTAATGTGTAGCATTTTGTTTTCACGCCATCGATAGCAGCAAGGGACACATGAATTACATAAAAAGGGAGTGTGTTATTATGAACTACTAATATCTTTTTCAAAAAATCTACGTGTTACTTCGTAGCTCAGGGGATAAGTGAGAGATTACAATACACAAGTTCGCACGATCGAGTCTTGTCCACTGCTATCGAGTCTTTTTTATTCTCAGCCATTTCTGACTTCTACCCTTTTCACGAGTTGCACGTTGAATGAGCACCCCTTTTAGTTGAAGCTATTAAACGACATGCGCAGTTGGTTACTCCAAGAGCTAGTAAGATCGTAGTTTTTATTTGCTAAGAGGCAGAAAACACGTTATTTCGATATATCTTGTTTGACTACAAGGGAGCACTTCACAACTGATTACTGAGTGATAAGATCTGTGGTATTCTGTTCAACTTTCCTTTAGGCAATTTTAAACGTAATAGACAATATTTGTCTGACCTTGTCAGTGCCTGAGGCAGAAGACAAAATCAATGAAAATGTTTTTAACATAACATTTTCGATTTATGTTTATCTCCTATCCGTTTTTGTTACGATTGCCTCCTTTAGAAATATCAGCTCTCTTTTTTTTTGGCCCGTATAAGGAAATGCTATTGCGGTTTTCCAACGTTCAATATTTTTGGCAAAATTAACACTTTCAAATAAAGCTAAACAAGCATATGTTTCACAGACAAAACAATATGTAAAGTTCTACTTTCCAGTTAGGCAACATTCCTTCAAAAAATTGCAACTATAGTTTGCATCTCAAGTAATAGGGTAAATGTGCCAGTAGTCGACCATTTAAGGAGATTTTCAACTTTGTTAAAGTATAAAAAAAATCATTTTTTACTAATAACTTTTACTGCATATGTCATTAGAAAAAACAGTGTTTAAATTTTACGTTTGTGTAGCTCGCATAGGAAATCTTTTATAAATAATTACACAGGAAAAAGAAAATACCAGAAACCCTGAAAAAACAGTAGTTGGCCTATGAAAACCAAAGGTCAGCCATTACTTTAACCAGTACTCAGCCACACTATAGAATTGACTTTTTTAATGGAATTTTAGAGATCAATTCCTCAGTAGCAAATTAAGGGACAAATATATTGCAAAGAAAAACTACGTGGAAAACAGGCCCGCAACTAGAGGGAGCTAGGGGGCCTGGCCCTCCTAAACTTTTCGTGGCCCCTCCAGACCTCAACACAAAAAACACAATTTAGATATGTGTAAGAGATTTTTAATGACTTGCCCCCCCCTAACATATCTATGCCCCCCAAACCTCTGTGGCTAGAAGCAGGCCTGGTGGAAAATATATTGCGATACAGGAAAAAAGACTTCTTGTATGATATTTACCATAAACTAAGAAAAATGTGCCTCGGCCTAGACTAGCCTATTTAAAACTAATACATAGGCCTATTTATATTTACATTTATATTTACATTGATATTTATATTTAGCTATGACCTTAACCCTTTAATATGAAGTTCATTAAGCACATTCAGGACACATAAGCACTTGTTTAGCAGGTTCCTCGTACGATAATTCACTGAGGCACGTGCATTTTAAGTGATACCAGTGATCACAAAGTGACACCCAATATATTTAAGTGTATCGTTCTCAATATCACTTATGAATTCTTCTTCAGGCCTTAGACGGCATTTCAACAACTTCTTGCGTCTCGTCTTTTTAACTACTAGTGCTACTTGGCTTGACAGTCCTTTTCTTTTTGTTTGACTTAAAATTTTTCCTTTCTTTTGTATTCTCTCCCTTTTTCATTTTAGACATTCCTCTTCTAGTTTTCTTTTCTTTTCATTCTTTACCATCTGATAATTTCTCCATGCTTGGGAGGATACTGCACTTTGAACTTTTTCTCTGGGCACATGTTTGGTAGTTTTGTTTTTGATTGGAGCTAGCCAGAAAAGATGCTAATCAAAGCCAGATGATATGGAAGTATTTTACGAAGGTTTTCTTTGAATTTCTTCTGAGATCATATGGAGTTATTTCTGGCTCTACTGACTGTAGAAACAGAAGCAGACCTTTCACCTTGCGTCGCTTCAGTACAAGATGCCATAACAGATATGTTGTTTTCCTGGTTTGAGTCAGACGTAACGTCTATTTCTGATATCGAAGATATATTTGTAGGCTCTAGACGGCCAATTGCTAATATTTGGTATGTTCCAGGACTAAGATATCGAGCATTTCACTAGCAAGTATCTACTGATAGCAGATCGATCCTCTTCGGACAGAACAATAGCCTTATATGTGTTCATTAGTGTAGAATAAGAAGACTCTTTGAATAGAGTATCCTCAACGCACCTGATTGCAAAAACATCTGACACTGAGTCTATTCCAGTAGATGTCTTTGAACTGGTTGAAAGAAACGCTAAATCACGCGTTCTTAAACTTTTAGACATATTTTCCTCACGCTCACAGTGAGTTAGAATGTAAATATTTATGATTATTCTGTATTGTTTCGGCAATCAGGCAACTCTAGGAACAGAGCAGATAAGAACAGATAATAATAATAATAATAATAATAATAATAATAATAATAGTTGAAGAGCAATTGCAGCCTTGGAATCAAAAACGTGCAGAAACGTGACATTGTGCGGAGTAATTTAAAAAAATAAATCAATTAGATATGGATAACCCTTACTTCCTCATAGCTACCTTAGATTAAAAGACTTATGGTCAGGGTCAAGGGCGTCGATCCTGCTAGGGCCGGGGGGCCCGGGCCCCCAAAGCTTATGTAGGGCGTATGCTTAGGGTAAAATAAATACTCATTACCTGTCCTTTTTAAATTTTAGAGAAATAATTCAGACCAGCCATAAATCCTTAACCTTTTTTCCCTCAGTTCTAGAAAAATACAAGAATTGAAATGGTTACAATACCAGACTGATATTAAAGTACGGGACAAAAATAAACGACCAACATCGTCATAAGTTTTAATGGATTTTCGATCGTTTAATTTTGTCCCGTACTTTATAACTGTATTATACTTGTATGATGCAATTAGTGACATCGTAACAGTTACTTTTTCATTAAATCGTTAGAAAAGTCTTCTACGTATTAGTTAAGTGTCTTAGTTGTATGTCATGTGTCATTTAAATTGAATGAATAATAAGTGGATGACTACTGGAATATATGTATCCAGTAGTCGTCCGTTGAAAGTAATGGGGGGCTGACCATTGGAAATTGAAGTCAAGAGTCATTTCCAGTAGTCAGCCCCTAATGGCTGACTACCGGAAAACGTTATCAAAAATGCAACTTGTAGTCAGCCCCCCTTATTTCTACGCAATATCTTGTTTTGTATCATAAACCACGAATTTTTAATAAGCTACGATACATTCATGCATAGAAGAAAGCAATAACTCGTACTATTTTACAATAATATAATTTTAAATTAACTTTGAAGTAAAGCTTCTTCCTTATTTTTTTATTAACAAAATGCGCACTTTGCTCACTTGCATCAGCAGACCTCAAATGATAATTTTTCTTTTCTGCCACGAGGAGTCACACCAGGCCAGAACAAATGAGGTTGAATACTGGAGCTCTGATTTAAGTTGTAGTTGATTATTTGTTTGATAACAAGCTACTGTATGTTTATTTAATATGCATTTTACTGAAAAATGGCTGACTACTGGAGACGGCTGACTTTAGGCACACTTACCCTCCTAACTAACTAACTAATTCTATGGCCTATGGAACCCGGAGGTTCAATGCCGCATTCACAAAAGCTCTCCACTGACTTCTATCCTTAGCTAACTGGATCCAGTTTCTACTTTGTATTCCTATTTCTGCGAGATCTATCTTAATATTGTCATCCCATCTGCGCCTAGGTCTTCCTAATTATAACCTCAAGTAATATGTAACATAATAATAATAATAATAATAATAATAATAATAATAATAATAATAATAATAATAATAATAATAATAATAATAATAATAATAATATTATAATAATAACAATAATAATAATATCTTAGTATCAAACTTCAAGCTATTTTTATATGATGCATAGGCCTATATTCATGAAAATAGTCACTACTTGTTATGTACTCATTTGGTGTTCTCCTAGGGTTACTAGGAATTGAAATCAGGATCTCTGACTGTGCAGTCCAGTATGCTAACTGTATGACCACAGAGCACGGATCTGACAAAAAACATATTCATAACGTTTTGCTACCCCTCCTTTTCCCGTATCGATTAAAGTGCCATCCATGAAGGAATTGTTTTCAATTCTGGGTGAAATCAGTCACTTTTCTCTGGAGAATCGAAATGTCCAATAAGAAATGGGGGTCCCACTTTAAAATTTTAAAGTTACCCCTACCGCCAAAGGGAATGGGGATAGCGGATTTTGTTTGGTATAATTGAACTATACATACTGTATAAAGCAGAAACATATATTCTCATTTTGGGCGTGTGTTTTCAATTTGATATTAACTTCGAAATCTATTTGAACTTTGGTAGTGCTAGCATTTCCATAGCGTCATCTTCGTATACAAACAGATGGTGAATAAAAGTGACAGAGGTTTGAAAGCTGACAGTTTATCTGATTTTGTTTTTATAACCAATTCAAATGTTAAAAATGTAACGTTGCATTTAGAAAAAATAAAATATCCTTATATTGAAAGGAAACCGGACTGGGAACCGAACCGTCAATCATTACTGTAATTTCAAGCGCCTCGCTAAACCCACTTATTTTCTTCTTAATTTACGTCGCGAAAGGTGGCCCCGAAGTTCACTTACCAAAGTCTACTTTCCCCTTATCAGTACTTTCTGTATATTTCCTACTCGGTTATACACGTTTTACAGTAACCTTGAATGATATGGATACAAACACAGACACGTCGAGAACATTTAAAATTCCAAAAGTTCTCCCACCGGGAATCAAACCCGGTACCCTGTACACCACAGACACACATGCTAGCCACTAGACCACACAGCCAAGTTATAAAGCGAGCGCGTTTTAATAATTCTACTGGAAATGCACGAGATATGCACTTGTAATACATTGAGTGATTTATTCGAGAGAGGCAAAGCACTTTACTTTGAATTCATTTCTTGGTTTCGTTTCTCCTGTGTTTATTCTTTGTATTTTTCGTACACTACTTGAAAAAGCAAATACATTTTTCGCTACGGTGTCCAGAAATACTATTTTAACTGATCATAAAACAGAAATCTTTCGGTGAAATAATATGGGGTAATGTGTGCTATTCTAGTTTCATACCGAGTTCCTTCGTAGCTAAACGGTTAGCATACGCACCTTTGACGTAAGAGACCCGGTTCGATTCCCGGTGTGAGCTCATGTGGTTCGGATTTCACGCTAGTCAGTAGGTAAACGTCTCATATAGCCTCGATGCTGAAAGGGATGTTAAAATCAACTCAACATTATTTTATACCATCAATTGAAGCAAAAGATAGACGATACTATCCTGTTTAAAACATGCATTTATTTCTTTGGCACATATTACAAAGCATCGGACTATTTGCGACATTTCAAGAAAAAGATGCTTTATGAATATTAAGTCGCTTCAAGCGTTCAAATCGCTTTGTAAAAATCCAGATTATGAATTGCAATAACTTTTTACGTTGTAATTAAAATTACAGCATATATTGTTTTCTATCTCTCTCACATACTTTCTCTCTCTCTCTTTCTTTCTCTATATATACACACCTGTATATTACAATAGGTATCAGAACATGAATAATTTTCATTTTGGACGTGTGATTTAAGGTTGGTATTCAAATCAGAAAGTTCTTCCCATTATAACAATGTTAACGTTTCTCATTTTAGCGTCTTCGTATATAAATGATGACAGGGTGAACAAATGTAACAGGCTTTGAAACGTGATAGTTCATCTGATTTTTTTTTTCAAGCACTTCAAAGCAGAACTTTATATTTAAAGAAATGTTTCCATATGTTGAAAAAAATCAAAACTGCCGGGAGGAGATTCGAACTGCCGCCCTCCGATGCTAAACTTTCAAAAACACTACTAAACACCCTTGACCACCGAGACAATTCATGAAAGAATCTGTTGTAATAATGCTCATATATCGCTCCAAGCGCACGTTCACAGCTGAAGTTTTAAATAGTCATTTTCTCCCTATATCAGTAATTTCAACTGAAGATATTGACTGATTTTGCATATTGGAACTGTGCATGAAGTGTGAATTGCATATTAAACGCAGAAATACGTAGTTGACTCTTCAGTTCATGTTTCTGTTCAATAGCTTCACATGTTAGTGAGTGTTTCCTAATACCTGTGTCATTTTCCCTCTTTTTTCCCACGGGATATTCTTTGTGTAATTATTTGACACACTAAAGTTTCATAAGATTAAAGGTTTTTTGCTTATAATTTTCTTATTTTGCTTTATTTTTTCTCTAAAATAATAAATAATTATGCGTTATTACACTGCTTTGTTAAGGAAAGCACAAAGAAGCGATAATATAGTCAGAAAAGCGAGTTATTAATGAAAATGTGGAAGTTACAGTATATGCGAACTTTTTTTTGCGGATGAGGATACCAAGTGTTCATTCACCTTTTGCTGGCTCGCTAGTTGATAAGAATGTGCAAGGTCAGCAATGTAACTTAACTTCTTCTTCGAATGTTTGTTTTTCAAAACTAGAACAGAATTCCGCAGCTTTGGTACTTCGATCTTTCTTTGATAATTTACCAAGTTGTGACGGATCTAACCCTATAGTATTATATGAATTTGTTAAACAAATAGACGAGTTTTATAATGTAGACCGTTTTCCTTTCCCGGCATTACTGTATTCTTTAAGAGGAAAAGTATCGGGTCCTTTAAAAAATGTATTACTGGAATTGCCTAGTCAGCTTCGTACCTGGGAGCTCACGCGAGACTATATTTTTCATAATTTATTATCGGAATGTGCTATACAATCCATAGTTGTTGAATATATGTATAAGCCCCAAGGCCAGGCAGAGAACTTGAAAGACTTTGTTAAACGTTTAGTCACAGTCGACCGTTTGCTTAAATTAAATTGTGGTGATGAGAGATTAATAAGTTTCATTACCAGTGGCGTTCTGCCTCGAATTAAAGGGAAGTTATTTTATAACCAGAAACCTAAAACTATGAGTGAATTACACCGACTGGTTAACGATTACACCTTTCATGAACTCTATTCTAAACAATTTGATTTTAAGGTGCGCTCTCAAGTAGGGTTGCCAGTTGTGAATAAAAACTTTATAAATAAACAAAAACAAAAAGCTGTTGCGTGCTTTCTTTGTGGCGGTCCGCATTTAAAACGGAACTGTAGTTTAAATAAAAATTCGTCTTCATCTATGTCGTTTGTTGGAAATAATGAGAAGAAAGTGTGCTCTGTAGAAGATAGTGGGGGCGTTGCCTTGGTGAACCTTAAAGTTGGGGATTTTTCAGTCGTCTCTGCCTTAGATTGTGGGTGCAAGGCTAATTTAATTAGTTTGGGCCTTTTTAATAAAGTTAAGAACTTAGATGAAGTCCGTGTTAATTATAAGGACTGTTTTCATGGAAAAACTATTAACAGAGAAGCATTAGTGTTACGTCCTTCAGTGTTGCTACCCTTGGTTATAGATGGATATAAGTTTCAGTGCAAGTTTTATGTGATGAAAAATCTTGAATATCCAATTCTTTTGGGACTCGATTGTTTTCGTCGAGAGGGATTATGTATTGACTTTGATAAAAACACGTTATATTGGACCAAGTCAAAAATAGAAGTTCCCTTAGTAAAATCTTCCCCCCCCCCCTCCCCTCTTACTTATGACAAAAGGAAGTCTGTTGCTGGTTTTTATCCTTCCAGGGAGGGGAGTGTGAGCGAAGCTGCCGCCAAACTTTTCTTGGGAGATTCTTCGCCTCATTCCCGTAGGCCCTGGACTTGTAAGAGAAATTTTGACAACGGAGGTAAACATCCTAGTAGGGAAGATTTGGATGCGACCAGGGCACCGCAAATAAGGAGCCGTAAACTTTCTAAGCCGACCAGGAGCGATACAGTGGGACTACATGGTTACAGGTACTCTTGCAGCGAAAATTTTTCTTCCAGGACATTTCATTTGCCTTCATCAAATTTAAAAAGAAAAACAAATGTTACTTCGGACTCTAATTTTGAGAAAAATAATATTTCAATGTTAGAAAATGAGCCCGTGCCTGGGCCTTCTTCGCGACCTGATACTTGTAATGTAGTAAATGACGATAACGTCTGTGGGAAACGTGTGAATTTTGATGTCAATAATGTCGATTATAATAATGAAATAGGGGGCGATCCATTGTTATGTATGTTACAGTCAGGTGATGAGAGTAAGTGGGATATTACTGTAGAATAGAGAAAGAAAATTATAGATGGTATAGATAAAAAGTTGTTGGAACAAGACAAGAGTTTAGGGGCTTATGTAGATAGGTTATTGAGTAAATATGATAATGTGATCACTCATCGTATAGGCTGCATTAGTGATTTTGTATACCATATCCAAAGAAAATCAGATGAAGTGATACGTGAGAGACAGTACCCTTTTTCGAGAACTCAGCAGAAGGAATTATCCCATATTATTGAACAATTATTGGAAAATAATGTTATTCGTCCTTCACTCTCTGAGTTTAGATCTCCCTGTTCTCTTGTTAAGAATAGGGATTCATCTTACAGGCTAGTAGTAAATTTCGCTCGGGTGAACAATATCATTTGTGGAGATGGGGTCCCGTGTCCGAACCTCGACGAGTGTATTAGTTCGCATTCTGATGCGAAAATTATGTCAATATTCGATGCCCGTCGAGCTTTCTTCCAGGTCCAGCTGTCCCCTGAGAGTAGACAGCTCACCGCCTTCGCTGTACAAGACAAATTATATGAATACGGGCGTGTACCGATGGGAATCTGCATTGGGACACAGGCTCTAATGAGGGCTCTTAATGATATATTGGGAGACTTGAGGGGAAAGGGAGTTGAATTCTACGCGGACGACATTGTCGTATATGGACGTTCTATTGAGGAACACAATTCCATGCTTGAACAAGTTCTCTCTCGTTTTTCGAACAGAGGCCTCACTCTCTCTCCCGACAAATGTAAGATATTGAGGACAAAAATTGAATTTTTAGGCTTCTTGATCGAGGATGGTGAAATTAAGATGTTACCCGAAAGGCTACAAGCAATTAGGGATATTAAACCCCCTCAAAACCGACGTGGCCTTGTGAAGATTTTGAGCTTTTTAAATTTCTATTCTCGTTTCTGTAATGATTTCGCGGGCCTTATCGAACCCTTATCGAAAATGCGTTCTCCACGGGATAAATTTGTTTGGGGTCCCAGAGAGGACTCTTGTTTGGAGCAAATAAAGCGAGCTTTTGAAGAACAGATTATTTTGTCCATCCCCAATTTAAATAAAAGATTTTATTTGCATGTAGATTCTACGTTGAGATCTCAAGCCGCAATTTTGTCTCAGAAAACGGACGAGGGCTTGTTGAAACCAGTTTGGTTTTTCAGTAAGACTTTAAAACCCGCTGATTTTAATAGAACAATATATCAATTGGAATTACTTGCTATATATAATGCGGTGATGCGGTTTCGTTCATTCTTGAGTAACGAATTTACTATATTTACAGATAATAATGCTCTCGTACACATGTTGCGTAATCCGAAGAATTTAGGTCGTTATGGTAATATAGTACAGAATTTGTTTGAATTTAAATTCAAAATTGTGCACATTTCGAGTGCGAAGAATTTTCAAGTGGATTTTTTGACGCGGATTTATGAAATCAATCCCACGGATGTAGATGTTGATCCTTGTTCCATTAATTCCGCGGAGAATTGTATGTTTAGTCTATGGAGTTTACCTCTGTCACATACCGATATTGTACAACATCAACGAACGGAAGCTGATACTAAAGATATCTATCGGGAGGTGGTTGAAAATGGTGGGGAATACCAAGATTATAAGATTGTGAAGGATATCTTGTATCAAAATACTAAGGCGAAATATTCACCTTATAAGGTTTTGGTTCCCCGTTTACTTGTCCCTATGTTATTAAGTTATTATCATTCGATGTTACCCAATGGGGCTCACCTTGGGATTTTGAAGAGTTACAAGAAAATTTCCAAGTATTTTACTTGGAAGAATATGTACGATGAAGTTCGAGAGTATGTGAGAGGGTGCCATGAGTGCCAACTCTCGAAGGCTCGAAATTATCTACCTCAAGGGCAGTTGATCTCAGAATATTGTTCTGAGGTGAATGGCCATAACTACGTAGATTTGGCTGGGCCTCTCCCGTGTAGTTATGGATATCGGTACATTCTACTTTGTCTCGATAATGCGTCTCGATTCCTTCATTTAGTTCCTTTACGTAATGCAACGAGCAAGCTTGTTATCAAAGCCCTGAATGATATTTTTTGTCGTTTCGGATTTTGTCGTTCTCTTACGAGCGATAGGGGTCCGTGTTTTTCTTCCGTAGAATTCAAGAATTTCCTTTTCGGAAATGGAATAAAACATATTAGGAGCTCTCCTTACTTTCCTGGTGGAAATGCAGTTGAGAAATACGTGAGATTAGTAAAAACTAGCCTGAAATCCTACTTGAATGGAAAACAGGAGAAATGGGCATATTTTATAAACCAACTGCAGTTTTCTCTAAATACTGCTGAACATTCAGAGTTGAAATTTTCTCCATTTAGATTGTTTCTTGGGAGAGATCCTATTGATACATTGATGGTTAAGTGGAAAATTTCCTCTGAAGATATTGATGGCCCTAATAATGCCACTATATGGGAGCAAGCTTTAGAAAACATGCACAAAGCTTGGGAAGAGAGACGAAGGATATATAATAAGCGTACTGTTCCTGTCACCTTTGCTGTCGGTGATCGTGTTTTGATCAAATCACAGCAAAAGTCATCCCTACAGGATAAGGTTACAAAATCATTAGCCTTTAATTGGTGGGGTCCTGTTACTGTGATTGCTAAACCTACGGCAAATACATTAAAATGCAAAACAAACGATAATAAAATAGTTGTGACACATACTACCTTAGCTAAGTTCTACAGAGAGCCCAGAAATGTGTGTGGTGGAACCATGTAAGGAAAATTGTTGTTTCTTGAATTGTATATTTATTGTTCATGTTCATCATCATTCATTCGCTACTAACCCTTTTCATCATCATTTCATCTCATGCTCATTACTATATTGTATTATACATATGTGTTTTTGGTATAAAATGAAAAATATTCTGAAGAATTTTTTTTTTGGAGGGGGATGTTGTGCCGTAGTGATCTTTACATTGGTATTATAGAGTAAAATGAATGAAAAAGGGATTTAATTTAAGATTAGAAACAGCGCTGTTTCCTTCTATACTGTTTCCTTCTTTATTATTATTATTATTATTATTATTATTATTATTATTATTATTATTATTATTATTATTATTATTATTATTATTATTATTATTATTATTATTATTTTGGTAACCTATTCACCTTCCTTTTTCCTCCCTGTATTCCACTACAGTATATTTTTGCGATAGAGAGTTGGTGTTTTCTTAATTTAAATGATCTGGTATCATGGTTAGTCTTTTGTCAATGTCATGTGGTTGTTATACTTAAATTTGATTGGTTGTTTATCCTTCCGATGAAGGAGCTTTGAAATTAAGTGATTGGGCCCGTCACTTGTTCTCTTCGCGAGGTATGTGTTACACCATATTTAAAATTGTGTATAGTATATTTTATTTTGTGAGTTTAAAATCTATTCTGGTTTTTCCGTGAGTATATATATATATATAAAAAACATGTAGATAGAAAATTGATAAATATTCTAATTGAACCATCAGTTCAAATATTGGTATTGAATTTCTATAATATAAATATGTGTATTTCAAATATGGTTTATGCTGAATATGTCTTGTGATAAGGTAGGAGCCATCTTGGACTTTTACTTCATGCAACATGTGCCTGTTAAATTTTTCAGTAATTATAAATTTCTTGTGGTTTTTGCATGAATCAAAATTGTTTAAATCTACTAGTAGTTGAAAATATTTTTCAAAATCGGACAAACTTTTACAAACTTTACAAATTCGTTGTTAGATTCAACATTACGTTTATTTAAAATAATAATAATAATAATAATAATAATAAAATTTGTTAATGTTATCTGAATTTTTTTTTGTGTTGTATATCAAGTAGAGTTATGTTCCTGCAACCTTTGAAGACTTACTATTATTTGTTGAACTTTAGCATACCATTCTCTTTCAGTAGCTTACATTTTTACGTGCGTTAAGCGGCGTTGTTAACCACATACCTGGCCCGGGAAACTCTTCTCGGAGGGGCTACTTGTTTGAGTAGAGGGAAGGGAACGTAAAACTTTCTTTCCTGATTTTCAAAGATTTAGTTTTTCTGGGAAGGGACGGTAATGGCAACATTACCCACCTTGGCTGTTACAACCTTTTGCAATTTTTTTAAGTTGGACCCCGCCTGGTACCCTGTAGGTGGCCCTGGGACAACATCGTTTTTTTTCTTCTTTGATATGTTATTCTTTCAAAATGATCAAACACGTGTTTCCCTGTTTTGGCATTTGTCTCATCGTTAGTGATTTCTAGGGCTGGAAATGGATTTCTGGACACCCTGTATATTAATGTAATTCACACAGTATATGAATTAGGAAAATTTTTATTACAGTTTCGTAATAGGCGTCATTATTGTTTTCGATTGGTATATAAACCATCTTCCACTTCGATATTTAAGTAATCTTCCTCTCTTCCCTTGTTAGTCCAATGTAAAAGATCAAATCTATCTTCCTAGTTTATTTAAATACATCAATTTTCTTTGTTACGTAGAACAAATAGTGCTGTTTGAAGTAAAACACACACTAGAAAACAATTGGCAAACTTTCTTCGTTAAGTGAGAACTTTATAGCTCATGTTCTCTGGTGCTTGAATGCAAAACTTTTGCAGTTAAGATCTGTGATAAAAGAATGTATATTCTTTTGAAATTATTAGCATCTGATGTGTTTGGGTGTAAAGTTCCGTAACTGCCGCTTACTTTCTCATCCAGATGTACTGGAATATTTAACTTTGAAACTCGTATATTAAAAAAAAAATATATAATCACTCATCTCAAGTTCAATCGGTGAGAAGTAGCATACATACTCTCTTCCTGAGCACTGATCAAAAATTGAAGCTGAATGAAGATAAAGCTAAGGCTTGTAATTTGTTCTAAAATATATTAGAGCGTAAGACTTCTAATAGGATTACAATGAATCATATCTGAAAGTATTGTCATAATTTAATTGTTAAATTACGAACAAGCGCAACATGTTCATATTGTTCATATTACATTAACAATTGTTGTAAAATAAGAAGAAAGTGTTATTAGATACGAATCATATTCAAACTTCAATTCCGTAACAACCGACTTCGTATTGAACTATATTATACTGAAATACAGAACACCCAGAAGGAAGTAATGTAGACATACCGAAATTACTTTGGTTACTGCTAGAGAGTTTTGCAATCTATGACTGACAGCATTGCTGTAAACAAGGCAGAATTCGAGTACTGACCTTTAAACTCCGACGTCGTTACAGCAGCTGATGGCGTGCCAAAGGTGTGGTTGGGTGCGTCACGGGCCTTACTATAACCTCCTCAGACCTGAAGGCGAATTTTGGTAGCTGGAGCTACCGTTGGCTGTGAATTCATTGCTCAACACTGATGCTAAGAATCCTCCCCAGGTCCGAATGACATCTTACCTAATCTTAAATGAATTGTAGGCAACTTTAAAAATTCAACAAAATTTTTATAGATCGCAGAACACCAAGTTGTAAAACGTGCTCTGCAAGTCGAGGAAAGTTTCCAATTATAGATGCGTTTGTTAATTTATTTTGAAAGACAAAGTACTACTAACATTTATTAGATGATTAGGCATATTAGAAGTAAGTGACTCCTAGGTTATTATTTTCGTTATCTGTCCATTAATTAGCACACACGTACACAACTTCTGAGCCCTATTTGAATTCGATACTCAAAAATCTGATTTATTCACGTAAAGGTAAACTTTTTCGTCTTTTCTGTCAGTTTTTAAACGTTAGACCATTTGCGCGAAATGAAGATCTACAGAGTGATTTTTTTTTGTTTTCGTTATTTTTCTATTGATTAACATGCGAATACGCAACTTTTGAGTCCTATTAGAATTCGATACTCGAAAATTTGATTTTTTCGCTGCACCCTAATATATAAGTAGTTATATATATACTCCATACTCCACAATAATACAACAAATTCAAAAAAATGTTATTTTTTATTTTATTTTATTTTTATTTTTTTGGACAAAGCAGTCCTAAGCTGGACACTCTTGTATTTTACACTGAGTAATAGGGACGCCATTTAATCGCATTCGGCTCTGGTTTGCTGATGTGAGAGACGTTACCTAATTTGATAACACGGTATCACGTCATAGGGGCCAATGCCTTCTTCATTTTGACAAGGATACTTTGACACATCCTTTAAATTTTGGGAGAAGTGCATAGAAGCAACTAATTACATTTTGGAAATTGTCAAATTAAGAAATAAAATATGGTAGTGTAAGAAAGGGGTATGTAGCTCTGTAAGTTTGATTTGTCCATCTTGTTCAGTTTTATGGGTAAAAAGATTGCCAACAAAAATTCAAATGTCGGAGATTTTTACTTTTTTCTATTCAGATCAGCGAGGCACCATGTGGCTATAAATAAGTACAAGAGTCCATTCATTTTCATAAGATATCGAAACATTGAGACACTTTTTTCAAAATTTGAGAGGGGTACATTTGAACATCTCTTTAATTTGGGATTTGTAGAAAATCGAAATTTGATAAGCGTTCTCTAGGATGCAAATATATACCACTGTAAAGTTGGTTGTTTCAACTTGTTTCCTTCTTTGAGTAAGAAATATATTTATACCTATCCTTCTATCTATCTATCTATCTATCTATCTATCTATCTATCTATATATATATATATATATATATATATATATATATATATATATATATAATAAAGATGTAAACGTAAGCAGTACTTCGCACCACCGTGGTGGGTTATTAACCAACTCTTTGATGAAGTTTTATTATGTTATATGGTTGAGTATAGGGTACCATTCTCTTTCATAGGATATGGGTGCATTGATTATCCCATCTTAAATTTTGAAAGGAGTATATAAATCTCCCCTTAAATTTGGTAATCGTTGAAAAAAGATGATAAATGCGCTGTACAACTCGAAAATATATTTCCGTAAATGTTATTGGTCCTATTAGTCCCCATGTATGGGTAAAATACTGTCAAATTATCCATATTATAATGTGATTGCAACTGGTCGATTATTAACATAATTTATCTTCTTTGATGAGGCTTCATCATGTTATATAGTTATGTAGTTGACTGCAGAAATCTATTATATTTCAATGGACATGGACACATTGATGCTCCCTTCTTAAAATTTGGGAGGGGCGTGTTGATTTACCCCTTAAATTTAGAAATTGGCACAAAGTATATTTTTATAAATATTCTCTAGAACTAAAATATATAACTTTTTATATTTGTGTAATTTACCTTGTATCAGTCTTTGATTAAAAATGCCAAGAATTATACTAAGTAACACTTTACATTTTGACAGAAATTTGAAATAGTCCGAGGCTGAATTTTAATGTAGTACTCTAAAATTTACTAAGATGGAAACTTCTAAGATGTTCGAAGATATGATAATAGGGATGAATACATTAGTTTAATCCCTTGAATACTGCATGGACACATGATACGCCAATTTGAAATTTGTAAGAGGTCTACCTTAAATTTTGGAAGTTGCCAAAACGAAAAATTAATAAATGGTCTCTAGGACTAATGAATATTATTCTGTAAATTTAGAGGCTTCATACTGTTTTCTTCTACATGTAAAAAATAAAAGATTGATATTTGTGAAGTGTGTGATCTAATTTATCCTATGATATATGTTTTGATTGAAGCATATGATCATATGGATGAATGCAGGTTCTCATTTTGGTTCATTGGACATGGGTATCTTTATAAGCTTCCCTTAAATTTCGGGAGGAGTACATTTGGACCATCCTCAAAATTACGATTTGTGAAAAAAAAGTAAAGGTTCTCTATTTTTGAGTAGATTAGTACGATTTGAGTACATGTGAATGGCACATGTTGATCCCCTGCATGAGTAAAACATTGCCAAAATTAAAAATTGGAGGATTTTGATCGCATTTAAGACGAAAGACTTAATTATATCATATGATCATATTAATGAGTACAGGGCATAATGTAAGTACATTGGTTGAAAGTTAGATTTTATGAAATTTGATTGGTTGATCCTTCTCCTCAACTCAAAATCTTTAACGTGAAATTAATTCTGAATCCTATTGATATATATATGGAATCTGATAGGTAATATTGAATCCTATTGATATACATGAAATCTGGTAGATAATTATTGAATCCTATTCATATAGTGCAATCTGATTGACTAATCACTTTTAACCCTGTAAGATTACTTTTACAAAAAAGTATGATTTTTCAATCATTGTTTTTAATAAATTTTAGCTTGAAATTCTTTGACCCTAGTATTATATTTCCGACTCATAATCTAAGGTTATTGGTTGAAAGTTATTCTTGTTGTACGTTGATTGAGTAATCACTTTCAGGTTTGTTTAAAATTTACGGAAATTGAAACGTTGCGTATTTTTATTCTTAGTTTGAAAGCTTTTCAATCTTAATATTGTAGTTACAATACATAGACTGAGGCCACTAGTTTAATATTATTATTGATGCAATATATTGGCTGATTACTTTCAATCTCTTTTTTAGTTTTCACGTTTCGTTTTCTTTTTGTTTATTTATGACTTTTCATTTTTTTGTAATTAAACATTTTTGAACCCTAAGATTGTTTCAACGAAATACAGTATAAGGTCATTGGTTAAAAACTCTATAACTTAAAACCAAATATATAATTACTAAGACCAACTATTATGTAACAATAGCCATTTCCTACATTGAACTTCAGTTACAATTCATAGTTTAGGGTCATTAGTGCACCATTTCCTTTGTGCAATCTCATTGGTTGATCAGCTTGAAAGTGTATTGTTTTAAGTATTTTTTTTGGAAAACTTGTTTTTTTTATCATTGTTTTAAAATTTTATTTATAAAATTTGTTGAGCATTACAATTGTAATTACGATTTATGTTCTAAGTTCATTGATGAAAAAGTGAACTTGAAACATGAAAGGAAATTATTGATACTTTCTTTTTGAAATGTAACCAAAATTTGACATTTCGAGTCTAGTGACAACTCATAACTTAAGATCATTAGTGGAATCTGCCATTAGTGCAGTTTGACTGGCTGAGCATTTTCATTTTTTTGTTGTTGTTGTTTAAATATTTTTTGTCACCTTTAAAAAATTTAGTTTGAATATTCTTGCTTTATTTTTCTTCGGTTTGAAAAGTTTACACCGACTAAACGTTTTTTTTAAATATATTTAGTTTAAATTTTTCTTGCACTCGATATATGCTTCTAAAATAAACACCACTGCCAAATTTAAATTTAAAACTAACAAAAAATATTGAAACATTTCTGTTTAAACATCAGTGTTAGAAAAGTTTCAAGTTTGCACTCTTTGTAAAGTTCATTTTTATTTTTTTTTAATTAAATGCTCGAGTTTCATTTTTTTGTAGTCGATATATATATATATATATATATATTTATATTAGAAATTTTAGTTTTAAAATATTTTTCTCACTACTTTAAATTATGTATTTCACTGAAAAGTTTCACAAGTGTAAGGAAATAAACGTTTCAAGAATCGAAACAGTTTATAATAAGACGACTTGACAAAACTGTACACAACAGTTACATTATTATAATGCAATCGTGCATGCTGAGAACAAGTTTATGCAACGTGAACGGAATTACACTACATCCATCTATAATTGTTTTTGATATCGTTCAAAATATTATCCATCATAACGTCATCATACTTACTTACTTATAGTTTCTAAACACAGGCGATATGTTAAAATCATTTACCAAGATTTATATTTTACATTAGAACACATATTACAAAATTGTACCCAGTCTATTTATTTCTACAAAATATCTATTGATAATATTGATGGTTATTGAAGATGATAGAAATATTGTTTTGCCTTTAAGATACCTATACATGAAAGTTGAAAAAACAACAGGAGCTATTCGTTTTCTTTAATAACAGTACTGTATACTTATTTTACAGATTGCTGAATTTAGTACGCAATCCTATGAAATGTCATTACATGTTATACTTGAAAAGTGCTTAATGAATCTGTTTTTGTACAATGACTGTTGTGATGAAACCTTACAACGTCAGCATGATATACAATACTTGGTGAGTGAATGAGGATTCTACTAATGAAAGGTACTTTTTTAAACATATGTACTGCATTTTTCACATTTATGCAGACTGTGTGAAGCTTATCGATACCTATCATGTTGTTGTGACTATGTAAACATTAAATTTCCATCTACACATACTGGCATAAATTTGAGAAAACTTCGGTTCTAATTAAAAATATACTGTAAATAAGAAGTGGTATAAGAAAAAAACAGCTGTACAAATAAGATCCAAATAATTTATCCGACACGGATGCTTACAATTAAAAGTAAACACAACTAAACAATGTGCTTTGAAAAATAAAATTATAATTGTAATTACTCTTTTTATTTTCAAGTACAATCCAAAGGTACTAAATGCAGTTATAAATTTATGTGATACAATTATGCTGGCATTGTATAACACCTTTGTATCAAGAAAAGAGTATAAGCAAATACGTTGAAATAAAATTTAAGAACAGTGTTCTAAACTTGTTAAAGATTTCGTTTGTTTTAGTTTTAAATTCAAATTTGAAATTTATGCATAAAAATAACTATAATATTGCTTTGAAACTAAAAGATAATAAAACAATTTTAAAAATTGTTCTAGAAATGGAAACTTTTCAAACCTCAAAAATAAAGATGTTCAAAAAACTGAAACAGTTACCAAATATTAAAAAAAATCCAAAACTTTTTTTTTAGAGTTCGGCCAATCAAACTGCACCGAACATAGTTTTTCAGCAATGACCTTAGGCTATGAGTTTTGATTAAAGTTGAATGTGACAATTTGTTGTTGTTACAAATCGAAAGATTTTAGATTGATCATTTTAATCAAATTTAAAGTTTTTAAACAAAAATATCAAAGTGATCAACCAATCAGATTGAACCAAAAACAGTTTTTCACAAATGACCTTAGACTACGAGTTGTGACTGGTTCACAGTGTGAAATTGTTACTGTTACATGTTTGTTGGTTTCAAAAATTACATTTCTTGTTTCAAGTCCTAATTCTTTAATCCAATGATCTTATACTGTCAGTCGTAACTACAGTCTTAAATTTCAAAAATATTCAAACTAAATGTTTAAAACAGTGGTCGAAACTTTTAACCAAAAATTTGGAATCATTTTAAAAGAAATAAGTAAAGATTTGAAAGTGGTCAACCAATCAGACTGCATCAAGAATAACTTTCCACTAATGATCTTCCTGTGAGACTATGAGACGTAACTAGAATACTAGGGTTGAACATTTTCAGATTGAAAATTTTATACAAAACTTTTCCCAAACATTTTCCAAAAAAACAAAGATTTGAAAGTGATTACCCAATCAGACTGCATGAATTGCACCTTCTTACCAGTGGCCTTACAGTATAGGTGGAACTGCAATAGAAGGGTTAAAAAAATTCCAAATTAAAATTTTAAGAAAATCAAACAATGATTGAAAAATCAAACTATTTTTTTCTGTCTCCTTTACTCTAAAAAAGTCACTGTCAGATGCTAATTAAAATCTTTAGACAGGTAAGTATCTTCACCACACAAGCCAGGAATGGAACAAGAGGAAGTCTCACGGAGTCCAGTCCCGAATATATCGCTACGATGATGCGGAGGGTGGAGCCATTTTACACGTCTGATCTTTGCATATTTGAAGAATCCATCTTATGTAAATCTGTGATCCACCCTTCTATAGTATTGTATTGCCATTATCCGTTTCGAAATTATATTTACGTAGGCACGCTTCTCTAGATGTATATCTCCTAAATATAACAATCTTCAACTTTTTGTTACATAATCAGTTATGTTACTTTCATGTGTATCCAATTTCCATACGCCGTCACACAATATTTTGCCCGCTAGAAGAAGAGGGAGGAACGGGTGTATGTTGACTCAGTAGCAGAACGTTTACCTCCACTGCAATAGTTTTCAGTTTCGATCCTGTGCCAAGTGAGCTTGTAGTGTTGAATATCATATTATTATTGCGAGGAATACTTCTATTTCTGCAACATTGTCAGGACATTATTTGGATAATTACTCCTATATCATTAATAATTATCCAAACGTAATTAAGCACTTGCCTTCTTTACATTATTGGGCAAGATGGCAGAACATTAAACTGGATATGTCATTTAATCTTACTTTATCCACTACACTGATTCGTTGTTGTAGTTATGCAATCGTGCACAATATTTCAAAATCATTCCACCCTTTGGTTCTGTTCGATATATCGATGTTATGTCAATGAATTTGTGTTGCTTGTTGGGAAATTATTCAATACGTCATGAATCGAACTTATCTTCCCTAACTCAATATTCGGAAATCCCTTAGTTCATGTGACAGAATTCCTCACACCGCCATTGAGAGATTCAGAATCATGCATTTTTGAATAGAGCACATTACGCGTCTAACATAACAGCATACCGCCTCAGCTTTATGTGAATACATTCGCCTTCAATGTTCATTTCCCCACGCTTCGACGCCACGCATCTTTGAAATTAGCCGATTCCAAGGAAACATTGGCTAAACAACGATTTGATATATTCTATATTACTATTGTCCCAAATATGGGTTGTGTTAGAATTGAACGTCGATTTTGACATTGAGGCTATATGAGACGTAGACTTACAATCAGGGCGGAATAAATAGCACACTCTGACACGCTGGACTATATTTCCGGAACCGGACACAAACAAAAAAGATAATTATCGTGTTGTGAATCAAATGATGAAATTGTTGTCGGCAATCGATTCAGTTTTAACTTGGCACTACCCAGATACCCTTGCTGAATGAACGTTTATGCAGCAGAGTCACTCGAAAACGGAAAAGATTATAATATGTAGTATTGAAATCGTTGACAGAAAATGACTAGTAAAATTAATTAAGTTTTCTGCAATATATACAAAGCGGGGGAGAGGGAGGCAAATATGTCTCCCCTAAACTGCATGCCACCTTAGAAACTAGCCTACTCAATATAAGCAATGACCCGACCCTGCTTACAGCTTAACATGGTATAAAAACGATATGAGCTCGCACTGATAAATAATCGAATCCGAATATTTCGCAGTTAAGATCCATATGTCTAATTATATAACCACTAGGACTCTCAATTATAAAATAATTATAGCACTATTTATTTATAGATAAGTAGAATGAACATATCAATTAGATTGTATGTTATTTAAGGTTTCACGCAACATTCTAGTTCTGACACGCCTTGAGCATGATAATGTGTATTTCTAAAATCATTTCATTATTACTACTATTGTATGTCTCTAGTTCTTCTTTAGCCCCCGGAGCGTATTCGTGAAAATTGAAACTTAACGAAACAAGTAATGAAGTATTTGTACAATCTGCTTATGTAAGCCCCTAGCCCACTTGCCAAGCTTTCGCTCTTCTTGATAAGGATGTGGCTATGACCCTAAAAACGACTACATACTCTCGGAGAATAAGACACACTTGATACAAACAACAACTATTCGAATATAGTGCAACTTAAAGTTCGTTTGTATTAAAATTGGGAAATTACAAAAAAAAAAAAGAAGAAGATCTGACACAATTGACTCAACCTAGATATTTCAATCTCCAAAATGATTTGTGTAGCATTTTGTTTCGTAAGACATCTCAATAAGTGTGTGAACGATATACAGGATATATAATGCCATGGCTATGTATAATATTGTTAAAAAATTACATGTTTTATTAACATTTTTAGGTATTTGTTTCATTTTGACCCAATTTTGGCGTTTCTAGAGTAAAGTCGTGTAATCTCTAGAAGTATTGATTTTGAAAAATTTGGATTGTATGTACCTGCATAAATTTTGTTGAATATAGTAAAGAATAAGTCCATGCAATTGTGCAGAATGTCAATATGGCCAGGTAAGTGCATACGTAGGTGATTCTTGTTGTATGTTATTCAACTAGCATCATATATTAATTAAAGATATCCGGTGTACAGAATCGTAGTGTAATTCTGTAGTTCAGAAGGGGTCAGACTTGTATATGTGTATAGCCATACTTTGTTTCATGTCTGTTAAATGTATTGGTAGATTGAGTAGTTTAAGGCTGTGCTTTCTAACAGAATGTACTGAGATATCATTTTATGTAATGAGATATTTTATGACAGAATGTACTGAAATATCATTTTATATTATTAGAATATCGAGGGTTCTGCCTAAATACATAACAGTTTTGTTAATAATTACTTTATAAATGCTGTATGATATAATACTGCAGAGATTGGCTCATATGTACTTCAAATTTGTACACTATGTTATGGAAGGAAGTATCAATTTGTCTTTTTCAAGTATTGTTGGTATGTCACCATCGGTTACACTGCTTTACTAAACCATATATAGTACTCTGTCAGTTGATATGTTGCGTTATTTGTTTGTTGGGATTCACCATTTATTTTTAGGACGAAGTCAATATGACATGTGGACCTACAGTATAAGGTGGAATTTTAACCACAGTAATACATTCACGTTTTCTCTCCCACCGGGAATCTAACCGAGACTTCATGCATTAGAGGTCCACACCCTAGCTACCCTAGCAATGGGGGAGGGGCTGATACAATGTAGTATTTATCCACAGGTTAACAGGGTAGTACCATCAGTGTGTGTGTGTAATTGTGGAATAATAAAATTTGTTCTAAAAACCTGCAATATAAATGATAGTTAAATGCTTAAAACTCCTTTGCTTATAGGTAGAACAGTGTAATAAATTGTCCGTGATATGGACATATGTTATTCCGTCGGAAATTAAATTGTAAATTAATCTGGTAGAGACCAGAGCTAGAATGGATTTATGAAGATTGTATTCTATATTTTCGTAATACATTTTGCCAGAAGCATTTTATATGACAAATAATAGTAGTATGTTTAATATCTTATGAAAGACCACTTTCTATATTAGTTATTTGATATTGCACTGATCAGTTGGATGATGCATAATGCATATCGGTGTTAAAGTTGCTGCTACTAGAAATCAGTTTAATTCTACAGATATGATTATCTATGTTAACATAGGTCTGAAACGTTGCTGACAAATAAATGGCATATAACATAATTTGTAAGCAACATAAAACTTTTAATATATAACATATTTTAATATAATCAGAAAGAAAAGCTTTGATAGAAAGTTATTCCGTGAATATCTATAATTAGATTTCTTTTTCATTGTTTCCTTCGTACCAAGTTTCACCTGACATTACTCTTTCTTAACAGAACACGTAAATGTACTGAATCTCAATAGAATGGGGTTGCCTCTGAACTCGCGGTCTCTCAGGAACTGTGTTTCACTCTGCTTACTTACTTTGATTAAGTCATTTAGAAACGAAAGATGCTCTAGATTTTGAAGCGAAGAAGACTTTTTCTTGTACTTTTCCCCTTGCGCAAATGAGTTCTGTTCCGTGGCTGAAATAATGGATTAAATTGATTATATTTTCTAATATGGATCTCAGAATCGTGCGAGGATTTTTTTAAATAAATGACGAATTTTAGTATATCCTTTAGGATTTAATATATTCGCATCTAGTGATATATAATATATATGCATCAGTGAAATAATATGCATATACTGGTGGAAACAAATTAAAGCCACTCATAGGAAATCATGGACCTGGCTTAAAGTTTGCACAAAAAGAAGAAAGTAAAGGTTACGGAAGCGGTTCCAACATGGTGCCCACCGACACCCTTTTAATGGCATAATTGGTGTTGAAAAATAAAACGCATTGCTCACTTTAATAGCATGTGCAAGGATGTAGAATGACACAAATGACTGTATAACGCAAATGTTCGGTCGTACAGATGGTGAACATCTGTCTGGAGAATCGTATTACACTTTCGCTATGTAACGGAACTTTTAAATTAAATAGAACGAATTATGCAGTTTACCAAACTCTAGTTTCTTTTATTCAAAATACATCCCTTCCACGTCACTACACCGCTGAGCACGTTCAACTAATTTTAGCATAGAGGTTTAAATATTTTTTTTTTCGGAGTCGCCTCAATGACCTTCGCCACAGCAGACTGGACTTGTCTTAAAATGTTCCTCTCATGGCCAATTTTAATTTTGGGAATAGTCACACATGGCAATAAATCAGGCTAATACGGAAGTTATGGAAACACAAAGATTTGTTTTTTTTTTTTGTTTTTTTTTAGCCTAAAAATAGGGACTGTTACTTTTCTGTGATATGGTGCCTTGTCGCACAATAAAAACCAACTGTCTGGCTCGATACTCAGGCCTTACGCGAACGATTCACTTCCACAAACGTCCCACAATACCCAGATAATATTCACTATTAACAGTTTGACCCTGTGAAATGAATTACCGAAGTATAATACTTTTGGAATCGTAAAAGCAAATCAAAATTTTCATCTCATGTGACTTTTGAAAACACTTTTTTATGCTTTCTGAGAACCAGGGGATTTCCACGTAGCATTTTGAAGTTTAGTTGCAGCACCAAATCTCATCACCAGTTACAATCGCTTCCAGGAATATTCTGTTCCGTCTGGGTGTTTTAATCAGGTCATTGCAATGTTCAATGAGAGCAAGTTTTAGATCGCCAGTCCGGGTGTACGGAACAAATCGAGCAAAGATTATCCGTTTCTTTAAATCCTTTGTCAAAATTTCGTGAATCATGTCTTTCGTCGTGCTTAATTCCTCCGTCATCCATCTCACAGTCGAATTCGCAACGCATTTGTTCCACCAACTCATCACAATTTTTGTTTTGCGGTTTTCCTGCCTTCCAGTCGTCTTTCAAGGACTCATGACCGTCCCGGAATCGAGTATACCACTCGAACTCACGTGTGTGAGACAAGCGCTCATTACCATACACCTGCTTCATCATTTTCAATGTTTTTGTAAATGTTTTCCCTAGCTTGAACCACAATTTAATATTGACAAATTGCTACATCGTGTTTTTCTGATGCGGTGACACTAGATACACTCACTTTCCTTACCATAACTTGACACTCCGTTAATCGGTTCTCATGATTGTGGCTTTGTTTTGTTGAGCAGATATCCAACTTCCCAATTAGATATTGCTTCAATAGATGGAGCTAGTGATTATCATTAAAGAAGAAAGTTATATTATTTTTCTGACATATGCTACAAAACCAATCAAGACGTTTTTTTTTTGTCCGTCATCCCGGTTAAAGGGTTGTGCCCTTTCTTCGGGTAAGTTCATTAATTTGATTGATTCAATTGAAGGAAATGTAGGTGGTCTAAGAGGTTTCATATTTATCATGTATTTATCCATTATATTAATATTAATCGTAGACACATATACATACAAAAAGAAACACATACATGAACAATAATATTTTAGGTGCTAAAAGTGAATATGTTAACATTGCCACGTATTACATAAACACAAAGCATGGAGGAATTTCTGGACTCAAAAAATAAAGGTGCAAATGTAATTAATGGAATGAATGAAATGAAGTTATCTGGACGTCACATCACCAGGTTATGTTAGCTCAGACGAATGAAGTTATCTTCTGTTCCTGGGGCGATTCAGGAACTGATGAGGACAGAGGAGGCCCTTGTTAATAGGTAGTTACTGTGCGCATGATGGATAGACATGAGATGAAAGTTCATGCGGGCAATATACTGCAAAGATTTCGGGGTCCAGAATGTCGTTATCTAATTGTAAATGATATAGTATCATGAAGTGCTGAAGGGGACTATCAACGTAATGAGGCGGTGCATCGTTGTCACGGTTGTAGCGGAGAATTTCAAGCATCAGGGGATGGTGCTGAGCAATTCCTTTGCAGATATAACGTATACGAAGTTGTTCAAGATGATTGAGTAATGGCGGAAAGTCGATCATCTCATAAAGTAACCTCGTTGGATTAGGCAGACTAATACGATATGCTAGCCGTATAGCATGGCGCTCGAGGATAGCAAGTTTTTGGTAGAATTTTAACGGTGCAGATATCCAAGCTGTATGTCCGTATGTTAACGTACTCCGTGTGAATGCTTTATATGTATTGATTACGGTACGTGGTCGTAGTCCCCAAGTTGTGCCAACTATCCGTTTCAGAAGATTAAGTCGATTTTGTGCTTGGCCTATGAGTTTAGTAAGATGTGGAGTCCAGGTAAGATGAGTGTCAAAAATTACACCGATATACGTAATAGTAGTTGACACGAGAACAGGCGTAAGATCAACCTGAAGGTGAAGTAGATTCGGACTTCGCTGTACTCGAGAGTGGAGTCTACGAGGCAAGAAAACTCTGGCTTGGGTTTTAGAAGAGTTAATATTCATTCTCCATATAAAACCCCAACGCACGAATGCGCCAATAGCTGTTTGCATGGTTGTATTAAGCGATCGTACTGTGCGGGAAGTTGTGAAAAATGCAGTGTCGTCCGCAAACTGGAATATTGTGGTGGTATTAGGAACGACTAGATCGGCGACGAACAATGAGTATAATAAAGGAGAAAGATATGAGCCTTGTGATACCCCAGAGTGTGAGAAGATTGGGTGAGATAGCGTTCCATTGATCGAGATATAAGCTAGTCGCCCTATTAAGGAGTGCATGAGTCGGATGTACGAGGTTGGTAGAAGGTAATTACGAAGTTTGTATAGTAAACAAGGGTGCCAAACCTTGTCAAAAGCTTTTTTCTAAATCAAACCTTACAAGGCAAGAAGGAAAGCATGTATTAAACTGATTATAAATGTATGTGGTGAGACGGAATATTTGATCTAGAGTACTTAAGTGTGGTCTAAATCCAGCTTGGTGAATTGGAAGAAGGTTACGTAAGTTGAGATGGTCGTGCAATGCGACGTACAAGGATTCGTTCGAAGATTTTGTAGAGACAACTTGTGAGGTAAATAGGACGGTACAATGTGACTTCTGATGGAGGTTTCTTTGGTTTAGGGAACAATCTAGTTCGTAGAATAAAGTTATAGATGCTGCTAAGAAAAAGGAGAAAAGAATGAGACGCCTATCTGACGAGAACATATGTAACAGCGTCAAAGCCTTGTGCTGCCTTGTGTTTGCCTATAAGTACATTACTCATAGTTTCGGGGTGAATTGCCATGAGTAGAGGATTATTTGGTTCTAAAGTATGATCACCACATGGTCGAAAGGAAGTAGAAGCTGCATCGGTAAGTCGGTTGATAACTGATTGTAGGCGGTTTGGTATGTACCAACCGGGTAGTGGGATAAAGATGTCTTGAAAATAAGAAGGAAATATATTGTCCTTGTCTGTATCCGTAAGGTCTGCTTGATGGTTATGAACGATGGGGTATGGCGTACGAGAAACTCTACCAGTTAGCTGATAAAATTTGCGCCAATATTTTGTAGGATGTGCTTCATTAGCAACTGTATTGCAAGTTTCGATCCAGTGACGTTTCTTAAACGCAACGATATAGTTATGAGTTATCCTTAAGTATTGGCGATGAAGACGAAGCGCTTCAAGATTGCCCGTAGCTACATATTCACGGAAAGCTCTGCGTGAGGCTGTAATAAATGGTAAGTATTGTGGAGGTAGCTTAGGTTTATGTAACTGAACTTCCATTGTTGGAATTGAACGTTGTGCTGCGTCCTGAAGGGCTGTAGATAAATCAGTTATTGTCCTATCGAGTTCGTATTGTGTGCTAGGCATAGTGAATGAAGTTACGGCAGCGTCTAAGTCGGAACGATATTGCTCCCAATTTGCCCTTTGATAGCAGTAGACCTTCTGAGGAGAGGGCTTAGGCTGAGTGCTAGGAGAACAGTGAAGTTCAACTTTGATGGGAACATGGTCGCTACCTATGGAGTCTAGCACAGATCTGTGGATGGACTGAGAGAGGGAAGATGAGGTTATGACTACATCAGGAGTAGTGCTGCTGATAGGACGAGTAGGTTTCCGTAAATTATGGAATTCAGCTCCTGTTTCATTCCGAACAAAATCTAAAAAAGTTGTCCTTGTCAAGTTGTGAGCGACTATAAAAATTTAGGTCGGTCGTGATCATGTAATGCCGGAAATTGGAATCAATATGGCGGAAGAAATCATAGTTGATAGCTCGTCCTGGACGATAGTAAATGGTGACAAGGGTAACTGTGCGGCCTCAAAAATAGACCGTCTCGATGTTGTCTTCGGGAAGGTGAAGTACAGGTGGAACCATAACAGACGATAAGGAAGATTGTGCCGGATAGCAATAGCTGAGCCTACGTAGAGACGTGGGCCTGTTGGAACGTCGTGGCGAAGTAGATGATACTATGGTGTATAACACGTTAAATATGGTGCAAGGCAAATTTCATTTAGGGCAAATGCGGCAATTTGTTCTTCCTGAAGGAGCTGGGTGAAGAGTACTTGATGTGTCAACAGAGATCGTATGTTAAGAAAAAATGAAGTTGTAACTCATAATGATAAAGAATATAAGTGAATAGGTTGAATTATCCATATTAAACATAAACTTCAAGTGGTTGGATTTGAAAATGCACTGTTGGTTCGGAATAAGTTGCATGCAGTTGTAAATTAAACAATAGTTTGGCTGCGTACATTATTGGAATATGGTTGCGAAGAAATGGATGAATGCTCTGTAATGAAATAGTGAGAAAACGGAGTAGATCTTCTACAGTAACTGGATGACGTAATGAATTTGCTGGTGGAGTTGGTGCATCGACCGAACGTATAGAAACAACAAATTCAGGCTTACCTGGATCAGGTTGCGGCTTAGCCTTACATTTATAGCTGTATGTTGGGTGACGTTAAGAACAGAGATCACAACGTTCTGGTCCTTGAAGGTTTGGGCAGTTTTTAGTAGGATGCTCGGGGGAAAAATAACCACATTCGATTTTGTTTGTGTATTCTGCTGTTGGGCGTGAATTATACTGTTGACACTTCTCGCATCGAACATACAGAGGTGCTGGCGTGCGAGATGGCTCGACCTTATATTGGCGTCGATATATATAGGCGCCCTTGGAGAGAAGTTGATCAATCAACTGTTGTTGATCAGTTAGTACTCGTACGAGAATCAGAACGGAGCACGGCAGAGCTCCAGCCTCTAACTTTTGATTTCAAATCTTTGATTTACGGTTATTTGTGATTTCATGTTTAACACGGACACATATTTTGAACTATGTGTACTTTAAATAAATAATTTAAATACATCTTTTTATATATTTAAAGTTATTGTTCAAACCCTTTGTATTTTAATAACTTTTCTCCAAAATCAATGCAAACGAATTGTTCTGCCATCTTTGGAGCTCTTTTAAACTATACGCTTGTGGACGTTTATATGTTTGTGGTCAATCTTTAGACAGTGAGATCTTGGAAACTACAGGCTCTAAAAAGATGACTCTTTCACTGATCGATTGCAAATTTTGCGTACATTGTCCAGTTCTAACTGAATGCTTAAAAAAAATATGGCCATTATTTTTTATTACATTTTTACGGGTACACTGGAAGTGTTGAAATAGAAAAAAAACTAAAGCATTGCATCCTATGCATTATACATTCCAACACAACATAATTGTATACAAACGTTACATATCTATCAGGCGTTTGTTTCATGTCCAGATGATAATGAAAAACGAAGAATAACCATTTCTCCAGTCTAAATTCAATCATTATTGTTTGGAGTGCTTTGCCCAATGAATACTATATATCATTGGCATTATAATTAATTGTTTGTATAATGTATTTGCTTATTTCACATTGCATGCAAGAAGAAATAAAACATTGATCATACATGAATAAGAAACTCCAACCGGAAGTAGGCGAAAATCTTGCAAACGGTGCGAGATATTGAAAAAGTTATCGAAAAAATCTCCCCTTTACAGTATATCTTGCCGATTTTTATCAAGACGTCTTTCGCTTGTGTCTGTAAACGGACATTTACAGATGTGAGGGATAACAAGGAGATTCGTGCTCATGTGTGAATGATGTGCTGTGTAGAGAGCGCAGGTTCAGCTAGTCTATATATATTAAAATGTTAGGTTTATATGTTTGCCTCCACAGACAAGTTTGTATGTTTGTCTCCAATCCTTTCGACAATGAGATCGCGGAAAACACAAGTGCTAGAAACGTGCCGTTTTCACTGGTCGATTCCAAATTTTGCATAAATTGCTCAGTTTTAATTGAATATTAAGAAAACATGCCAGTTATTTCTTAATTACATTTTAGGTGTACACTGAAAGTGTTGATTTAAAAAAAATGTAAAGTATTATATCCTACGAGTTATATATCCCAATTCCACATAGTTGTATGCAGGGGTTGTACATATCCCAGGCTTCTGTTTTATGGCCAAATGATAATGAAAAACGAAGGATAACCATTTCTCCAGTCCAATGTAAGATAAATCTTTATTGTATGCAGTGTTTTGCCCAATGAACACTATACATCACTGACATTATAATTAATTGTATGTGTAATGTATTTGCTTATTACATACTGCATGCAAGAAGAAAGAAACAATGATTATACATGAATTAGAAACTCCAAACGGAAGGAGGCTTAAATCTTGTAAACAGTGCTAAATATTGAACAAAAAGTAATCGAATAAAATCTCACCCTTATGGTACCCCTTGCGATTTTTATCAAGACATCTTTCACTTGTGTCTGTAACGGGACAGGTACAAATGTTGTGAGGAATGACAAGGCGATTCATGCTTATATGTGAATTATGCGCTGTGTAGAGAACGTAGGTTCAGCTAGTTGTGTATTTAATTATCTAAATGGTGTAGGAAATTAGTTATTGTTTAGTATTATCACTATCACTATCACTATTACTACTACTACTAGCATTAGTAGTAGAAATAGTAGTAGTCGTAGTACTAACAAATGAATTTCGTTTCACGGTGTTAAAACTGAGGTAGACTCCCAAACTATGCGAATGTAATACTCAAACTTGAAGTAGCACAACTAGATTTGCTGGTAGGAATAGAAGAGTAATATCAAATACAGATTCTGCTGCAGGTGGTGACTTTGAGCCGAAAGCAAATATTAAAAAAAAAAATCTTGTCGCTATCTATTACCATTTATGTTCTCTAACGATGAGCTATGAAACCAGAAATGGTTGATTCCTACGATTTTCGGTTTGAATAGAGAGACAACTGAAGAGATGGAAGCTATTTCTGGGACGCTGAATAAGTTACAGGAAACCCGGTGTAGTAGATTGTTGCAGGTGGCGTCGATATATTTTATTGAGACCTTGAATGGATTGGAAAAACTGTCGCTATGTATTACCGTTTTTGTTCTATATCGACAAGCATTAAAACCGGAATAGTTAATTTTTATTAATTCTGGTTTCTATAGAACGTCAGCTGAGAACACGACATATATTCTTAGGACGCTGAATCGATTGGAGGATATTGCTTCTCAATATTTACCTAGTTCTTGCTCTATGAAAATCCGTATTGAAACGGAAAGAAGTAGTAAATTTTAACCCCTTCCGATTTTGACAGTGTGTTGCAGATGACGGCGATATTTTTCCTTAACACATTGAATCGATTATAAATAAATAAATAAATAAATAAATAAATAAATAAAACACATAGCGGTATCTGTTACAGTTTTTGTTCTACGGCAAAAAATGTTGAAACCGGAAGTGGATAATTCCAACCACTTCCGATTTGAATAGAATGTTAATGTACCAGATAAGGTCTATTCTTGGGACACTCAATCGATTGAAAACAAAATAACACATCTTGATATATCTTACTGGTTTTCCTCTGCCACCTGTCGACACACATACATACAGAGGAACAAACAAATGGACTTAGCTGTTTTAGAAAAGAATTTGAAGATGTATTTGCCAAATTGTGTACTTTGACAGTGGTTATGATGCAGGTACACTGAAAGAAAAATTGTTACCACTCATCATGTTTATCAGGAATAATGAACAAAAATGTTCTATAGATATCGTTGATTTTTCCAACACCGTTTGAACCACACAACGATTGCAAGCTCGAATTGATGGAGCATAATACAAGTATTTCCGTCTTGCTAACTGTAAGTATATAAAAGGGAAGAGACGGAAAAATAAAGTTGTAGGTTTAATGCACAAGCTCTTCAAATTGCAAGTTGTCATAGTGCTAATGATTTCCAAGGAAGACTGTAATGATGGGCCATGTTCTTGGAGGACGATGGCAGTAAACTGTATGAAACACTTCGTACTAGCAGACTGAAGGTAATTATGTTCCTTCCTGTACAAATTAATCCCAGGTTGATGCGCGTGAAACAAACTTTGGACAATTATTTTTATGGCTCGACATTGTATGTATTAACAAGTTCCTTTTCTTAATACGCTCGAAAATATACACTATAATGCTCGAAAAGTTGCATTCTAAATAAAATAATATGAACTTAGGAAGCGGGTTATTCTTAATTTCAGGATAAGTTGTTACAAGATTTGCTGCGTGCAGTATATTTTTACAGTATATTTTGTAGGAATTTTCCAAGATGTTTAGATGTCAAACTTGGCTTGTGTGTGTTAAAATCAGTTAAAGCCCGAAGTGTCCCTTCAACAGCAACTGCAAAGATTGGACAATACGTGTACAAAGACACCAAAAGTTCTGAACATTTATCTAGCAAGTATTTATTATTCCACACATGTACTGGGTGGTTGGCTTGAATTGCCCTAATCAAGGATTTGAGCTATGCACCTTAGGTAACTTATATTTTACTTTTTTTTTTTGCATGTTCGCGTGGAGCATAACTTTAAAGTTGTTTTCTTAAGAAGTTCGAGTAACTTCCAGGGGAAGTTTCCAGAGGCTTACTTCTTGCAGTAAGTGTCACAAGTATGCACATTTGAATCAATATGTTCATAGCCAATACAATTTTCTAATGCTAGCAAATATTATTTCACAGAGTAGAAAACATGCTTTCTAAAGCGATGTCCGACACACACAACTATGGATTCAGGACATACAAAACATTAAAAGAAAAAAAAAAAGATTCGTAACTTCAAATGTATACAAAAATATGCGAGTACCATAAAAATTGCAGATCTTGAAGATATGTGTTTCCATATTCTCATATGTTAGCGTACGTGCGTTTGGCGCAGGGAACCCGGGTTCTATTCCTGGCCGGAGCTCACGTGGTTCGGATTTCACGTTAAGTTGTAGATAAACGTCTTATATAGCCTCACTGTTGAGAGGGACGCTAAACTAAACTAAAATCAAATCAAATATTCGCATATGCATTTAATAATTAAAAAAAAAAAGACAACCACAATTATTATAATTTAGGTATTTTAAAGCGGGATGGTTATGGTCGATACTTCACAGTTTTACGAAAAAAACTCCAATTCAAAAAAGAAAAAAAGAAAAGAAAAGAAAGTAATCAAAAATAGAAATAAGGAAAAATAATCAAAAATAAAAATACAGAAATTTTGTTTCAAATGCATTTATCACACTTTTTTTTTAAGCTATCGAAAACACAACTGGGTTCTGACAATACACGTTATTTTTGTTATACCTTTCCGTTTCTAGCAAAAATAATATTCGCATTAGTAATATTCCTGTATCGCATTTCTCGCTTACTTTGTAATACAATTTGCTAAATTAGTAACCATCACACACATACGTATCCTATTCGATTTGAACTGAACTGAACAGAACATGAAATGAAATATTTTTAAAATTCAATGGAGAAAGTACCGCTACTGTTCTTCACGTCAATTTGATAAAACACACACTCGTAGGTTATAGAGAAATGTTTTGCTGTTCTCTCATATATCCTTGTCCAAGAATATTTTTTTTTTTCAATTACCGAGATATGTACGTTCAACATGAAGTTAGTTCCCCATGAGCGAGGAAAGTACACACGCATACAACATACCTACATCGGTGTACTTTTTTTTTTATAAATAGCAGAATTGCATTTAGGATAACTAACGGGAAGTTCGCCACCAAAATGCCATTTTTTTGTTTGTTTTCTAAACGAATTAGGGTAGAACGACTAAATTTATACTATGGATCACGAAGTCATTGTAGATTATGAGGGAAACAAAATAAAACTTATGTTACTCATACTTATGATGTAATACTAAAAATACGAAAATGAGGAAAAATGGCGAACTTCCCATCATATGCTGGGAAAAGCGCCATATAACCTGTATATCATACTATCGTCAATTTGAGTATATTTAGGTCTATGCACAAAAGCAGTTGCCAAAGACAGTGAAGCGTAAATGAGCCAGAATTACCATAGAAAATAATAATAAATAGTACTGAAAAATATATCGCAAGCCAGGGGCGGATCCACGACGGACTTATGGGGGGCGGTGCGATCGCCCCCCTGGATCCGCCCCTGTTGCAAGCATGTATAATTGCCATGTTTCAAGGGATGCAATTGAAACCTATTACAAAGGTAAGTGTAGATCAACGGGTACAAATGTATACGACCTTAACAAACGCTCTTTTAATCAGAATCTGAATCGGAATCAAGTGTGTCACCATTATCACACATTGTGCACAAACCACGCCATTTTGTTCAACCTTTGTTGCAGTCCGTATGAAACCAACTTAGCTAAATTAGGCATTGGTACTAATCCATTTTTATACCTTTGAGATTGAAGTAGTCATCTCCACAGTCACCACAAAATGCTGGCTTTATTCGTTTAGCTTTCCCCACCTTCTTCTTTATTACACTACATCCTGGATGCTGACAAGTAAACCTTACGTTTGGGTGAATCGAGTTGCTGACTGAGACACATATGAGAAAGTAGTACTAAATGTGTTCAGTATTTCAGTGAAGTTGTAGGTGCGAAGCTCCAGGGGTTTAGAAGATACAGCTACCAGAACATCACATGGAAGTACAGAATAGTTGTCATACAGTTGGAGGTAAAAGCTCTGTAAGACCTCTTGTAACGACAAAAGGTGAATAACAAATATATGGGTACATATTAGGACTAGGAGGAAGTCATATAGTGAGGGTATAATTGACGGCGGCCATCTTGAAATCCGCCATTTTGAATTAAGGTTAAGTTTTTAAAATAGGAATAGGGTCATGTGATACATGATTTAAGGCGCAAATTTAATCAGAAGAACAATGGTGACGTTAATTTTGATTTACGCGCAATTGGTAAAAAGTTACAGGGAAATTAAATATTGTTGCAGCATATATATTAGTCCTTCACCCCACTTTGTAAATTTTGTGTTAATGATAATAATTAAATAAAAAGCAGGTGGATAAATATTAGATCTATGGTAAGAGTTGCCTTGATGGCGGCAATGTTCAAATCCGCCATTTTGAATCAGACAAAGGTTTTAAACAAAACGCAGAACAGTGACACCTTATTAATAGCAAATTTTACCATAACTCCAACGGTATAACCATTTTTGCTTTATCATTAACCAGCACAAAATTAAATGGATCGCTCCTAACGACTACTGCTTTGACGGAATTATTAACGACAAATGTGTCACTCCTCGAGTGTAACTCGATTGCTTTTGTCAGGTGTGCTCACTGTGAGCATAGCATTTGTGCAAGTCATGCACTCTTTTCAGAACTACATTTTGATTGTACTAACTGAGGACTTTTCTGGAAGAAAGACCCAAGTTCAATTATGACTCAATTCCACTTTGGTCATTTTTCCTTCAATTAGCAACTTGTTTATGCGATAACAAATGCTGGTTAATGATAAAGCAAAAATGGTTATACCGTTAGATTTACGGTAAAATTTGCTATTAATAAGGTGTCAATGTTATGCGTTTTGTTTAAAACTTTTGTCTAATTCAAAATGGCGGATTTGAACATGGCCGGCAGCAATGCAACTCTTACCATAGACCTAATATTTATTTATCTACTTTTTATTTAATTATTATCATTAACACAAAATTTACAAGGTGGGGTAAAGGACTAATACATATGCTTCAACAATATTTAATTTCCCTGTAACTTTTTACCAATTGCGCGTAAATCAAAATTAACGTCACCATTGTTCTTCTGATTAAATTTGCGCCTTAAATCATGTATCACATGACCCTATTCCTATTTTAAAAACTTAACCTTAATTCAAAATGGCGGATTTCAAGATGGCCGCCGTCAGGTATACCCTCACTATATGACTTCCTCCTAGTCCTAATATGTACCCATATATTTGTTATTCACCTTTTGTCGTTACAAGAGGTCTTACAGAGCTTTTACCTCCAACTGTATGACAACTATTCTGTACTTCCATGTGATGTTCTGGTAGCTGTATCTTCTAAGCCTCTGGAGCTTCGCACCTATAACTTCACTGAAATACTGACCACATTTAGTACTACTTTTTCATATGTGTCTCAGTCAGCAACTCGATTCACCCAAACGTAAGGTTTACTTGTGAGAAGCCAATGCACTTTGGTTTCTGTCTTGATATTGTTCACTCCCTGAAGTCGTAGGCCTACTGTTGTTATAATCGGAGTCCTGTTTCCCCACGCCTTGCTTGTTACTGGATTTTGTCGCCGTACATATGTTCTTCAGAGGTTAAAGAACAGGAGACGAATTTCTGGATTTTCACATTCACCATACATTCCAAATGCACCACATTGTGCGTTACTATGTTGAACTTACTTGCAAATGTATAGTCGAAAAAAACAACTTTTGTTTACTTGTGCATGTACGCTTTTCAAAGCAAAATCTTTTCACTACGTTATTACAGTTTACGGTTACGGCATCAATAATTACCAGGACTGAATACAATTCTTACATTACAAAAGAAAAAAGTGAGAACTTCCAACATACTACTGTAATTCTGCGCCCTTTTTTTTCGCTCATTTCGACGTAGCAGCACATTACAAACAGTACTGCTTGCTTCTTAATTTGCTAACTATATTACAGATGTCAGTGCAAACAAGGTACATGCTATTCGATTTTTTTTAGTGGCATAAGTGAGTGTTTCCAATCCAGAGTTTTTTTTTTATTTTGTTTACGATTACGGAAACAACAACTACGGCGAATTTCCCAGCATGGCCAAGATCCCTTCATTTACCATATCCAATTGTATTACTTGTAATAACTTCACTAAAATGTGAACAATTCGAATTACACATATTTCGACTGGTTGATAATCTTCTTCTGACACTAGCAGTCGTAAGATTGTTTTCAGTGAAATTAACAAATTTATTTTAGCATGACATGTATTCACTTATAGCTACAAGATATAAACCGTATGTGGTGCGTACAAAATTAATTTCTACCTAGGTACAATCTTCGCATATTAGAAGAATTCAAGGAAATAGCGAGAAAAATATGTCATAGCATGAATTCATTTAACAGAAATTGTATTTAGTACTTGCATTCAAAGGACATGCAGTTTGTTTATTTGTTTGTTTGTCTGTGTCGTTTACAGCTTAAGTCCTCTTTCATAGTCATAGAATTTCCAATAGCTCACAAGTAGTAGCTTTCGTTTTAAACTTTCATTTCAATTAAGTGAATGTAGATTAATTTAAACCAATGAACAATAAACATAACATAAATCAAAATTAAAGGTACTGGTACTGCAGATAAAGCAATACCATGGTACGCCGGATTGATTTTAGTTGATTAGTGTGGAGCGAGCTCTTTGACTCCTGTCACTGTAATAAATGGCATTCTCTGGATTTCTACGCCGGAGTATATTCCTCCTAACTCACAATTACCCAATTTCCTCACGATTCTGGATCAATGGTGGAAGTTATATAATCTTATTGGTATTCGAAGGCTCACCATGCGCAATAAAATCAAGTGGAACAGTACTTCCGCTGAACGATAAGACTCATTGTGTACACATGGATTGGTTTGCTTATTGAGAAATTCTTGACAAAACTTTTATAGATAAAAAAAATGAATTCAACTTAATGTGGAGGTACTAATCAGCATCTACCTGAACAAACTGTGTTTTATTGCGTGGAATCACTGGATTACAACCGCATGTATAATATGGTAAGTTTCCTTATAGCTTCCCGTCGTGGCTGGGACGAAATGATGATTCGATAGTCATCTGCTATATGACCAACCAAGACACATGTAGTGTAGCCTTCAATATCGGGATCAAGTTGGGAAATGTCTTTAGAAAGTGCAATTACCTTCCCGTGGCATCCCACATTTGGGCAATGGGATTGGTATCTGATGAACTTGTATGCCTGGACTATGCTTGAGGTTAGTGTTGAACCATCTATCTATTAAAATGCTATAATAGCAATTAAAAGCACCTGAGCTCCAAACTATAACTTTGGCTTTCAAATCTTTCATTTACGGTTATGTGTGATTTCACGTTTAACAGAGACAAACATTTTAAGTATTTGTACTTTAAATAGTCTAAATTAGTTTTCATAAAGTTTATGATATAAAATTATTGTTCAAATCCTTTGTATTTTAATAAGCCTTCTCTAAAATCAATGCATGTGAATTGTGTTTCCATCATCCGAGTTATTTTAAACTATGTTTATATGTTTGTCGTCAATCCTTTCGACAATGAGATCTGGGAAACTATAGGATCTAGAAAGATGACATTTTCGTTGATCGATTGGAAATTTTGCGTAGATTGTCCACTTCTAATTGAATATTAAAAAAAATGGTCATTATTTATTTAGTACATTTTTTTTAGGGTACACTGGAAGCGTTGAAATTAAAAAGAAAACTAAAGCATCATATCCTATGCGTTGTTGTATATTGGGGTTGTATATGTTTCAGGCGTTTGTTCCATGGCCAAATAATAGTGAAAAAGGAAGGATAACCATTTCTCGAGTCTAAGATAAATATTTATTTTTTGAGTGTTTTGCCCAATGAATACCATATCTCCAATGAATAACCAATCACTCTTTCTGTATTATCCTCGTTGTCACGTACTGGTCTCTGTCCTTTTGTTTGCACCTTATATAAGCCGTGTATTGTCTTATTTGTATTTTTGTCTTATTTGACCTTGTGTCTTGTTTGTATACATTTAAATACGTGTACTGACTGTAATCACCCCATTCGGAATCGTTAAACAACCTCCGAACTTCGGTCGCATTTCGCTGCGTTTCATCAAAGGTAAGAATCATGTCCGTGTACTCCTCGCGTAAAAACACCTCTAACGTCAGCCATCGCGTCACAAATGAAGTCACTCACTACTTATTACCACTACTAGTGCAGTCTGAGATCATCATATATAAATAAAGACTCAAAAGGAATAAAGAAGTTTCATCTAGTGATCATACGCAGTTTTAATTACATTCGTTATTATTCGCACCCTCTATGCACCGTAGAATTAGGCAATTGCTTTTTCACACAAGTATGATTGGCCATCTTCGTACTTATTGCATGGCGCAAGTGGAAGTGTCCAACGTGGCTTTAGCGTATGAGTCTCACTTTCAATTCCAGCCGGGAAAGCTTTCAAATTGACCACACTGTGATATTTCGGATTCTACGTTAAAGTGAAAGTCTACGTCTCACACAGCATTGGTGCAGAAAAAAGACAGATACCAACCAACCAACCTCATATGTTAATATATGCAAAAGAGAAAATAATAAAATCGTTATGTGAAAGTAAAGTTTGATTACTAATTTAATATAGTATTGATTGGTAAACATTTTGTTACTGATTTTAAAGGAAATTTAGGCAATGAATATTTTTTCAACGTTTAGAATACTCATGAATAATCATTTTAACTAGTTTGTTACATTTGCAAAGTTGCTAGTGCAAGTAACCCAATATCATGCCGCTCCTTCATCCCTTTCCTGTTGTAATATGTTCTCAGCTGATCGATTCTCCTTGCACCCAGCTGTGTCTTTGATGTGGAAGACAACAAAGAAACTCTGAGCAACAAAACAAGATTACAGACAGGCCTCCAACAGGGGGAAACAGTGTCGATACGAAACCACATCCCTGCAAGAATGGTGATTGTTGTTAACAGTTGCACTACTGGAAGAGTTAAATACAAGTCACAGTTTGCGTAGCTACTCAGCTAAGTTGTTTATTGTTCTCGCAACCACCTCATGAATCTCAGGCTTTTGTGTTCCAAACATAGTGCACCTGCATTTGAGTTTAAAACACTAGATAAATAAATGAAACAGTTAAAAACTTGTAGCAGGAACTGAAAGACTAACTTCGTCCTTGTTCAACTCAACATAATTTGTACAGAATACCCAGGTCCTCTAATCTAGAACCAATATATTTAGAGGCGATGTGAACTTGAATTTATACATGACTAGCAGCGTTCACCCCGCTTCGCTGCGGTCACCCCGGAACGCAATAAACTTTGTTACTTAGATAATTTTTACTTTTTCGCTTTCAAGTGATATGATAAAAACCATAGAAGATTGCAGTAAATGTTAACATTATATCGCCTGTCATTTATGTTAACCCGCCCCGCTTCGCTGCGGTCACCCCCGAACGCAATAAACTTTGTTACTTAGATAATTTTTACTTTTTCGCTTTCAAGTGATATGATAAAAACCATTATAACGCCTGTCATTTATGTTAACCCGCCGAGTGACACGGTCATGCGGGTTGCATATAAATACGTTTATTTTTATACCTATGATGAACTAACAAAGGATTTGTACGTAATGGACACCTGAATGGTCAATTATCTCAAGACACTGGTAATTGAAAATTAAAGTGATATGATAAAAACCATCTAGGGTCCAAATCCTAATAACCCCCCAAAAATAAAAGAAATTGGTTCAGCCGTATTAGCGTGATGAGCGGACAAAGGATTTGTACGTTCTCTTTTATATATATAGATTGACAATACCTGGTTATCATATTTAATAATATTCGCATTTAATATATATATATATATATATATATATATATATATATATATATATATATATATATATATATATATATATATATATATATATACTGTATATATATATATATATATGTGAATGGTCCACGTAAGTACCAGCTTAGTTCGTATTATTTCTGCCTTAAGAGGTTTCACTTACACCTTTGTGATTTGTTTAATTACATTTTCTTGATTTTGCATAACGAAAAGTTACAATAGTTATTCTGTTTTGCTATTTCACATTCCGAAACGTTCAGAGCAATCCTTTACATAGCATTTGAACATTAAATATTTTATTGCAGGAGCGGTATTTCATGTAACGTTTTGCTGTGTGCCAAATGTGTGTTTGAAACTACCAAAGTTTGAATACCAACAAACATTTTTAGCTATAAGGAACACGCTTGATTATTTTATATAAAGTATATTTAATATCTGAGTAGGAATCTTGGTGTTTTGATCAGTGGCGGATCCTGAAGCGAATATATAAATCTTGTTTGTGTTTTTTTCAACGAGGTGAGACAACGAAAGTTTTTTTTTTTGTCATTATATTAGACTAATTTGCTCTCAATATATTTGTAGTGCAAACTAGTTACTATTTTTCAAATATTACAACTGGTAATATTTTGAATCCCCTCCGAACCTTCTATCCTTTTGAGGAAGAACTAAGAGATATAAATCTTCGGTAGCGGATCTGAAAAGGGTCACATGTCTTGTAAGAGAAAACATAGTTTTTTTTTTTTTAGTTATTTCAACGAGATCAGATGGCTCAAGTATGTTTATATCAATATATTAGACCAAATATCTAATCTTAGTTTGTCGTTAGTTCAAACTAGCTAATAACTCCAGGTGTTACACCGGGTAATATTTTGCAAGCCTCCGAAACGTCCATCGTCTGAGCATGAATGAAAAAAATATATATTAACCTCTGTGGCTAAGCGACGGATCCAGAGGGGTTGCGCGGGTACGTAAGGAGAAAAAATAACCCTTTCTGTGCTATTCTATAAACGACAAAAGCATATTTGCATATATATTATATTGGTCAATAGTCTGCTCTCAGTCTACTTATTGTTAGTACAATCTAGCTAATAACGTCAATGTTACAGTTAATAAAATTTTGTATCCTCTAAACATTCCATCATTTCTGTGCATGAATTAAGAAAGATAAATCGTTTGTGGTCTAATGAAGGATCTAGATGGGATCGCGTGTCCCCTTAAGAGAAAGCTGTGTTATTTCAATGAGATGGTATGATTCAAGTACGTTTGTGTCAATATATTGTATTAATAATCTGCTCTCGGTCTATTGTTAGTACACATAGCTAAGAACCAAATGTGTTTCAACGGGTAATATTATGAGCTTCCTCTGAAACTTCCTTCCACTTGAGCATGAACGAAGAGATCGTACCGTGGTCAAGTGGCGGGTGGATATAAAAAGGAGCGTGTGCTCTCTTCAACGAAAATATAACCTTCTCTGTGTTATATTTTTATATATAATATTGTTTAACATATATAATTTTTGATCCGAACCGAATAAGCTCCCACGGGAATCGAACTCAGATAGCTGACGTCGAAAGTAAATACGCTATCCACTGATGTAACTAATGATAAATACATTACTTAATTTGATTATTCAGTTTGCCCAAGGTATGTTGCTGATCAACTGATGCACTTTCAGTTTCATAAGTACTTGTGCATAGTGAAACATTATTATATTTAAGTAACATCAACTCCTACGGAGAGAGAAAAACAAGCTTTTAAAATGATTCCACTAGACTTCTGAATACAGGAACTCAATTAGTAAAGTATTTGTTTAGAATCATTCTTTCTAAAATGCCTTCACTAGCACTTTGTTTAAACATTGCGGAGGACGATTGATAGATTATGTCATCTAGAAGTTGATCATAAAAGGAAAACATCAATTTTTGTGGGTGTTTTAAAGGTTTCCAGCAGTATTTAAGATTTTCAAGAATGCGAAAGGCAATTGTAATAAAATTAGTTCTTCCATCAATTCACTTCGTACTGTAAGGACGTACTACCAGCCGGAAGACTTGAATGTCTGTAGTATACATCGGTTGTTGAATCTGAGATAGCATTGGTTCTTTAAAAAAAAACTCCAAAAATGTGTCACATTGTGAGTAATTCTTATTGGACTGGAAAGGAATGAATGAAGTTAATAAGATATTATATCGGCTAGAAAATGCTATTAGACAACAAGAATATTTTTAATGTGTAATACTTGAAATTACAAAATAACGTAAAACATTTCCAATTTTAGCTTTTTCTCACTTGTTTACACATTTCTATATGAGGCTTTACAGTCATTCTCTAAAAGAAATCGTTCAAAAGAGATGAAAGTTAGTTTATATATTAATAACTGTATAGCATATGGAACCCAGAGGTTCAATGTTGCTTTCAATAAAGCTCTCCATTAACTTTTGTCCTTAGCCAACTGGATCCAGTTTCTACTTTCTATTCTTATTTCTGCGAGATTCATCTTAACATTGTTCTCCCATCTGCGCCTTAGTCTTCCTAGTTGTTGTTTTTTTTCGATTGTATTTCAAGTTAAAATTTGGAAGTGTGTCTACTTTATTTCATTCTGATTACGTGACATGCCCACCCATGCCTCCTAGACTTGATGACTCGAACAATGATTGATAAACGGTATAAATTGCCTACTTCCTTATTATGAAGCTTCCACCATTCCCGTTCCTCTTGCATTGGGATATTCACGTTAAGATTTTAATCTCAAATACTTTCAGTTTGCGTTCTTCCCTCAGAGTAACTGACCATACCTCGCAGCCATGCAGCATAATAGACATAATTATAATTTTATATATTTTAAGTTTCAAGTTATTCGAAATAATTCGCAAAGACGAAAGATTTTGAACTGAATAATCACAGCAATTTTCTACTTTCAGTAGACATCTAATTTATTTATGGATATGGTTTCGGTCTGACAATATTAATAATAGAGATTTGAAGGTATCCACTTTGTCGAAAGTATTATTTGATATTTTGACGCATTCATAATTTTCAGTATTACAATCCCGGTAAACCTCCCAGTGTTCAATTTTATTATTTTTTTTTTTTAAATTTACTTCTAAACCCATGTCCCTGGAAGCGTTTAATAAAACCCTGCATTTATTTCTGCTGTTCTGTCATCTATCAGATTTGCATCATCAGCATACGAAATAACCTTTTAGATGCAGTTCAGCTCTATATCCTGATTGATATCTTTGATTTTCCGTATAGCGTTCTCCAGAACAGAGTTGAATAATAATGGCGAAACACATCCCCTTGTTTCAGGGCATTTTCAACGAAACTAGTGGACAAGAAATATCCTACTCGCAGTTTTTTTTTTTTTTTTTAGGGTGGATATTTAAGCACTTTATAACTAATGTAACTAGCTTTTTTTTTTTTGCTATTCCTCAATCTGTTAGAATATTGTAGAGTATGTTCCCTCCTAAAATCAATAAATTATTGATGTATAGGGGTATTGTATTCCCATTTCTTTCTGAGTATTGTTCAAATGTTAAATATCTCGTAGATAGTTGATCGATTTCGCCCCAATCCGCATTGATAATTCCCAATAATTTCATCTGTCTATAGGGTCAATCTTGCTAATAGAACACACACACACACACACACACACACACACACACACACATATATATATATATATATATATATATATATATATATATATATATATATATATATTTCAACAGTTACCTCGTATGATGCGTATAGCGAAAGGTTAATCCGATATGACAGTAGAGGGGTATAAACGCAAAGCTTCTATTTTATCACAAAGGGATATAAACCTTTACTTTGAAAGCTTTGTGAGAGAGAGTTTTCAGTAGTCCAAGATAATTTGATATTATGAAAATTGATCTTTGAAATGTTACACTTATCATGACTCAATGAATTAGCTCAAGATAACATTCAATGAGATGTTTCCTTTTCTCTCGTGAATTTCGTTCGTGTTTCTTGACCCAGAAACTAATTTTATATCATTATAGATCATATAATAGCCAGATTTCCGCTCGTGGAGGTTTCTGTGATCTCACTTTCGTTAAAATATATGTACTTACACTTGAAATAAGTAAGAGGGTTTTAAAATGTATGGAAGAAAGAGTATATCACGAGCCTTTTAAGTTAGGAAGACGAAATTTGAAGTATGCATTCCTTATTGATCAAACGCGTTAATAAGTGTCCCAGAATTTACAGAAATTCAGTTTAAAGGAGAAAGGGAATAATTTTACATATTTATTTTGCGATATATAAAAATAGTATCAACAGTGTCTATTTCATGATCACGGAAGAACCACAGAATCATTTTAAATAAACTTTTGAACATAGTAGTAGGCTCCAGCAGATTTTTTTTTATCATTTCATTTTAATGCTTATAAGTACTCTTAGGTGAAAGGTGAGTTACACCTGTACTCGAGAAACTTAGTACGTAGTAACTCCCGAACTTCTCACGTTAGGGAAATGGAAATCCGAATATAAACTCCTTGCTAAAGAAATAATAATTTGCTGTAGCGCTTTCGAAAATACCGCATTTTACCATAAAGGAGCTAGGCGGCAATTTCTATAATAGTTCTACTTTTAATTTTGTATTCATAAAATGAGCCGAAGTGATAAAACATTTAAGCAGTTTAAAATTAACTTTTGAACATATCTGGGACTTTTGATTTCTCATTTCAGTTTGATTGAGAAACAAAACATGCCAAGGGTTTACATTTTTTTTTAAGGAATAGTAATTGTACTTATTAAAGACAGTTTTTAACATAGGACTGGGGCCAAATGATGTATTATTATTATTATTATTATTATTATTATTATTATTATTATTATTATTATTATTATTATTATTATTATTATTATTATTATTATTATTATTTGTTTGTTTGTTTGTTTGATTAAAGGGAGAGGATGTTCAAACTACTTCTCAGGTATTTTCCACAAACTTATTATTCACTCTGAATGACATGCATCTCAGCTAGTTTGTTTATTAATAGAATACCAGATACAACTGAATTAAGCTATAATAGGAACATAATACTTGGATGGATAGTTAGTTTAACAGCTAGTTGTATCGTTTATCAGATGGCAGTTCCATATCAAGCCATAGGTCCACGCAGATATCATAACGGCTGAATGGCAAACAGGAAGGGCTTTCTATGCGTATTCGATTGTACCATATTCGATTTATTGTAAGAATAATTGTCTCGTATAAAAACCTGAGTAGTATTTCGGATTCCTTATTAACATTTATTGTATTACACTTCATCTATTATCTCATTCATAGCAATAATTATTTGGTATTTGTTCAACAAATCCCACCTCATTCAGTCTAGGAGCTGAAAATGAAAGTTAAGCTCAGCCAAATCGATGAATAGATTTGTGTTTGATGCATTCCGTGTGATGACTTTTTATTTTAGTAAAAGCATTCACTAAAACTTCAAAAAAACGTAAAATGATAACCACATTTAGGTAAGAAGTCGGGTCTTGGTATCATCTCATTACCTCCCTTGTAAAACTGAAGCAGAAGCTGGATAAATAGAAATGAGATTAGATGAGTGCATGATTCAAATAAAATACATTTCGTTAGTGAGGCGAGATTTAACAGTTCGCTTAAATCAATTTTGCTTAGATGTAGTTTAAAATAATGAATTGAAATCTCTCAGTTTAACTTTCCACGATTATGCCTGCTAAGTGAGACGAGTCGTTAAGTCAAATGAATGATGATGAAATAATTGGTGGAATGATAATGTGGGTAAAACAGGAGTACACCGAGACAATCCACGGGCACGCTGTTGTCCACTGCAAGCTTACTTGGTCGGGGATCTAACCAGAGACCCCACGTACCAGAGGTAAGATTTGTACCACTGAGCCACCGCGCCTTCCTTTTAAAATAATGACCTGTCTACCGTTGTGACTTGATATAAGCCCTATGCTTTTTAATTAGTTTACGGATTTTAGTGTTTCTTTACAGCGCCCAAGTTATATGATATGTGGACCTATAGTTTAAGGAGGAATCCGTACCACTTTAACGTGTTTGAATGTTGAAATTTCCCACGGGGAATTGATCCCAGTACCCCATGCATTAAAGGCGCTCGCTAGCCAATTGACCAACGGGGAGAGGTTGACTTATTATTATTATTATTATTATTATTATTATTATTAGTAGTAGTAGTAGTAGTAGTAGTAGTAGTAGTAGCAGTAGTAGTAGTAGTAGTAGTCGTAGGAGCAGTAGTAGTAGTAGTAGTAGTAGTAGTAGGAGGAGGAGGAGGAGGAGGAGGAGAAGGAGGAGGAGTAGTAGTAGCAGGAGGAGGAGGAGGAGTGATATTATATGAAAATGAAATGAAATGAAATCTTTAAGTTTTACGTCCCACGGTTATGCCGGTTAGGCTAAAGGAGACGGTGAAGATGAGAAATGAATGGAATGGTGGAATGAAAGAAGTGGGAGGAAACAGGAGAACCCCGAGAAAACCCACGAGAGTGATATTATATGATCAGTCGAAACTATTTTAGTTTCTTGTAAACCTTACAAAACGTTTGCAATATTAGTGTTCCTGCTACTGAACTTATCATATATAATTTCGTTTATAAGACAGAACAGAAGAAATTATGAATGCGTGTATATGAATATATGCCGTATAATAATTCAAAGTGTTAGAGCAAATTATACATCCATCCTTTAAAAGCTTCTTCGTTTCCATTATTAAGTTCAAAGAACAATACGATGCTATTTAATATTTGTCTTTAAGTTACATACAATACATTTGCAACCACAAATGAGTTCAGGTACATTAAAGTACATTACGCAAATATACTCGTAATTGTCAAGTTTAACATTAGAAAGTGAAATCACTATTTAAAAACATAATTCTTTCCGCATGCTGTGTAGACACTCTTTGTGATTTAGCGTGATTTTCATTTGACAGTTAGTAATTCAATCGGACTACGTTACACATGTTCTATAAATTCACTCGCTAGCCCACTGTTCAGCTTAAGAGCACTCAAATTGAAGAAGTGTTCAAACGGGACGATGTCCGTTGTAAGTACATATGAACTAAAGAGGAAAATATTCCCAACTACTACTTGCGTAATATATATAGCGTGGCTAGCGTGGCATAGTCGAGATGAAATGACACATAATCAGTTCGATGTCTCTAGGATCAAGGAAATAAATGGAAAATAATGCTGATAGAAACCGAGCATTTTTCTTTTAACACAGTGAACATACAGGTGTAACTTTCTCAGGAAACGTGCTTTCAAGCTTCCAAACTAGGTTATCTATTAGTGTCGGAAGTCTTATAGATTGGCTCTGTCCGTCCATCTGTCCGTGAGTTTGTCGACATGTATCAGAGAAAGAAAAAAAAACGGAAAGGAGCACAGAGAAGCGGGTTTTTGTTCATAACGAAAAGAGTTCAAGTTAACGATTTGCCGTTTCAACTTTAATTAACAGAGAATGAAAAAATAGTAAGATATTGCGAGTAATGGCTTTTTGATATGAATTCAACGTCCAAGGAACAGGTTTTATCTTTGATCTTATTATTGTAGTGCAACAATACTTATAAATACACTAGTTCAAGTTTGAGTATTTATTTCATATAGTTTGGAAGTCTACCGTAGTTTCACACTGTGAAACAAAACTCATTTGTAAACTATCATCTTAATTCTACGTACACTATGGTGCGTTAAAAAATGTCCACACTTTTATTAGGATAAGACTTTTTATGGATGTTTGATTAGTATCATTTCATAGCTTAGGTTTTCGCTCAAAAAGAATGTAAATTTTATTTTATTTATTTATTTATTTATTTATTTATTTATTTATTTATTGCCATTCAACACTTTTAACTTCTAGAAAGTAACCCAAAATTTTAAAATAAGTTTCGTGGTGGGCATAAAGTAACCTCCCTTGGTGTAATGAAAATGAAATGCAATCTTTGAGTTTTACGTCCCACGCTTATGCCGGTTAGGCTAAAGGAGACGGTGATTATGAGAGATGAGTGAAATGGTGGAATGAAGAAAGTGGGAGGAAACGGGAGAACCCCGAGAAAACCCACGAGCACGGTGTTTGTCCTGTAAGAGGTCACTGGTTCGTTTTACCTTAAAAGTTAATCTTCATAATAATTTACACGCCTTGTATCACTTTCTTAACTGTCGTTTAATATTTGATCACTTGTAAGTGTACATAATCGACTTTTCTACATATACAATAACAATATTTGTTCCTTCATAGATTCACTTCCTTACTCGTTAATATGTCTTCCTATATGTACAGTTATTATATGTACAGTTATTTATAACGTTGCTATAGAAACATCAACACACACTTAATTTTTGTTACTGATTACCTAAATAATAATTCGAAATCTCAATATATCTTTCTTTTCCTTATACATCATATTGCTCACATAATTCGCTTCTGATTCCTTTCATTAAATAGGCACAGATTGATAATAAAACAAAATGAAACATACAACGTTATCGTTGTAGTCCTTGGTGTAATGTGTTACTATAATGTGTGAGGCTATTTCCAGTTAAGGTTGAATATTTTGATTCTACGCGTCGCTTCGGGTACAGGTGACGCAAAGCGTCGTACACTTAAACGAAAAAGACATGTTGGTTTTAGAGTGATGGTATTGAAAGTGGAAACCCTACGTACATCAAGAGGTTAACCAACAAGGGAATATTAAAAACAAAACATGTCAGCCACAGTAGATCATTACTTTCTGTCCCAGGAAATGTAATATTCTTCTTTATTTTGTACTAACTATAACCTAAGACAACTAAAGGCACAAAATATAGTTATTCAGGGCATGGCCGACAGTTGGGGAACACCGACACTTCTAAGCTTAAAGCGCTGTCAATTCTACCTGGAAGTGAAGGAGTTGGCGTAATCAGTACTATGTGAAGCTGTGGGGTGTATGGAATGTATATCTGTAAAAGTTAAAAACACGAGTAGAATAATTCGACGAGAAAAGTCTAGTTTATGAGGTAAGGTGTGAGAGATAGGCCTATGTGAGAAGTGAAGGGCCACTGTAAAATTTGAGTATGTTTTGTTAGGCTTTTGTTTAGAAGTAAAAGTTGTATTGCCCAGCGCTCATGGTGGACAACTAACAGCTGAAAATTGTGCAATCACATGTATTTGGTTCATCAGTGTGCAGTGTTTCTAACTTGCAAAAAATTGTTAAGTGCAACATATACATTCGGGGTACTTTCGACACTCACATTTGGGATACTTTCGACAGATGCTCCCCCCCCTTTCGTTGTTTTTTTAAACAATATATCAAAAAAATACTACATTAGTATTCACATATAGAGAATAAAATATCTGCATCCTTTTTCTATTGCATGAGATGCTCCTGGAATTTGAACAAAATGTCAGTAACCATAGAGGCCGTAAATAATGCAACGCTAGTTGTTACTGCTTCAAGAGCTTTTCAAGTCCCTCGGATACATTACATATGACAGGTTATTGAAAGTTAACTGCAGGAGACATTTTGGCGAACATACAACATTTACTGAAGAAGATGAACACGCACTAGAAGATAAGTTAATTATATTAGACGGGCATGGGTTCATCCAAGAAAATGAGATGTAGTACTGTAAAGCGAAAGACAATAGTGCCAAACGTTTAACATCTGCACAGAAAAATAGTAAGATAGGAAAATCAAAAGGTAGTGACACATCAAAGAATGTACAGACATAAAAATGTTGCAAAACACAGTAACAAAATTGAGAAAACTCAAAAAGAAAATTATCATGCTATCTGCCGAGGTCAGTTTACGGCAAAAACAATTCCGCTGATTGAGTTCAATGTACAAAATATTTTCAACGGCTTAACGAGGACTGTGTTCTTCATACAGACGATCCCTTCATGTGTCAGCAATGTGAAATCTCAGGCAAATATGAGTAAAACGTTTGCTCTTTCCAGTATATGAAGCTAACACTAACATTTTAATCTGTAATCACACTTTGTAACATATGATTAGCATAAATTAACAAATATTTATCATGAAGTACATATGTTTCTGCTCTCTACACTAGCTCACATTCAGTACATTATTTTTAAAAATAAATTCTTGTTTCATATATTTCTTGTAACTGAACAAATTTTGTGATTATTATTTCCCTCATTTGTAACTCAGTGACATTTTTTAAAATATATTCCGAAGCTGTAAATAAAGGTGTTTACATTCCTAAACTTATAGATTCCCATGTTTGTTGTTTAAAGTCCATGAACTACTTTACGAGCACTAATGCGCGTTGTGGAATTATTAGTGACACTATCACAGTACGTAAGGTTTTAATGTTGATGTCGGTATTACCCCAACAACCTGTCGGTCTTCGCCATAGAGTTGGTGAAGATCGACACTTCTTCATCGTTCAGTTCAATTGTGTCTCCACAGCCTCACATTGCTTTTGTGTAACATGTGTTGTATCTGTCAACTAGCTAAAATAATATACTTAATCATGCGCTGTAATTTGCTACTTTAATAATTCATTACATTCTTGTAGTAGCGTTCATGTCCTTAGCGTGTCGGTACTGCCCCAAATGACCATACAAAAAAAGTTATATTTTTTTTTTTTTTTTTGAACAGAAAATATTGATTTAATATGGTGGATATCAATTAACCCTCACTTGGTTTGCTGTATTACGCGTAACCCCTTGGTGTACGTAGGGTTAAAACATTAAAGTTATAAATACGAAAATTGTGTTCTTATAAGCACTAATTTGGTTATGTGTTTGATGATTCTTTTTTTTTTTAAGTTTTGCTTTGATAATTTAAGGCTAGAAAATGCTGTTTTGTTTCAAAAGGAGGTTATCGGGCTTAAGACAAATGAAAGAGCTCAATTGATGGAATTATTAGATATTTAAAGAAATGAAAATACTCGAAGAGTACTAAGCTTCTGTTTTGCTATATGACTGCTGCCTACAGTTTACATAGGCTGAATTCAAAACAAGTACAGTAAAACCTGTCAACTTGACGACCTCTCTAAGTTGGCCACCTGATTATCTTGGCCTGGTTCCTCTTGAACCTGCATTTTCCCAAAAGGCATTCGTTACTTATTACTCTGTAAGTTAGCCACCTGTCTATCTTGGAAGTTGGCGTCATTGAAGCAATGTTTCCCTTTGATTATACTGATAAATTTACTTGCTTATCTTGGCCACGTAAAATACCGTTTTGTTATTTTTCTTAACTCTTTCGTATTTCCATATAAGAAGCAAATGTTCTTTGCGTCTGGAGAGGAAGAATCATGGACTCCCACCATTTGTTCTTGCAGGTGAATGGCCAGAATACTACCCTGGTAAAGGGGTAAAGAAGGAAGATGTGAATAAGAAAAAGAACGCACATAAGTTCAGGAAATGGTTGTACGAATTTGTATGCTATGTTTATTTTGGTAAAACCATTAACTATATCGGCTCCTTTCAGCAGTGGTAAGCTTTGGTAATTCCGGAAAATTCTCAGGGTTAAAGCTAACCACCTCAATTGTCAACTATTGGCACCTGACGGCTCGTTAAAAGGTAGCGGAGTATTTGAGATACGAATTCCCTTAAGATTTTCTCAAAACATCTTTTGCTCCGTGAGAAACACTTGTATCTCATTAACAAAAGACAATACTATAAAAGGATTGTAAAATTAGAATATGCATATTTACCAAAAAGACTAAACGAAATACGTGTAGATTGAACCACCACAAAATACGTATTTTTCTAGTATGGTATATTGTTATGATTACTCTATATACATTATTTAAAACTAGCTGTCGCGCCATTTCCTATTAAAATTTTACAATCAAATAATACAAGAAATCCAATTCTAAAAATACACCAATCACCTTATTTTCTGTAAGTTGGCCACCTGTATAATTTGGCAACTTTACAATGGAACCGATGGTGGCCAATATAGACATGTTTAACTGTAATAGTATCCTTCTCACCAGAGGTGAGATCTCTACCACAGAACTTCCGTCTCCTACCTCTTGCTGTGTTGTGTAAGCTATATATATATGTTAATGAAAGATACAGTAGTTTTTTTAGGCATGCCAACGTTAATGTTTCAATAAACAAACAAAACAACAAAACACTGCTAAAAATGCACGCAACTTAGTCCAATATTTACACCATAAATGCATGCATATGATACATTTAAACAGAGTACGAAATCACAGAGTAAAGTTCGTATACAAAATACCTTATATACATATAGACATCGATTTTGCTCCTGCAAACAGTTTACCCAAACTTTAAACCGTAAATAAAATACATAAGTATGCAACGTGTGGGTTGCAGTTTTTCCCGTTTTTGTCCCACAGGGAGTAGATAACGAAAATGGATTATCCATAGTTGTCTAGAATGTATAAATTTTCGAAGCATTAACGAACTAGTGACCATTCAAAAATAGAGTATGCAGTTAAAAAAAAATGACTTCGCTTACGGAAAGAGAAGTGTGTCACTTCGTTTCATCTGATTCAAAGAAATAAAACTTGCAAGAGCTATATAATCCACAGAAGGTTTCTCGAAACAAGAACGTTATTCTTCTCCAAAAAGCCATAAACTTAGGTATAAAAAATAACGTTTTCTTTTCTTTAGGGAAAAAAATATTTTATTCGTCAAGTATGAAGAGACGTTTAAATTTCTCAAGCTAACTCAAAGGAACATGTCTTGGACATATGAAACGGCAAGAATATTAAAAGTTCTGGGATCGTACGTAAACCTGTCCAGGTACCATATATATATTACACTAATTATTAAATGAGTGCCTACTGATGATATAAGGAATTACTTTCAGGAAAGAAGTAAGGCTTCTTCTCCGTACTATTATGCGAAAGTTATTCTCTGTGCTCAATTGAAGTTTTAAGTCATCTACCAATAACTGAAGTTATAGTATAGTAAAAATCATATCGTTTACTTTAGGATTTAAACTACACGAAACCTTTCAGAGATTGATCCCTGAAACACGTGCACAGACAATAGGTATGTTATGTAACCGCTTGAATATCCGGAAGGTCAACATACGTTCTTAAGACTAAGCAAAATAAAAGCTCTTTATTTTCACAAATACTTGTTGAACCTAAGTTAATTCTAAATTATTACCCATGTGATGGACATTTATTCTAGTCAAGTTTAATTTGTGCAATCCGAATAACTAGTAAATGTTACTCGAAACGTTCATTTCATTTTATTATACGCATAATCAAGGAACGAAAATGTCTGCGCCCCACATTATTATATTTCGTAAGTTTGTATAGTAGATCAAGGTTTACCATAATGTTAAGTTTCTTCCAGACCGGATAAATTCGGTTGAATTTGTATGATACAGTGTAATTTTATTGATTTTTCAGGAGAAAACCTGTGTCAATTAAAAAAAAACATTATAATTTAATAAATAACATTTTCCTTATTCTTCAAGTAACCGAAGCGATTGTAATGCAGCGCGTACTAACCTTCAAATTGCGTATTGATGTGCCTGTTTGTCCGTCTGCCTGTCTGAGTGTATGTTAAGTTACAACTTTTATAAAAGCTATCCGATTCTACCTAATGTTAAGAAGTGATTTATTTAATTCTTAGCCAACAGGTTGATTTCTTATGGCTGAAATTGATCAACAACATGAAGAAAATGGAGTAAATCCATTGCAAATTGGAAGTTTGCTCATACATATAATGAGATAATTTTCCACGATAATTTCCATCAGTCAATCTGCCTCTATACAAATCTACAAGGCATCGGAATTTTCAATTGGAAGACCAACCATATTCCACACACATTTGATGAGTGATATATGTCAGACGACCATGCAGACAAATGGAGTAGCGGTACGCGCCGACCCTCGAAGAATGCTTAGACATTTTGGTATATATTTGATCAGACATTGTCTTCGTTGTGTATGACTTTCGGATTTTTGATGTTGTGATCACTGGTGAGGTTGTCGTTAATGCGTATCAACCGAAACTGTGTGATGCACTCAATTACATCTCACATGATCGTTGCAATTGTCGTTCGGGCACTATGATATTTGGCAATTAAGGCTGGCAGATTTCACTTACTATGATAGTATCTGACACGTATGCAGTCAACACTTTTGAATAGAAGAAATCGAAACTCGTCCGAAATACAACCATCTGCCATTCCGCATGCCAGCGGCGATGCTCATGAGTCTATTGTGGTCTATGGTGCGTCTGGCTTAAGTCCAGTGCAATCCAAAACAAAACTATTTGTGTCATGAGATCAGCGTTCTGTAGACGCCATCAAAATGCGGATGCAGAAAAGTCGATACCTGTTAGCGTGCTTCAGCAAAAAGCTAAATCTGTGTAGGACGCTGTAAGGTAAATCGCGTATAATATGGTTGTCATGTCGTGATATGGTCTCATCATCCAGTTGTCTGCCCGACCTTCGCGGAGCACAGCTCTCCTTTGTCAACTTCCAAACACATCAATGTCGTCTGTGGTATACCTTGTAAGCCATGCGTGCAATTTTGAGGCGAGAAAAGGCACCTTTCTACATACTAATCATACAATCTCTCAGCCACCAGTTTATATTGATTTTCATGAATTAGACGAGGAATAATAATAATTGGCTACAGGTTTCCAAGTCACCTGTTATGATGCTCTACGCGCGTGGTGCGTAAACTGTCTCCGAGCCGAATTACCAACCTGAGGAAAGAGCGGGCCCCACACTTACATTATTTCACTAAAATTGCTTGCAAAACATGTGGCTTTGGAAGCAATTCCATTCCTCATTCCTTCTTTGTATTTCAAATTCCGTAAACATTAGCGCAACTTAAAAGAAAAACGCATCACATTCTATAGGTAAATTTGCAATAATACTACACACTGCTCCTTATTGTGCTTTATTTGATTTTCCATGAAAAATGAGGAACAGTAAATAATTAAGCTCATCCAACGGGGATTAAATTTGTCACTTGCATGATATTACACCTTGACTTACAATTTTGAGTCATACTTTTAAGTATTGTATATATCATGTATTATATAGCTATATCATGATTATTCCCCTGCGCTGATGGATATATTTATTAGTAGTTTATAATCTGAGTCAATACATTGAAACAAATATTAATTGAAATAACAAATTATTTATCAGAAATTGTACCATATTCACTCACCTACGTTGGTATAATTAACTGCAGTAAGAAATGTGGTGCTAACTCTTCTTCACTCGTTGAAGTTATTTATATCACATAATACATACCTGAAGAGAAATTAAAATAATAATATTAGTTAATCGTGAAATTTGTTATCAAATGTTCTTTAAAATATCTAAATACAATAATATCCATATTTTTGTTTAAACTGCATAAATAAGACAACTACGATTAAACAAGTAGTGTAATAGATGGAGAGTGTGATTTGTTTTTTTCTCGAAGACAAAGTTCTACTCGTACTTCAACTTGAGTAATTTTTGATCACAAGAGAAGACAATCAATCTTGTTTTTTTTTTTTTTTTTGTTTTTTTAAGTTTTTTTAGCAATGAAATATCAATGTACTAGCTTATTAGCAATTCAACAAGAGGATTAATTGTATAAATCAATATCTTACTTTTCTCGTTTTCCACTTGCATAGGCATTGGCGTTTTTCAGCCTTTTCAAGTCTCAGACCCTTGTCTCAAAGGCAACTAAATATCACAGACATCTATTTAGGTTCCCGCAAATTTGAAAGTGTTTTAGATATATTTCTGTAGTTCACTTCAAAACTTAATATATATATATATATATATATATATATATATATATATATATATATATATATATATATATATATATATATATATATATATATATATAATGTCTATTCATAAGGGTATCTGGTGCGATTCAAGCAAAAATTATGTTTTTTTTTTCGAGGTCTCTCACATCCTCGTTCCAATAATTATATCATAAACATTCATTTTCATTAATATTCTGTCTCGTTTAGCCTAAAAGACATAGATTAGAGGCGTTAGATTAAAAAAATCAATTTCATTTTATAAAGGTAGTAGTTTTGCAGACGTGATGTTGTTACAAAGATAACCAAGAAAGGTCTATCGCTTGTTCGTCCAACACCTTCGAACATCGATATGTCACCTAAGACGTACCTGGAAGATCAAAAATAGTCCCCATCAGCATCGACCACCTTATGCCAACACTCTGGTAGGCTATAGATTCCATCACGTTAGAACATGGTGGGCCGTGAAGAGAAGAATGTGTCAAGTGCATTTTGCACCTTTACTAGGGATCAACTGGCGTCCTCTAAACTGATTGTCCAAGGAGTTGAACAGGCGATAATCGTATGGTACAATGTCCGGGGAGTATGGCGGATGTAATAGTATTTCCCATCCAAACTGTAGAATGCTGTCCCGAGTCATCCTAGCAACGTGGGACATAGCGTTATCCTGTAACAGGATGAACCCTTTGCGATTCAGAAGTGCTGGCTTCAGAGTTTTGAGTTTTTCTGGTGCCAGAATATCTTCATTTTGTACATGTCTTGGCCTTGCGGAACGTACTGCGTCTTCGAGTGTTTCATCAACGTTCTTAAACTTGTTAAACCACCTCTGCACTGTCCACATAGTCATGATACCCTTACCAAAAGGCCCTGACATAACTTTCGCTTCCCTGCAGCAGCGTTTGACTTCAGTTTAATCTCCTACAGCATACACGCTCTTATGACGCTCTGCTAAGGTCCCATGTTCACTCTGTCCTTACGCAAGTTCACGGTGTGGCTGCACTACTACTACCAGGTAGTATGTTGGGTATACCCATGAACAACTGACCTTCGCCTTATCTTCATTCGCATTCAACTCACAGTATGAAAGCCAATTGAGCAATTCAACACAGACCTCCACAAAAAGCGATATAACTTTCTTGGTTATCTTTATAAGTTTTCATAAAAAAATCATGATATCTTTTTTCCCGAAACATTTTGTAGAGAATTACAAAAAAAAAAAAAAGAAAAAAGAAAAAAAGAAAATAGTGCTCATCCGAAATTTTGTAATATTAAGTTATTAATGTCACGCATACAGAGCGCGAGACTGACGTACGTGGACCCAGATTTGAGCCCCAATGACCGAACTTTGATATTTGAACGCTTTAGGGTGGTTCGGGTTCCACATTATATAGTGAGTCTACATCAAATATAGAGTTGGTCCTAGGAAAGGACCAACTCCAACCAGCCAATCAAAAGTCGGCCATATAGACGCAAGTATTTAGTCTGATATGAAAAGTTCTTCATCAGATGCTACCTCAGGACCAACCACTTGCTTCTGAGTTTTAGACTAATAGTATCTGTTTTATACAGAGTGGCTCAAAAGTAGGTATACAGCCCCGTACTGATCGGTCATGACATTTTACATAATTTACTTATTGTTATGCATACAGGTATTGACTTAGTTTCTTCCTTGTCTATTATTAATTTCTTTAATTACACCTTAAGCACGGAACAAACCAAAACAAACAAATTGTCATACTTGATCGATGCTGGTCTATATACCTTCTTTTGGGCCGCTCTGTATTGCTATATTGTATATTTAATAACAAACACGTTAAGCTTACATTCAAGTGCAAACTACAGGGTAGACGGTAAGTAATTCACATTAAATTGTGAATTTTCATTGAAGTTATGTGTAGATAGCAATGAAAGTTGTCTTGTTTTATAGACTAAAGCATACCAGTTTCCCCTATTTTAACCATATTATGTTGTTGTTTCTTGAAGCCACAGAGATGCCAGGACGATTAAGTATTCAGGAGGGAGACAAAATTGCAGCAAGATCTGAGTGTGGCAGTCTGTAATTCAGGTTCAACGGTGACCGAGGGGTCAACGTCGGACGCAAGCTGTTCTGAATCCAAAAAAAAAAAAAAAAAAAAAAAAACAATTGCAATTCGCCACAGAAAATTAGTGACTATCGGAAGTGTCTTAGACATTGAGAGATCAGGTAGGTCCTCGATTTTGGTATCAGAAGGAAAGGTGGCCACAGTAAGGAAGATGTCCGAGCAAAACCCTTTAAGAGCAACAGAGCAGGCAGCAAGAGAGTGCGTGTAAATCTCCACAAAGAGTTACATCACTGACCATGGGAACCTCATTATATCCAAAGGTTCTATTCGGATGATTACGATAGGCGTGTTAAATTTTCTGAAATTATCCTCGCATGGCGTGAAAATAGTCCATACTTGTTTGAAACAATTATGTGGATGATGAAGCTGCGTTTCATGTAGGAAGGTTCATTAATCGCCATAAAAGTCATTATTGGGTTAGAACGTGGTCCCAAGGAAATCGTTGAAAAAATATAGGACAATTCGATAACAGTATATTGTGGGTTAAGTTCTTCGCGCGTTATTGGACCCTATCAGTTGAGACACACTATGATCGCTGAAAGATACCCGGAAATATTAGAAAATTATATATAGCCTACAATATCAATATGGGAAGAGTCACATGAACTGTTTTATGTAAGATGGAGCTCCCCGTTAAGATGGAGCTTGCCTGTAAGACTATGAATTGATGAAAACTTTGGAAGACGCTGGATAGGTCATCTGAATCCCACACAATGGCCAGCGCAAAGTCCAGACCTCGCTCCATCTGATTTTTTAAATGGAGTTTGGCTAAGGAATAAATATCACAACAAATAAGAAACTCTTGGCGAACTTGAGAATAAGACCACAAAGTGCTGTTACTACAGAGATCTTGAGGAAGATCGTAGTAAAAATATCTGTTCGTTTGAGACAGTGTCTAGAAAATACTGGAGCACACATTGAGTTGTAACTTTTGGAAAGATAATGCTATATAATAAACTACATGCGTTCAAAAAATTGAGTTTAGCGTATAATATTTTAGAAAGGAAATATATATTAAAAATAAGAAATTACTTTCCAACCACCATGTATATAATCTGGTTTTCCTCAGAACCATTTAATTGTTGACACGCAAGCAATAAGGGATTGTATTTTAAGAAGTTCAAGTGAGTTGCGGAAACAAGACACAGGACGATTAGTATATTCAATGATGCGTTATACATTTTTACACTTTTACCACGTAACTACACACAAAAATAACAATGTTCTCATTCATGCACGATATTTACTATAATACCTCAAAAAGCGTTAAGGTGACTACAAGGATAAGTTTTGTAAATATGTTTCCAGCTTATGCATTCAATTTGATTATTTGAACATCCAAATGGAGCAACATATACATTTTGTCATGTTACATCAACTGCGCTATGCCTTAATCTTCTAATATGACTGTAGAGTGCGATGTGGTATTCATATTCTTACAAGGCAAGGATCTCCATGTGTTATATATCGTTGGAAAGGTCACACAGAGTACACCTCACATGTGAAATATCTCGTTTGAATGGGACCTGTAGGGGGCGTGGCGACCATTTGAAGATCAGAACGAGACACCCTCCGAAACACTAGAAGACGTGAACAAAATAGGAAGCTAAGATATAATTGTTTTGAAACGTGGTATATATAATTTTAAGAGGTAGCTGAGTACGAATCTCACATCAAATGTTTACAAATCAAAATGGTAGATCCATCACGCGGACACAAATTACGGAAAACCAAGATATGAATCAAAAATTGGGTATATAGTGATATGTGACAAGACTATGTATGAATCGGATACCAAAAATATAAAATTGCAAATGGCGGATCCAAGCTGGTGGATAAAGTGCGAAACACTGCTATGGAGCTAAAAGCGGGTAAGTAGAGATTTTCGAGGTCGCGGAGTACGAATCCAGCGTTAAAAGTGCAAAATGCAATATGACGGATCCAATATGGCGGTCGAAAAGTGCAAAAGTGCAGAATGGAGATGTATGTGTCGAGATGGGTCTGGGATCCGTCTCAATCTTGATTCAGTTTGGAAAAGCACATCTCGATATCAAATTAGAGACGAGATCGAGACTAGTCTCGGTGCCTGTACCATCCCTACTCATGAGAATGGACATTTGTCGTCCAAATGGCTCACAAGTGTACACGCCATAATGTGAAACCGGAAAGACAGTTGTGGAAGCGTAAGGATCTATTAACTCCAACGTGCACTTTTCACTGTCATTGTTCGGATCTTGAGATGGTATCTGCAAATAATCGCAACGTACCCTATAGGAGCCATTCAAGCAACATGTTACCATGGGCGGAGTTATTGGGGGGCATGGGGACATTGCCCCCAACTTTTTGACAAAAAATGAAAATGCCGCCTATAACAAGACCACCTACCAAGACCTCCAAGAACTACCAAAAGGTCTGCACCCCCAGCAGACAATTCCTTGCTCCGCCTATGGATGTTAAAAAATACAAAGTGTACTCTGTGCGAGCTTTCATCGATATATAACACATGCCGATCTCCACATATATTTTTCTCGGATGGGAAAAGGAGTTGGTAATAAAATAATTAGTCTATGATAGTCCAATCTTTTCGTGTCATAAAGCTTCATGTGCGCTACAAAATCTGCCATGCATTCCGTGCCTCAATTTTGGCATGATTGTATAGCAAAACACGATCCCTCTTTATTTTGAAACATCACCTGTCCCTACTTGTTACGTTATGTACTATAGGTATTTTTTTTCTACAGATGTCCGTTCTGTGCCTTTTTTTTTTTTTACTATTCGTCCGCCACATGGGGTTCGTCATATTTCATTTTGCACTTTTAAGAGTGAATTCGTACTCAACGGCCACGAAAACCTCTACCTACCCACTTTCAGTTCCATAGCAGTGTCTCGCATTTTGTCCGATTTCTTGGATCAGTCATTTTCAATTTTATACTTTTGATATCCGATTCATACATAGTCTTGACGAATTTCATCTTACAATGAAAGCTATCCATTCCCTCGGCGAGTATCGCATTGAAACTTGCACAAGTGGAAGAATATATTGATATGTGGAAATATGCTTACTCTTACGATTCGCAACCGAAAGTAGAATGATCGTTCCACCATAGCCCCTGAAAGTTATGTACTCTGGTCATACAGGCCAGAATGTGATACACTGGAACCTGTTTTCTCACGAATACAAATATTGCAAACTCAAGATGATAACAGTCGGTGGAGATTGGGATCTCTAGTACGTCACTGTTGCGAATCGATGTCAAATGGAACATGATACACGATCGTAAGTTCCAAACGAAGACGTTTACCCGGTAGAGAAAAGGGACACGCTGAAACCACAACACAAAAATGGCTTTCTATGATTGTTAATATTATTGTTATTAGTATGACTATTATTATTATTATTATTATTATTATTATTATTAGTAGTAGTAGTAGTAGTAGTAGTATGATTCGTATTATTAATATGAGCTGTATGATTAGTAACAATAATAATAATGGGAAGAATAAGACAACAAATGTATTGTTGGGCCCGTTAAGTAACCAAGATGTTCGCATCGTCTTGAGTGTCCTCCAGCACTGCTATAAAGGTTTTAGAATCCACAATCAACCGTACCCCAGTCGGGATTCGAATTCGGGACTCTTGATTCGCTGGCTTGACGCCTCAACCCACAGGAACACGAGGTCTGCAAGAAGAAGAAAAAGCATAGGACAGGATTTCTCAACCTGGAGGTCGCGAAGATAAGCGAAAGAGAGAAATATAATTAGAATCTAATACCGGGAAATATTTCTAAATAATTATTACTTTGAATTTTGTTCTGAGAGACAATTTTTACCTATTTGTATCAGTGGCGGCCGGTGGATTGTGGTTTCGGGTGTTGCAGTACGAACGATCAGAGACAGAAGATATAAAGTGGACTCTTTGACTAATAAGCATAACTTTAGATGCAAATGCTAGGTGACATGTTAAATTAAATAAAATTATGTTTTTTTTAAAAAAAATAAAAAATGCAGAACATTTAATCCGATTAATCACATTAATTAATTAGTAAGTTCATTCTTCTCTCTTTGATTGGAACAAATCTGCCTAATACATGCTGGTTGAACTCTAGTATTCTTATTGTCAGGTCTTTTTCGATGGAAAGCATAACCAATAGTGATAACCTTTCTTGGGACGTTCAATTTCTTGAAAGTGTCAATTCTTTTTGATGTGAAAAAAAAACTTTTCTTCTTTTACTGGCGCCATAGGTACAGTTAGTATTAATTTCAAAAGCATACAACATTACTGCCATAAGATGTCCTGTAAATTTATTTTTCTTTAGAACACTCTCCTGAATTACACTTTGCTTGTTTTGTCTAAGCCTTAATTGTAAGTTTTTCCTCAGTTGAAAGCTGGGCATTTTTTTTTTTTTTTTTTGTAAGTTATTTACAGAAGTCATGGTATGCAACTCATTCAGAATTTGTAGGTTATGTACAGAATTAAAGCACACACAATAAAATTAAATCTAATAACTAATAACCAAAACAGCTGATACCAAGGAGATACTGGTATATGAATTGCGAATGTTACATATTCATACATAGGGTTGTCAACTGGTCGGCTTTTCATTGGCCTGGCCGGAAAAAAAATGCTGTTATTTTGATTAAAGGCGGTGACGGGTACAAACTTCTCACCAGCCCCTTTATAACCGTTTTTGTTTTTCAAATTTGTATCTAGTTCGAAGTATAGATATTGAAAAGTAGCTGTCATTCTGTAAACTCAAACTGTTACCTTTAACCATCTATCAACGATTAATATATTTTGTTTACCTGTTTAGAAAACTTTTGAGACATGACAGGGACTGTATCAGGGAAAATTTGAAATTTTCTTTCAAGGAATTTTATACATTTGTTAAGAGTGGAAAATTACTTATTAAAGCAATTTCCTATAGTTGAAGTATAGACTATATGTTTAAAGAGTGAATTTCATTTTCCAAATCCAAAATTGTCATAAAGATTATTATACGTTTCGATAATTTTAAAGAAATGGTAGTTACTGGTAAATACAATAAATTCATCAATGCCGATTGAACAATTTCAGTTTCTCATTTATAGCACAATGTATCTATTGAGCTTATTAGTGAATGTTCTAAGGACATACGGAACATATGCACTTTTGTTCACGATAGTACATTTCATTTCCGTGGATAGGTCCGAACAGAGATACTTCACGCTGAGACCTATATCGCAGATAATTTTGAGGAAGTGCCGTTTTTTTTTATTTTACATAGTTGGCAACCCTTTTCATATATCAACACACACACATGTGCGTAAAAAAACTACATTCCAAATCATCCGTCTTGGTTGTTACGCAATGCACGATGAACACAATAGACTTCCACATGAGGCGAAACAATGTTTATCAACGTTCTGGAAAGCAACCTTGAAACCCACCAGATGTTAGCTGGGAGGGGTCCAAAGTATTTGAGGAAGATCCAATACGTCTACGTAATAACGAATCTGTCTTATACTGTACCCGAAAAGATGAGTAATTCTTAATTACTGTCACCTATATTTTTAGAAAAAAAATGATAGAACGATTATTTCTATAAGAAAATAAAGAATACATGATGAGGCGTAAAATAAAATATTTAGCGTACATCAATCATTTATCTGTTAAACAAGTATAGTTCGTGAGGAAAGTCTGCAAATGTTAGTCAAGTTTCAAAATTTTTGGGAGGTCCGGGCCCGGTGGACCCCCTCGTGGCTACGCCTCTGAGCATTGCTAACTGGTCCCAAATTCAATATGGCGTCCCCCACTATACAGTTTTATCAAGAGTATAAAATATACTTATTTTATAAAATAAATATGTATATACTAAAATACTACCCACAGAGGGGGGGGATTCTGCATATTGACTTATTAATATTTGGTTAACAAATTACTGTAGAAGAAACCTTCATCATCTATATAAGCTAAGAATTAACTTGTAAAAGCGGATCTATTTTCATTTGATTTCTGCTCTACTACATGTTTTCTTTCTTATTTTGTAATTCTGCTATCACTTTTTTTAATTGCCATTATATTGATTTGCTTCAGTATAAGTACCGTAATTTAAAAATATGAATACATAAAAACAAATGCCATGTGTTAATTGCTAGTGAAATAAAATTCAGAAAGTTTATTAAGCGCGAAAACCTTCTCATTCACTGGAAACCGTGCTGTGTTGCAGAAGCACTGCAACGACCAGACTCTTTAACTTCTGAGATAGGGGAAAGGAGATTTAACATTTTCTCCAATTCCCGCGCTGAAGGAATCTGGTCGTTGTATGCTCGCTGCAACACAATATAAATTAGAGACTCTGTGACTGATTATTTTTCGCTTTTTAAAACGGATTAATAAAACGGACAGTTACAGAAGTAAAAAAATGTTATTTAAAGTATATATGGGAGTATTAGAAAGTATTTTTTTCTGTTCTTTACTACTATTGCTAATAATATTTTTTTCTTGAAATACTTTGGTCGTTGCGCAACGCTGCAACACTAGCATTAGCCGCCACTGATTTGTATGCATACTGTCAAGAAAAACAAATGGTCTACTAAACATTTTCAACAGGTGCAGAGTTGGTTAGAAATCAACTGAAATGAAAGAGGTACGATATGAAACTAATGAGAACTGCATATTGAAATACCAGAAGAATGCAAATACACTTTATTTTATTTTTTTTACCATATGACTCAAAATTAAGGGAGTTATAAAGTTTTAAAATTTTCAAACGGCCTCCATTTTGAAACAGTATGACGGACTGGATTCCATATTTGTAATATCAATGAACGGACCAAATTTTGTAGTAATCCATTCACTATTAGGGAAGCTACTGTATCCACTATAGATCCATACAAGAAGTGGTTTCTATTATTATAGAAATTATAGTGATCTCTCCGCAATAGGTATATTAAAAATCAGACACAAGCTTATTACAAGCCACAAATTATAAGGGGGTCGCTGGCAAGAGGATGTGATAATATGGGGTTCGTGATCGGAATTATGTCGAGAACCACTGGTATATTATTATTATTATTATTATTATTATTATTATTATTATTATTATTATTATTATTATTATTATTATTATTCCTTTATCGCCTTCTTCGTCTTATTGCCGTCCTCATGTTCGTGTTGGTTGAGGCGTCAAGCCAGCGAGTCAAGGGTCAAGACTCCGAATCCCGGCTGGGGTATGGTTGTTTGTGGATTTTAAACCTTTACAGCAGTGCTAGAGGACACTCACACTCAAGACGAATCGAAGTTCTTCGTTACTTAACGAGCCCAACAATATAGTCTATTTCTTGTCTTCTTCTCATTATTATCTTTACTCATCATACTGCTCATATTAATAATGCTAATCATGCTACTACCACCCTTCCTCCTCCTCCTACAACAACAACAACAACAACTACTACTACTACTACTACTACTACTACTACTACTACTATACGGAGCTAGCTTGTTTACCAGCGGGGGCTGAGGTAGAGGGGGAAAAATTCCAACATGCTTTCTGCCTGACTCTTGCGACACTCCCTTACCCTCCTTCTATATGTCAGCGTTGCCAGGGGTAGAAAATTGTCACGTGCATGTCATGCTTAAGAGTTCGTGTGAGTTGGTTATTTATTGAGTGCTGTTGTGGTTGCGGTTTTATTGCTTATTAGTCATTTGACAATGGCTTCACAGCGTAAGAGAGGGCAAACTATACACAGCGAAGCTAGGGAAGTAATACGGAAGGTCATAGTGCAGTGCGACGAAGAAGCGAGGGAGAAAAAACTGAAGCATTTATTATCAAATCCTAATTTGCGTGTGTCCACGTATACAGGGATCTCTGTGCAAAGTGTGACAAACATACGGAAAGAGGGACTGGACGCTGGTGAATCATCACTCACCACTCCAGGTAAAAAACGACCTAAAGCGGAAAAGTATAGTTTTCATTGTGATGAATTTGACAGGTGCGTTATACGTGATATTATACAAGACTTCTATTTGCGGAAGAAAATTGTTCCAAGTGCATCAAAGTTATTGTCAGTCATCAAACAAAAAGTTGATTTCCCGTGGAAGGTTCACACTTTACGGCGGTTGCTTCACAGTATGGGGTTTCAGTGGAAAAGATGCAGGAGTAATAGGAAAATTCTCATCGAGCGTCCAAATATTGTGAATTGGAGGGGAAGGTATTTGAGGGCCATTAGAAATTACAGGTCACAAAATAGAAATATCGTTTACATAGACGAAAGTTGGGTAGATAACAATCTGACTTTTGGGAAATGCTGGCAGAGTGAAACTTTACACGGTGTGCCTTCAAACCCAAGCTCTTCGAACAGGTTGATTTTAGTGAATGCTGGAGCAAGTAGTGGGTTTATTGATGGGGCAGGTTTAACTTTTAGAGCAGGAAGGGCTTCTGGGGACTACCACGGACAAATGAACTCACTTAATTTTGAGAAATGGGTTACGGAAAAACTTGTCCCGAATCTTCCTAAAGTATCATTGTTCTTGATAATGCTCCCTACCACAACACACCAATTAACAAACCACCATCAAAGTATGCTGTAAAACAGGAGATGATGAACTGGCTTCAAAACAACCAAGTTCCCTTTTCCCAAAATATAAAGAAGTTTGAACTACATCAGCTGATTGAACAACATAAGCCACAGGAGAAAGTATATCGCATTGATGAATTATTGAAGATCAATGGTCATAACGTACTTCGCCTTCCGCCTTACATGTGTGAACTTAATGCCATTGAACTAGATTGGGCAAAAATCCAAAGAATTGTTAGGGAAAATAATCCAACAGGGGATTTGCCTTTGCCTAGATTGGAGGAAGTGACTAGAGATGCTCTGAAGTCTGTGACACCGGAGGATTGGGAGGGGTACAACAAACACGTGATTAGAGTGGAGCAGCAGTTCTGGGAGAAAGATGGATTAATAGAGGATACCATAGATAATTTTGTAATTGAACTTGGTGGTATCGACAGTGATGATGATGATGATATAAGCGAAGAGGACGAGAATTCGTCTTCGGATTCTGAACTTGCTCAGCGCATGTCCGATAGTGATGATTAGAGACCGAATGTTAGACAAAATGTCTATTCTTTAACATTAAGAATATAATCAAAAATAACGTTTTGAAGTTTAAATCGGAGGTTATAGTTTCAATTTAAGACAATTTTATTTTGCCTATTTCGCCCGTTCCTGCCTAAATAATTGCTTTAGTGCCTAATATTGCCTATTCTATGAATTTCTTCCAAATTAGACTTTATTAGGAGAAATTACAGAATTTAGAATTTCAAGAAAGGATTCTGCCTCTTTCGAGAAATATAAGTGTTGTTTATATTGATAAGATGCCGTAAAACTTTGGACTGCTATGCGTACTGATAAAGTGCTGTAAAAGTTTGGACTGCTGTGTGTACTGATAACTATATAAAATTTGGACTGTTATGTGTAGTGAAAAAGTGCAGTAGAGAATGTATTTACCAAATATACTAGCAATATATCGCAAGCTTCGTTTTCATATATACAGGAAAAGAAGATATTCACAAATAGGTAGCCTATGTTTCTATATTCTGTGAACACTATCTATGACTTGAATTTATTTTTTTAATTGTATTGAGTATGTATCTTCATTATTTTGAGTTACATTTTAGTGCCTATTTTATAAATTTTAAGTGTATATTTGCCTACCTATTTTCCAGGTTTTTAATGCCTAAACATCTGGTCTCTAGTGATAATGATTAATTGAACGTAAACATAAAACATACCGGTATATTCTTTATTGCGCTTGTAAACTGTTACGTGTTAATAGGAATATATATAATTTATTTATTTCAAGTGTTATATATAAGCTCTGTGATTAGGTTGTAAATATATATATTATACAAAGACAATGGTATTTTTAGAGCCAACGAAATATCTTCGAAAGAGCGGAATATTCTTAGATATAATTATTATTAATAAGAATTAAAATTAAAATTAGTATTGTTATTATTATTATTATTGTTATTATTATTATTGTTATTATTATTATTATTATTAATTATTAATTATTTATAAGAAATAACGCTCTAAACGAGCCTAGAAGCTTATAAATGTAGAACTACACTTTTTCTTGCATAAAGTGGGATTTGAACCATTCCATTCAGCTGTCCCCAGCGGAATTGACCCCTTCATGTCGGAATCGGAGACTAAAATGCTAGACCACTCCGCCACGCGAGTGGCTATAAAGTATAGAAGTGAAAAATATGCAAAATGTACCCGAATACGGCAACTGCTTATGCAAATTTGTAAATGACGAGTTAAAAAACAAAATCTTTCGATAGCGATTGTATGATTTGCATAAACTCTTTGAATTAAGTGAGTATTAGGTGATTTTTTTTACAACGAACTGGCAACCCTGCCCAGGACCGTCGAGTGACCGTTTCGTAGTGACGTGAGTGGGGCACCTGTTAATCAACTCTGAATTCCTCAGCCTCGCATTAAAGCTAGCTCCTATATTACTACTACTACTACTACTACTAATACTACTACTACTACTACTAATAATAATAATAATAATAATAATAATAATAATAATAATAGAAAGCCGTTTTTGCGTTGTGGTTACAGCGTGTCCCTTTTCTCTACCGGGTAAACGTCTTCGTTTGGAATTTAGGATCGCGTATCGTGTTCCATTTGACATCTATTCGCAACAATGACGTACTAGAGATCCCAATCTCCACCGACTGTTATCATCTTGAGTTTGCAATATTTGTATTCGTGAGAAAGCAGGTTCCAGTGTATCACATTCTGGCCTGTATGACCAGAGTGCATAACTTTCAGGGGCTATAGTGGAACGATCATTCTACTTCCGGTTCGACGACGTTGCGAATCGTAAGAGTAAGCATATTTCCATCTTTCAATATGTTCTTCCACTTGTGCAAATTTCAATGCGATACTCGCCGAGGAGTTGAATAGCTTTCATTGTAAGATGAAATTTCTTCCGGAGAATTATTTCAGAAGCTGCTTGTGTCGTGTGATACGAGATTTTTTTTATCTTCTAAATTAATTGCTTTAATTAGATCAAAGTAAAATATACAATTCTAAGAACCGTTTTTTTTATTGTTTCCATGAAAGATTTCAATTTGTGACTCATTTCGTCCTCCTAATTATTCATTACCGGTCATGAACCACATTAAGAAGTGGACAATTTAAAAAATAAAGACAATAATGAAAAAAATATATATAATTTGTCTCAAGTCGTTAAATTTTAAATATGCGTTTTGCTAAAGCGTTAAAATTGGGAAAATAATTCTGAGCAGGTGAAATGTTGACCCAGCATCTTAGAACTTTTCCACTTTACAACGTTGAGTTTAAAATCCTAATTGAAAGTGTAATGTGGCATGAATTTTCAATTGTAAGAACACAAAACTTTGCATTTTTTCTTTCTTTCCTCTTTCCTGTTGAACCTCTTAATTGCACAAATGACTTTTAGAAAATTAACAAAGGTTAAATGATAGTAACGTTGGTGTTCTGAACTGTTCGTATTATCTTCCCTTAGTAATTCGTTTGTCACCCTTTATTATATTCATTACTATTATTATTATTCGTTCACCTCCGGTGCTTGGGGTCCCTGGTTCGATCACAGCTAACGCCGTGTAGACTTTGTGGTGGACAAACACCGTGCTCATGGGCTTCCTCGAGGCTCTCCCGTTTCCTCCTACTTTCTTCGTTCCGCCGTTTCATTCATTTCTCATCATTGCCGACTCCTTTAGCCTAACCGGCATAATCGTGGGACGTAAAACTTAAAGATTTCATTTTTTTCATTATTATTATTATTATTATTATTATTATTATTATTATTATTTGATACACTATGTGATCAAAAGTATCTGAGCACCTCCAAAAACATACTTTTTTCATATTAGGTGCACTGCGCTGCCACCTAATACCAGGTACTCATTATCAGCTATCTCAGTAGTCATAAGACATCGTGAGAAAGCAGAATGGGGCGCTCCGCGGAACTCACTGACTTCGAACGTGGTCAGGTGATTGGATGTCACTTGTGTCAGAAGTCTGTATGCGAGATTTCCACACTTCTAAACAGGGTGCGAATTACCGGGGGGATGAGTGGGATTTTCCCCCTCAATCACATTTTGTTCCCCCCCAAAGAAGTCAGCTGAAGTATCCCCACCGGGGATGCTCGCTTTCCCCCTCAAACTATGCTTAGTATAACTCCAAATTTCACTGATTTTTGTTATTTCTTGTAAATTTAATCTTCTAGCTGTATTTCGAAATGATCGATGTAAACTGTTCAGTTTTGGTCATTTCTACTTACCACCTAATTACCCACTATTTTCAACGTTGTTTAGTAGAACTATATTATTATGACTACGGTTGTTACTTGCAGCTGTACCTTCGTACCCTTCAGTTCGTCATCGTTTGTGAATTTGAATGTACTAATTGCGTATAACAAAGCCACATATAGATTTATAAATGTTCTTAGCGGTGGCCAAGAAGAAGTAAACAAATAGCTTCTTCTACCATACTTGGCGAAGTTCGGATATGTCATATTCATCCTCTATATTTGTATCGATTATCATCTTATTTTAATTTTTGTTATAACATGTTACTTCATTTTCCAGTGTACTCTTTGTTAGCACATGGTCTTCATTCCCTAGTAGGTTGTGTGTATGCAACTCAAAAGTTGCATTTAATTTGTGATAATTAGCATAGTAATCACTGCTTTTACAGTTTACAGAAATGAACCTTTGAAACTGTACTCAAAATCTGAGATATAGGTATTCTCTCGTAAGTATATGTTAACGTACACGCTGGGGGATACGCTCCTAGTGAGCAGACATGTTAATGAAGGTGATTTTTAGGTGAATAAGCGAATAATTCAAGATTTGTTTCAGCATTTGTTAATACGACTGGTTCTCCGTGTCATTGTCCGTGTCTGTATAAGCATTTAAACTGAAGCGTTTTTTTTTTGTTTTTTTTTTTTAAGTTAACCCTTCATTTTTCCATCTTTTCGCTGTACAGTTTGCTGTCCACGTAATTAATGTTGTCTGAAAAACTTCAGTGTAATGTTTTACTTTATTTGAATAACGTAGCCCATAGTGAATCAACTCATCTTCAACCTAACAGTAAAGTAATTTTTAAGTGTTGACTTCCCGTGCCCATCACGGAATCGATACTTGGAGAAAAAAAAGTCGTGATGAGCACAGCTTTAGCGGGAAGTAGAAGCACAAGCTCGAAATTTGAATTGAGAGATTTTAAATATTGGCCTTCGATTTGACCTTGATGTGAGAAATCGGGACCAGCAACAATCAATTTCTTATTTGATAGGCTAATATCTAGATTTTCTTAAAAAAAAAAATGTCCGGTTTAACTGATAATTTTAGTGGTTTTCACAAGACTGAAGTAGGTTTCTTTTCGCTACCTGTATGTATTAATGCAAAGTGGAAGTTTTCAATATGAGTGGAAAAATTAACATATGCTTGTGATCATCGCTATCACTCGAGCCGAATTATTAACTAAATAAACCTTAGAGAGCTACGGGGACAAGAGTGAGTACAACATTAAAACACGTTCAGAAAGGTTTAGTGGGGTGTGTGTATGTCACACAATATATATGTGCATAGTTATTGTCGGTAGATTTATTAAATTAATAAATCTCTTATTTATTACACATGCCACACACATACACACACACACACACACACACACACATATATATATATATATATATATATATATATATATATATATATATATATATATATATGGGCGGTAAGGCATTTACTGTCTCATTTTGAAATTTGAACCTTCAGACTATGTCCTTTGGCCTAATTTTATCCCCCCCAATATAGGTTATCTAATTCGCACACTGCTTCTAAACATCCGTAGGCCCACTGTGTTTGATGTGATAGTAAAGTTGAAACGTAAAGGGACACTTTCAGCACAAAAGCGTACAGGCCGTCCTCGTCTGTTGACTGAGAGAGACTGCCGACAGTTGAAGAGGATCGTAAAGTGTAATAGGCAGACATCTATCCAGACCATCACACAGGAATTCCAAACTACATCAGGATCCGCTCCAAGTACTATGACAGCTAGGCGTGAGGTGAGAAAACTTGGATTTCATGGTCGAGCGGCTGCTCATAAACCACACCTCACGCAGGTAAATGCCAAATGACGCCTTGCTTGGTGTAAGGAGCGTAAACATTGGACGAGTGAACAGTGGAAAAAAACGTTGTGTGGAGTGACGAATCACGGTACACAATGTGGCGATCCGATGGCAGGGTGTGGGTATGGCGAGTGCCCGGTGAACATCGTCTGTCAGCGTGTGTAGTGCCAACAGTAAAATTCGGAGGTGGTGGTGTTATGGTGTGATTGTGTTTTTCTTGGAGGGCTGTTGCACCCCATGTTGTTTTGCGTGGCACTCTCACAGCGCAGGCCTACATTGATGTTTTAAGACCTTCATGCTTCCCACTGTTGAAGAGCAATTCGGGGATGGCAATTGCATCTTTCAACACGATCGAGCAGCTGTTTATACTGCATGGCCTGTGCCGGAGTGGTTACACGACCATAATATCCCTCTAATGAATTGGCTTGCACAGAGTCCTGACTTGTGTCCTATATAACACCTTTGGGATGTTTTGGAAACGCGACTTCGTGCCAGGCCTCACTGACCTACATCGATAACTCTCCTCAGTTCAGCACTCTGTGAAGAATGGGCTGCCATTCCCCAAGAAGCCTTCCAGCACCAGCTTGAAAGTATGCCTGCGAGAGTGGAAGCTATCATCAAGACTAAGGGTGGGTCAACACCATATTGAATTCCAGCAGTACCGATGGAGGGCGCCAAGAACTTGTAAGTCATTTTCAGCCTGGTGTTTGGATGCTTTTGATCACATAGTGTATTTATAATACATACGATTATCAGCTGATCTGTCGGTTTTGAAGGTGTATATGCTAATCACAATCTAGCAACATTGAGGCAAAAAACTGAGATTAGGAATTTCAAAGAACAGAAAATAGATTGTAAAAGATTAGAAAGATAGAATGCTTTATGTTAAAAAAATGTAAAATTCAGCAGTACTACTACTATTTAACAGCTGCATGCGTTTTTACTTATATGGGTGTCCCAGAACTCATTTCCTGATTAAAAACACTGATAAGTCATAAAATACATGCATGATACATAGACAAATACTTTTTATCTTCAAAAGAAATGAAATCAAACATTTTGTTTTAAGTTTTACGTCCCACGATTATGGCGCGTAGGCTACAATGAAGTCAATCCGTTAACATTTTCACGGAAACAACGGGTTTAACAGTGACTATCCATACCTTATACATGGAAACAGGGGTAAAAGTGGATCTGAAAAGGTAGGGGGGACGGTAGGTAGCGGGATGCCCAGAGTTTTTTTTTTTTATATATATATATATATAAACTGGGATACGACGTACATATTGATTTCGAGGTGTGGAGACGGCATCTCCCCGCGTTCCCCCTCACTTTTATACCAGCATGGAAATATGCACGTTTCGGGTGATCTCGTTTACTACGTTTACCAGGGTATTTCTATTTCGTTCAGCACGTACGAATTCAAAATCAAATGCATTATTGTTTCAAACTTCACCAATGCTTACCGTGTCTCCGAAACGGTTAGAGCTATCAAATATATGCATCAGCATTATATTATTATTATTATTATTATTATTATTATTATTATTATTATTATTATTATTATTATTATTATTATTATTATTATTTGTATACTGGTAATCGTGTAAGTCCTTAGGTGAGATACTTACATAAGTACTTTTTTTCGAAATAAAGATTTAAAAAAAAATAAAATTTTCAATTCCTTGTAATATTTTCTCTATTTTTCATGAAATATGTTATTATCATAATATAATGGGCACTAGGAAAGTTTTACCACATGACACAACCATGTGTCGCAGGAGTCTGCTTCTTGGGGCATACTTAGACATGTTCATACTTGCACTGTACGCGCTGCGCCAAGTCGATAGGCTGATTTATTCATTAGCACTGATAGTATATTGTACTTGCTATGATATCCTGGTCAAGAAATGAGGTAAAGCATTGTTGCAGTTTAACTTCGATCGTGGTTTAAATGTAGCTCAGTGCTTAAAAGAAATGACTCTTGAACTGGGTGATATATGTCCACATCGCACGACTGTATTCAGATGGTACTTTTAATTCCAAGGAGGAAATTTTACTCTGGAGCAGTGATGCTAACACGTGGTAAAAATCCCATTTCGCGGGATTTTTGGGCCTTAATTTTCAACAATGGGATAAAGAAACTTTTTCATGAAATTGGCTACATATATGGGATTTTTCCCTCACAGACAACACCTTTGTCAAATTATGGAAACATCATTACGATTGTTCCTTGTATTGTCCTATTTTCATAACAGTTTGGACTAGCTGTTGCAACCACACGCTGTCGCAATTCGTCTCTAGGAAAACACACCTACTGGTAATGCATTTGTTCAAGAGCCGAAAACTCAATTACAGAGATCGGAGATGAAAGGTCAAGTAATGTTGTGTTCAAGCGCGTCCGCGAAACTAGTGCTCTTTCGTCTATTTCCCATGCTACACTAAGAGAGCGCGTTGCCGAACTCTTGACTGCTCATTTTTTGTTTAATCAGTTATTACTACGGAGTAATTGGAACTTTTTGGAACATTTAGACTTACATTGAAAATGTGAGTTTTATATTTTGAGTTCTTAAATGTAAATTTCGTAATTAGTATAATATGCGAATATTCAGTACAAAACGGGAATTTTTGCCTCACGCGATGGGATTTTGTAACATTTCAGGTTGGCATCACTGCTGTGGAGAATGTTGAGAAAGGAGGAAGGCCTCAAGCGTCAGTTGCAGAAGAAAATATTACTGCTGCTAGGGAAATGCTTAATGAAGACAGATGAGTGACCTACCAGCAGATTGAGAATTTCTTAGGCCTAAATGCACCAGCAATTTGTTCGATTCTGCATGATAATTTGCACATGAAAAAATTATGTTGTATCCGAGTACCGGTTTGTGCTGCAAATGTTTAATAAGGGATAATCGAAATGTGAGCAGCATCGTGACTGTTTACGATAGTTGGTTGTATTATTAGGATGTGCCGAGCAAGATTCAGAACAAAGTTTGAGCCTTTGATGATAAGGACACACCTGTAGCTGTCAGAAAATCCCGATGAGTAAAGCAGAAAATAATAGCTATATTGTTCAAATCGAGTGGAATTGTGGAGCGTGTCGTTTTGGACACACAAAAGACACTCATAGGTAAGTGGTACACTGAACAGTGCCTGCCGAAAGTAATCAAACCTATCACGAACCTACTACCTAATTCAAGAATGGATACCTGGTTCCTCCATAATGACAATGCTCCAGCTAACCGCGCGAAAGCCTGTACTGAATTTTTGATCGCTACAGGACTGAAACTTCTTGATCATTCTTGCAGCGGTCCGAATATTTTATTTTCATTTCCTCGATGTTGCATTTTGCTTTTTCATGAATTCAATATTATAATTAGAGTTTATTATCATATAGTTATTCAATTGGTACATAGTTAATTCAGATAGGCCTATAGTGTAAAGGTACTTGTATTTATTTATTTATTTTGCATTAATTCAGTTTAGTGTTACTCAGTCAGAACTAAAATTCAAAGCTATTTGTTATTTCATAATATTGCGTTGAGAGTAGTTCATCTCATCCTTCTTTCTCCATTTTGTGAAACCGAGGAAAGAAACGTTATAGTTCAACCTTTTGACCTGTGGTCAGTATGCACGTGTAGAACATACCAACCTCTGTGTTTACCTATATGACCTCTATGTCTTTTCTGGATACTACTATTGTTCACGTTTAAATGCAAGCGTTCTGGTAGCATCTCCTAGACACATAATTACAGTATGACACTTTAAACTCATATACCTGTCTATTCTAGACACTGTGGGCCTTATGCAGAAACGTTTTAACGTATGATTAGCGTCATACTAAACACCGGACTACTGCAGGAAACACATGTTAGTCGAACTCTTTAGTATGACACTAATAACGTGTCAGAACGACTGTGCATAAGGCCCTGTATATTTATTGGTTTGACTCATGTGTGCAGCTGTGTGTGTGACTTTAAAATTTGTAATTTCCGGTCAAAACTCAATTTTGTATCTGATATCAGTTCACCTTTTGAACTTAAATTTGAATATTTTGTAATAGACCAGTTATTTCTGGGTGCATTTGCGGAAACCCGAATTACCACCCACAACTATCATTAAAATAATTCACACCCAATCCGAAATATACAGATATTAATATTGCACATGAATATCGAATATTGAGGAAGATTATTCGTACTTCACGCCCGCGATTAGGGCCGTGTGAAAATCCTCTCTCCGACAAAACGGTTATGCACGCTCTCTTTGTGGGGGATTATCATATGCACTTCGCGAGACACAGGCTATTGCCTGTCGCCCTTCGGGAGATTCCAGTTAGCTCTTTAGGCGAGGATTTTGTCCTACGCCCTCCGGACTTCTACGTTTCCTTTCCCCGACATTAACTGTTCGTTGACAGTCATGGAGAGAAATAAATTATAACCTTCTCGGTGCGTGTTACTACACCGCCTCAAGTGGGAGAACTCCGCTCATCTTCGCTCTCCATTAGTGTAATGACTGACATTCAGTGTGTTTCTATTGCTAAGAACCTCTATCGTTTGCTGAGAACTTTAATCTATTGTTGAGAACTTACTTCAAACGTCACGAAACATAAGTATCCTGACAGTTATTTTCGGATACTAAACCTAAACTTCATTTATTCCTCTCCTATATTACAATGCATTCTTAACAATGCAGGGAAAACGCATACGCTACTGCCAAAGACTTTGCCGCTTCTAAAATTCTGGCTCTCGTTTCTCAGTCTACTGTACCGATAGAAATAATTCTAAAATGTCCTCGGTGCTGTATTATGGCAACCAGCAATAAAAAAATGTTTTTATCTAACTCGTCTTTTCGGTCGTTCAAAATGCCTACAAATCATAATACCTAATTCATTAAGAAATTATATCCCTTAATCTGCCTTCGAATATCTGTAGACCTTCTGTCGTCACTCGCTTAAGAGATTTGCCTTAATGCCATCGACTTTCTTGTTGACTTAATTCTCGTTCACATCTGCTGGAGAGTTACCCTGCCAAAGTGACTCTTGTGTCTGGGATGCTGCAAGGACTAATATCAACTTATATCCTGTGAGTTCAGTTCCATCCCGGCCTTCGTCCATGGGATTCCTGCTGGAGTAAGGGCTTCAACCTTCCTAAGGGATATAGACTATTGCACTGGAAGATCAATCGGTCGGATCTTTTGGGCTTCACCTACAGAACGAAAACTACCTTCTATACAACTATTATTGCGACGATCATCATCATCACATTCGCAAAAATGTGACAACGTTCAAAAGGCCACCGCAAATTTTGATCAGCACACCATTTTTCCATTATTGGGTGAGTAAATGATACATTCATTGTTTCGACTGACTAAGAATAGTCAGAGCCTGATATCCTATTTTCAGTTGTATTTTGTAGTCTGAATAATCACGTTCTTAAATCAGTTTCCTTTTCACTGTCATCAATCTTGCCTAATTACAATCTTGTGAATAATTTGCTTGTGCAGACACTATCAAGCAATGTTGCCGTCCCACTACCAAAAATTGCTTCGAGGCACTAGATTTTATTGTTCATTTTGCCTTAGTGCTCACAATAAACTTCCTTTCAGCACTGCAGCTCGTGCTTAACACTGTAATACAAACCCACTTTCTTGCCGTCACATAACTTTGGTAAGTAAAGGCGGAATACATCGTCGTGTCCTTCAACTGGTAATTGCCGGTGTGATATTTCTCTCACTGCCAAATCTTGGTGTGTACCTGTGAGACACTAATAACATAGTGCTATTTTGAATTCTTATTAAATTTTTGTTCTAGTGATATCGTTGGTTGGTGTTGTCATAATGTGACTATCTCCCTTGTGTTGCTGACAGCTGTTCGAGTGGAACAGACCACCTCTTCACCTTATTAAATCGATGTTGAACTATGACATACATCACGTTGTCTAAGTTTACCAGTCAGGCGGTTCCTTTAAATAAACTGAAACTAAGCCATATTCTAACTATTTTATCTAAGTACGCCTTCAGCATATTTTTGGCTGCCTGTAGTCGAGATACGCGTCGCTGACCGCTACTTCAACGGGAGACTTACTGTGGAATAGTCCAATTGGTGGCCCCAGCGCTCTTGCATAACGTCGTCGGCCACTTCACCCCCCTTACAGTCCAGACTTTGCTCGCTGCAACTTTGCACTGCTCCCGTATGTGAAAATGAAGCTGAAAGGGATTCAGTTTTCCAGTGCTGAGAACATTCTGAGGGCTTGGGACAACAAGTGTGTCTTACTTCCTAGTAAAACTTGGCAGATCTGTTTCTCGATTGGTTTCGGAGGATGGAGAAGTGAATTGAATGTGGGGGAAATTATTTAAAAAAAATAAAAATAAATGAATAAAACTATATTCCAAATCTTTCCAAGTATTTTTTTTTTATTTAGCACTAAGGTACATTGAATACCTTGCCCCGTCCCTCTTACAAGGAAACCGATTTAAATGTGACACGAAATTGTGGACGAGTTTATGCGCAATCAAAGTGTTTTTGTGAAAAAACAAGATCCACAAATTATCAGAGCATCAGCTTTTCCTTTACCCCTCTGAATACCATTAGAGGCAAAAACCTTAGATTTAAACCTTTCCGGAAATATAGAGGGCTAAAGGAAAAGCTGATGTTCTGGTATTTTGTGGATCTTCGGTTACGTTGCAAATGGACATGTTTGAAAATTGCATTCGAACGTTAAGAAAGATGCACCAGAGCGAATAAAAGTGGTATTGAATGTTGAGGTGAGTGGCGTAGCTTTTGTCCGGGAAAGTAAAATAAGGAGATATGAGTAATAGCAAACGTCATTGACACGAAGAACAAAATTGTATGATATTACTTGCTAATATATTATGTCTTTAGTTCAGGAAAGATGAGAAAAGTTGCTATGAAAATGTATTAATTATATGACCAAAGGAACAGAGACGTTGTTATGGAAACAAAAAAGACAAGATCATATTCTGTACAAAACCGCTATAGAAAAACAAATCAAATAATATGAAACATAAACACATATTGCTGAAAACTTAGTAGGACACTGCGTAGTTGTGAGACACATATTAAAACTCATAATAAAGTATGAATAAGTAGGCAAAAATAACATCTTCTACTTTAAAAACGAAAACTGTACGCCTGATACACGGTAGGCCTATACCACACTGATGTCACAAAATAAAGTAGTTACTCATACCGTCGTACGTAAGAACATACATTGTGAAACGATACAAAGTGGTAAACACTAGATCAATGGAAGCGTTCCCTGTTCAAGAATTGTCTGACACACAATGCTTTACGCCAATAAGCACATAAGAAACCAGGGGCGGACTGGCAACCATAGGGCCCACCCTGCTAAACTGAAATGAGGGCCCACTGTATAAAAATGTAAAAAACTGTACTTGGCATTCTTCATATGTATTACATATAAAAGTCCATCTTCAAACCCATAAATAGTATCTCATATATTCATACAAAAGCAAAACATTAATTGCAAAAAATCTGAACTAGGAACATGTTAATAGTAACTCATACAGTGTATAATTGGCATTATCATTTTTTATTGTAAACACACACAATACCGGAATTGGTGCTTTCTGTTATTTATAAAGTGCTATTGTTTTTTATGTAATGAATTTAAACCATTTATTTAAACAAATGAATGTCATGTTTTAGAAAACTCAAAATATATACATGTGCAATAAGTAAAAACTAATCTCAAGTCAACTTTGAAACAGTAAATAATTAAAGCACTGACAAAAATAATGTAAGTTTCTTTCCTCATAAATCAGTTCTGATATCAAATTGGTTGAAATTTTCTACTGAATTGCATACTGTAACCTAATATAATATAATATTAATATTAATGCCAGAAATGTATTATAATATTAATATCTTCATTATGCCCCAGTTACACTCACAATTTCAAATATCTACTTAATTATTTGGAGCTAGATACAAGATCGTCAATCACTTTGTCGTAATCAAACGTATATGATCTTTCTATGTATAAGAGAATAAAGGATTCCAACAAATCTTGTCCAAGCGATGAACGCAACCGATTTTTGAACACTTTCATAATCGAGAAAATTCTTTCACATGATACTTGGGTACACTATAGAGTTAGGACATACTTATACGCTTTATACAACGATGGATATAATGGACCATAAAGATTTAATTCGTGAAGCAGGTGTAGTGCACAAACTAGACACACTTTACACTGTCTTGCAGGTTTGCATTTCCATTCATCTTCCTCCTTACTCTGTTTGATTATCTTCCTCTTCTTCACTACTATGAGCATATTGCTCGCTGCCATGCTAATTTCTTAAAATATCCTGCTTTTTACATATTGGTGGATTATAGTCCTATAATGACGAGCAAATTGGAGCAGTTCCTCTGTCTTCCACGACAAACGACACGTAACTAGTGCTCCAATAATTGAATTGCTGCTATCGGATTTGCTCTTCGATGTAATATACAAATAAAACACGAGCCGAGGGCAGCAACTTCATAGTAATTGTTTGAGGTTTGTATAAAACAATCGTTGATAGTGGCGACTAATTTCTTTTCGTTTTACCGCACTGAAAAAAAACAAAACAACAACAACAACAACAACAACAACGAAGACTGATCCGATTTCTTTCTTCGAAGCGTGGTCTGAGGACAATGCAGTTCAAAAGCGTTCCGGCTCCACCTCCACTTTCCACAATTACAATATCTACGAAACTATTGTTTCTTTAAAACATCGCCACTCGCCGGCTTGTAAAAGGACCGGAGTAGGCAATTGTGTCCAAATCCAATAACAGCCTGAAATCTACTGTACTTCTTATATTTAAAAAAAGTAATAGTTAACGTGCTCGTTTTTAACAGCTGCTGTATCACAAACCCCGCAATGTTTTAGGGCCTGATTGTCTCATAGACGGAACCTTTTCAAGTCGATAAACGTGAAGAAGAATAAGACCTGTTCATGAAAGTTTAACTTTACGTCTTTTTTATGCAAAACACAAGTTTGCGGGAGTTATCCTGCCATATTTTTGATGCTACGAGGGCTAGTCAAGAAAGACTTGGACTGATTTTTTTTCTAGGCAATTTATTATTACTCAGCAACAGGCACATGATCCTTTTCAAAGTAGTCCCCGCCCATTTGAATGCACTTTTTCATTCGAGTCTTCCAGTCCTCAAACACGTGTCGCAGGCCATTCTTTGAGAGGTCCTTCAAAACCGCCTCCGATGCCTTCAGAACCTCGGAATTATCGGAGAAGCGGCGTCCACGCAGTCTGGATTTTAGGGCAGGGAATAGAAAAAAGTCGCACGGTGCGGTAGGCGTCTCCACCATCCTCAAACCTTTGCAACAGCTCCCTGCAAGTCTCCACTCGAACGGCCTTCTGCTCTGGTGTCAGGAGTCGCGGAATCCATCGCGCACACACTCGGCTCATGTGGAGGTGGTCATGCAAAATTTTGAAGGCACTGCCATGAGATATGCGTAGTGCGGCTGCCAGATCGTCGTTACTGATGCGGCGATCTTCTCTAACAATGACTGCTGCCGTGTTAATGTTCACCTCAGTAACAGCTGACGCTGATACACCTGGTCCACCAGCTTTCGTGATTGTCATTCGGCCCTCTTTAAACTCTTTGAACCACCAGAACACGGTACTTCGTGGCAGAGCGTCATCTTTGTAGGCTGCTCTCAACATTCCTAGAGTTTCTGTTGCACTTTTCCCCAGGCGATAGCAGAACCGTATAGCTGCAAATTGTTCATCTCGTAATGACTCCATTTCTTCTACAGGCGACTTCTAGAGGCGGCGCAGAACATCACATGCAATAAAAAGTCGTGGTTACCAAACATGCAATGATTCCTTAACAACATTTTATATATATGCACAGCAAGACCCACCCTACTTGTATGCCAAACTATGAAGCTCCAGCGTTAACAGAACTGCCGGGAAAAAATCAGTCCAAGACTTTCTTGACTTGCCCTCGTAGTAGGTTTAATTGAGCACATCTTTTTAGAATTGGTGGAGGGGCCCACCTGTTTGGGGGCCCACCCTGCATTTGCAGGGTAGCAGGGTGGGCCAGTTCGCCCCTGTAAGAAACACTGTTCGGCTACACATTCTCCACTCTGGCATTTAACGACATCACGAACTTTCGAAAAGCACACTTCATTGACGTTAAGAAAGGAACCACTAGTTGCGCTAATCTAATAGCAGTTAGTAATTGTCGCAACAAAACTAACTACTATATTACCGTTCATATTGACGATCATCAATGCTTTCATTTAAATCAGCATCGCCAGAAACATTGGAAATTACAAATCCTATTTCACATTTTGACACAAGGCTGCAAGAGACAAGTAGATATTTTAATTAAGTACGGCCGTCAGTTTGAAACCTTATTCCTAATCACCTAAAGCATTGCAAACACCCATTTTTGTTCCAACGTTAATTCGTATCGGTTGTTAATTGTGGAAATTACGAGTATTTGGTAAGTTTAAACAGCTGTCATTTTCATTTTTTTTTTTTTTTTGATGGTTCGTTCCGCTTTTCACCGTAGACTATTATATAGTAAAACGCACTTTCGAGCCATTTTTCATTCCGATAGGTAAGTAATTGTAGAAATTATAAATGTTTGGAAGGTTCGGAAAGACACCATTTAAAAAAAAAAAATTCATCCTATTTCACCTTATGATGCTTTTATTCAATTCAGCGTACCGAGAAACCTAAGCATAGACACCTTACACGCCTATTTCAAGCAACAATGGATCTCCGTTATTTTCGTCATCTCTCTGCAAAACATTCTTTCCGTAAATTTTTTTTGGACTCTTCCGGTTTCTAACAATCATGTCTATTGCGACGCATTAGTAAAGTACCATGGATGAAAGAATTCTTCGTTTTTTTAAAAGTATCTATTACTTGTACTACCGTTACATATTCAAAAATTCACAAAATATCGGAGACCAGCCTTCCCTTTATTCATCTATATCTCTGGAACGGTTGAGATCTAGGGTTTTTCCCTCTAATGGGTTTAATTGTATGCAAAAGCTCGTACACAATTTCGAGTCATACTTGAATCGGTTTCTTCGTTAGATGTTTTTATTATTATTATTATTATTATTATTATTATTATTATTATTATTATTATTATTATTATTATTATTATTATTATTATTATTATTATTATTATTATTGTTGTTGTTGTTGTAGAAACCTGTAAAATTTCGATGTTTGCAATACTGTATCGTCTTTAGTTTTAACACTGACTAAGTAATTATGACAAAGTATTGTAGTTTTTCGTTCAACACGTAGATTTGAAATATGCAATAAAAAAAAACCTATTTCTATTTGGAAAGAAAAAAGCAAGTATGCATTTGTACTTCAGTTGATAGCACTTTATTGCAAAGCATATCAAACGAATTTCCATTGCTGATGTTTGTTTCGTACACATTTCAGCATCCTTTTTAATTAGTTTAGAACTTGCACAAGCGTTTGAAAGCAAATAGACAACCCTGTATATTGCAAGTATAAAATTAGAGTGGTATTTGATTTTCTTTTAGAGAACCCTTTGTGTTACTGTAAAAATGCATTTGTTGAAACAAAAACAAAAATATTAAAGTTACAAAAAAAAATTGAAAACATCTTGAGGGGTTTATGTTGATAGAGAATGTGTACCAGCTTGAGACGATTACAAAGACTTAATATGCAAATGAGGTGCTTTAGTATAAAACTCCAAGATTTTTAAAATAGCACGTTTTTCACAGATTCAATTATGGAATAGACTAATACGATTTTCTACTGCCCGTTGAACTGAGCAATTTACTGATCCGCACTCTGTAGGTAAACCTATTAAAAAGTAATGTTGTAGAAGCATGTAAATTTGTGATGTGGTTCGCTTTCTCGGTTTGAAAGCATAGGAAAAAAAAAAACTGTCGGGTTTATGATTGTAAAATTTATTGATGTTTCAATCCAAGACAACACTGCTGAGTAAACTATGATGCCGTCAAAGCCAAATTAAATACACTTCCAAGTACTGACAGGTTGTAGATAAATACCAAATTGTACAGGTGGAGAATCATCGTATTGAGACATGAACTGCGTTTATCGTGGCTACAGACTCTCACTAACATAAGTATTTAGTATGCATGGTGTTCGAAAAAGAAATCCCTAGTTTTAGGTATAAATTTAATTGGGAAATGAATGAAAACTTAAATCAATGAGTACATATTGTATGCTTCATACAAAATTATATTTGCATGAATTTTTAGTGCCTATATTTTCGCTAATTTGCCTATATGTTAATGACTTAATTTACATGTCAATATTTTAATTACATTTATATACATTTAAATAAAGGGTTAGTTGTGGTAGCAATAATTTAAATTTAGGTAGGTTTATGTATGTGTAATTTTGTTTTAATGTATATGAGAATTTGTGCAGTATATAAATAAGCCGCTACTTTATTAACCTTGAAGCGTGATTGCGAATTGGAGCTAATGTTAGAGTGATACTCTAGTTATTAATCATTGTATTAAAACATATATGAAGCTTCAAGATCTCTCTCAGAAAACACAGCGCAGGAGATGCAAAGAAAAAAAAGAGTTTTAAAGGAAGAATCTTTGTCTTCTACGAGAACAGTGCTTTTGGATTGAAAGACATGTCCCAGAGTTGCAGTCTATAATAAGCAACTTAAGGTGCTTATGGCTGCATCATGATACCAAAGCAATGTAGAAAAGAAGATTGACAATATAACTATAGGAGAATACCTTTGTACGTGGAGTCTCGATGTCGCATGCATTTATTGTTATAAGGGTACTAGAAAACTTCGGGGATATACATATGTGAAAATCCTGAATACAATGGAGTGTGATTTCTGAACGAACTGACCAGTTCTCGCAGGTTGATAGGCAGAAGCGTCTGTTGGCAACGAATTTTACTGCCAGCAAGAGCGGACCTATAATTTTGAACGACAAGGCTGTTGTGTTGAATAGTTGAGAGAGGGAGCTATTACTCCTAGAAGTCTTCACTAATGTTCGTATATAGGCTTCCACAAATAATTATTTATTGATGTGATTTTCTTGAAGTTCACGTTATCGTGACCTGTAGTAAGATACGACCTATATATACTAGTTCCTAAGTGAAGTCTTGGCCCGACTACGGTAGGTCCCATAGTTTTGGAGCGATGGACTTTAAAAGTTCATTTTTCCATATTTTCGGTAGCCTGTAACTTCGAAAGGATGCATTTGTGCACCCAGGTTGGTCTGTGCTTTTTGTCTTATCTTGGCGTCAGGAACCACCTCTCCAATGAATGGAATGGTGGAATGAAGAAAGTGGGAGGAAACAGGAGAACCCCGAGAAAACCCACTACACGGCGTTTTTCCACCACAAAGCCCACTTAGCACAAGCTGGGATCGAACAATGGACACCATCAGTAGCGGAGCCAACGGAAGGCCAAGGGGGGCCAGGCCCCCTTGCTCAAATTCTTTGCCCCCCTCGTCCCCCCTCACACAGATGATGCTATTATAGGTCGACAAACGGTGAGTTGCCAGTGGCTACAAGTGAAACTACTTCCAAACATCTCTCGACAACAAAGTTACGAACTGCAGAATACCGTTGCGTTCCGAATAAAATAGCTCCACTCGTTTTAGTTTGTAGCACGTGAAGATCTAATTCACGGAAATCTGTGGGATGCTTGCATTGACCTCGCCACCTGGACATTCATTTTAACCTCTGTCCATTATCTAGTTATCTCCTTTGTTTTTGACAAAAAAAAAAAAAAAAGAAAGAAAAAATAGAGAATCAGTCGGCATTCTCATTCGCTTCAATGTTGAAAGTCATATTAAAATATGATATGCACACTTACAAATAACATACACTGCAGTAAAACATTACACTTGTGTTGGTCGAAAAAAGTTTTCGTACACTAAGTAATTGATTTCCATTGATTATGGCGACATAGAACAAATGCAAAGCATCCATTAAATAATTTGGTATCATTATTATTATTATTATTATTATTATTATTATTATTATTATTATTATTATTATTATGAGTTTATCTACCAAACAACTATTTATTGTTAATAAAAATGATGAATCAATTATATTTAGTTACGTATGGTAGATGACTTCAGATTATATTATTTACTGACCGACAGTATCCCACGCTGTCGTATCTGTGCATAAGAGGTAAGTCCTAATCTTTTCTTTGTAGAAGTTAAGTAAAAGAACCTGTTTTGCCTCGAAATGCTTAATTACAATTTTATTTACACAAAGACAATTCTAACATACAAGATGATATTAACGATGCTATTTGCATATACGAGTTACTTGTCACGAAAACTAATTACGCTAGGAAACTAAAACTGTGCTCAAACTGTCTTTCTTAGCTAACTTTTACAAGTGGTAGCAAATGAAACTCACATGAGTATATGGTAACCTCTCACCCGAAGTCCAAGGTTATTCTCTTTGCACATGGCTAAAAAAAGAAAAAAAGAAAAAAAAAGAAAAAAAGAAAGAAAGAAAGAAAGAAAGAAAGAAAGAAAAATAAGAAAGAACGTCTCCGTTGCCTCCGTTTTCACTCTCCCCCTCTGCCAGCCTGAATCCCCATTATATTACCAAATGGTATCAATCTTTAATTTCAAATTAAGTGCTTTATGATTTTTTTTGCAATTCTAAAGTCTCATTAGTTTCTATCACCGTTGTCCCTTAGGACAAGTTATTATAACAAAGGAAAAACATATTAATGGTTCCTCTTGATTACTTTTCAAGGCTTTTTCTTATAATTCACTTAAGCACTATCACTTTTTTTTACAAATTATCATATCCATTTATTCCTTTTTTTTTCGTAAAATCTGTTTTCAACACATTATCATGCGGTATTAAAACAAATCTGGAACTTCTGATATTTATTTACCTCCATCATTCCATCCGGAAAATTAGTGTGATCTGTACACGAGGGAATGTTTTCGGGCTGCTAAAATTAAGATCACTGGTGCCATGCTATAACTTTGAGTTTCGCCTTATCTCAAGTAGATGCAGACATGTCAGAAGGTTTGATCCTTGTAGATACACTAGTTTAAACGCTGTCCAAGATGAGGTCTGGTAAATATGACTCTCAACGAACAATATCCGAACAAATTTATCAAGAATGTTTGGAGATGTGCAAAGAAAATGGTCTCGAATTCCAGAGCCGGAAACAAATAGAATATAGGGGTTCCTCGTAGAAACGAACTAGACATCCGCCATCGAAATATCACAAATTCATTTTGGATGAATCTTTTCCTTCATTGGATGCAGAAAACGAATTTTCTAAAGATAATATATCTATCAAGATACATTTTTCTCCCTACTATTGATAGACAATCTCTGATGTGGAAAACCGCTTTGTATAATGTTGCAAAATCATCAGATCAATTACCACTCTACATTCAAAAAGTAAAAACTTTTTAAAATTACAACATTGTCGAACCTATAACCCAGCATTATGGAGTGATCTGCAAACATTAAAGTGAGAACTCAAAATCCTTCCAAACACAATTAATAGAGCAACCCAAAAGCATAAAAAGCATATACAGCATAACAGCAATTTACACATATGGTTGGTACCTTGAACATGATTGTGATTTTCTAAGGGTCCAGAAGAAACTAGTTTTAAGAGCATAATTTTAGAAAATAAAGCATAAAGCATAATTTAAAATATATAGCACAATTCTTGGAAAATTCTCTTTAACTGAAAGTTTAACATAGTGTGTTAATATTTTTAAAACCAATATTTGCAATGCAAAATCATTGAGAACATAACAATGCAACAATGAAAAGCTTATTTTCATTTCTGTAAACTTTTCGGTGTAATCCTTTGATGTGGAGAAAAGAAAAAAAAACTAAAAGAATAAATTTTTCCGCCACCAATGTATAGTATGCAAGAACTCCATACTATATTGTTATGTTTAATTTTTGAACTTAAGCACTTCTGTACTTTTTGGTGGCATCTTTTAATTTCCCTTTCTGTATATATGTACCTGTAATGCGCACACAGATGATAGGAAAAAAATATTCGAGCAAAGCACATATCTTTACAATGAATTAAGTGGAAAGTTCATTAAATATGAGAGAAACTAGTTGCAAAAAATACCCATAAATAGATCAAGATATTTAGAATATTTAATGTATAATAAATATTATACATTATGCACGATTAATGTAAAATAATTATTGAAATTAACAATAAAGCATAATTTAAAAAAAAGCATAATTACACAATAAATAAAGCATAATGGGGGTTGCTCTAACAATTAAGTTATATGAAGACGAGAAGAAAACCAAAGCTGATTCCTTAACGAATTTCGTTGATCTTCTTTGTGTCTACAAAAACACATTCCTTGAAACCTACAAGCTAGGTATCATCTCTGTGATTATATCAGTTTCTAGTGCTACATGTGAAAGGTCATTCTCTTCTTTGAAAATATTAAAGACTTGTATACGCAATTCAATGACTCATGATAGGTTGAAAACTTAGTGTTACTTTATATTGAGAAGAAAATTGCTAAATCGTTAGATCTTTAACAAGTTGTGGATATGTTTGCTGCTTCCCACACGAATAGAAAGATCCTCTTCAAGTAGAGGCATGAACCTATAAATTATTTTCTTTACCTGTAAAAGTGTGTTTGCTTCCACTTAAGTCAACCAACTATATATATATATATATATATATATATATATATATATATATATATATATATATATATATATATTGGAGATGGTCCTCTCAAAATCCTCTTGGGCCCTTCATTGCCCCCCCCCTGAAAAAGAAACTCTAGCTACGCTACTGGACACCATGCACCAGAGATGAATTCTCTACCACTGAACCACCGCGGCCCTGCTTGGGCTTGGTCGTCCATATCCAATATATCTTTTGGTTTTGCTTAAACAACTTCTAGTTTTGTTCTAAATCCAGATTCCATATTTGCGTAGATATTAATATTACAGTAGATTGGTAAAATCAATCTTCCACATTTAAAAATTAAAGTACACACAAGTACAAAAATAAGCATTTACCATAAAAACACTAGCTGCAAGTGTTCAAAATAGATTTATGGTTTCTATAAAATCAATTGAAAATTGTTATTTTTAATTAGGCAGCTAGTGAAAAACAGCAGCTTTCGACTCGAGCCGAGTTTAAACTCAACCTAAACTCAGTTCACCAAAGTGAACTGACCCGACTGACCCGACCCGACAACCTGACCCGAGCTGACCCGACTGACCAGACCCGATAACCCAACCCGAGCTGACCCGATTGACCCTACCCGACAACCCGACCCGAATAAACCAACCCGAGCTGACCCGATTGACTCGACCCGACAACCCGACCCGACCTGACCCGATTGACCCGACCCGACAACCCGACCCGACAATCCGACCCGAGTTGACCTGACCCGTCCCGACCCGTAACCCGACCCGAGCTGACCCGACCCGACAGCCCGACCCGAGTTGCCCTGACCCGACCCGACCCGTTTGAGAGCACTAGTAGTGACCCACGATTGTGCCTTTTAATCTAAGGGAGATGATGATTAAGGCAAGTGAAAACTGATGACATAATTGATGGAATGCAAAGGTGGGAGGAAACGGGAGTACCCCGAGAAAACCCACAAATATGATCTCCACTACAAACTGACTTGGCTGCGGATCGAACCAGGAACCCAATATACCAGAGGTAAGAACTCTACCACAAAGTCAGTGTTCTCCCCATTCATTTAGTTGTCTATTAAGGTGTTACAGTAGTTTTCTAAAATGTCTTCTTCTTACAACAAATATCCAAAAGTGCAGATCCATGTGGGTCTCTATATTTACGACTTCAAATAATATAATCCTTATATCTCGGTTGCTATATTATACAGTGATAAAGAATTTTCACTCTTTTTCAGAGCTCGGTGAACGCTTGGAATTGCCCGAAGAAAACTTAGAGTTGAACTAATCTTTAGACCGAAATTGTACTGACGAGTGTGAGGTACTCCCATTACCCATAGAAGTACCATCTTATTTAATCTTTGTTGGAACCAATAACTGTTTTCTGAAATGTCAACATCTAATACGCTTTTATTTCACAGTGCCTCTCTAGATGTTAGATATACTGGTTGGAAGTTTTGGGTAAACACACATTTCTAATACTCTTAACAAATGTCAAGATATATTTTCCAAAGCTTTTAAAATGTAATCTTGGAAGACCCCATGATGTTTTAAAACCCCATGGAAATACCTAATTTATTTAGGATGAAATTACTACTGGTGCCTATTAAATTCCATGACCGGTTTCGGAACTTTTACCACTTAACACGAAAACCTCACAACTCTATGGATCCTCCCTTTATTTGACAATGTCTTGATAGCCATTAGTCATATTTTATCTAATTTTATAAATTGTACTATGTAGTATGCAAACCCCATACACCTATGGTGTCGCTCTTTATTTCGCCATATTTCGGTAACTGTTAGGCGTACCGACTTGCGGTTTTGGTAAACACACACCTGTAACGTTCTTTAAACCTTTATTAAGACATATTTTAGAATGTTTTGAAATGGGAGTTCTGCGAATGCCATGACACCCCAAAATCCCCATAAGGGCGTGTGTTTAGTGTATTGAATTGAAACTACTTTCGAGGTTGTTGTTAGCCATCAGTAATTACGTTTTCGAAACTGCACCATTCAGTGTGCAAACCCCACACTTCTATGGTGTCACTCTTTATTTTCCCATATCTCGGTATCCATAAGGTTTGTGACTAACGTACGTCCTGTCGGTATATATATCGTACTGGGTTCGATTAGCGACAAAATATATGTTTAGCGTTAAACAAATGCAAAAATCTACACGAAATGAGATGCGATGATCTCTGACACATGGGCAATACCAAGCAACTAACGGTACTGAGTGTGGTTGAATTTACTAATTATTATCTGGTTAAAATCAGTGTTCCGTTATTTATACTTACTTTTGTGCTCTGAATTGCAAAGTTTGAAATAACCGTTTTCAATTATGTATATATATATATACAGGGTGGTCGTGCATCAATGACGGAAAATTCGGGAGGTGAATCTACAGGTAAAAACAAGCAAAAAATGTCCTATGAACATTGGGTGAATGCGGCTTCGTTTGGACGCTAGAGGCGTCTGAAATGTCACCTTTCGAGGTGGCAATTTGCAATATCGCAAGAACGGAGAGAAATACGAATGTCGGATCAAAAGATATCAAAGGAGACCCCACCAAAAGAATCCAATTATGCATAACTGATGGCGAAACATTGGCGGCGCTAGAGGGGGCACAAAGAAAGTGAATGAAACGTGGAGAAAAGTGAATAATTTACATTAAAAATTGTAGGAGGGGGTGTTATTTGGAACATGCAGCAACAAATGTTAATGAACAATGGCAACAATGGCTACGCTGTAGAGACACTATGGGAGACGGAATGTAGGAATACAGTATCTTTGTAACTGAAAGAAATAGGAATGTCAGGTCAAACGATATCAAAGAAACCTCGTCCGAAGAATTCAATCATGCATAAGTGATGGCTAAACAGTGGCGGCGCCAGAGGGCACAAACGAAGTGTATGCTGGGCGGAGAAAAGTGAACAATTTACACTGATAAACTGTAGGACTGGAAGTTACATGGAACATGCAACAACAAATGTTATTAAACAAAGGCAACAATGTCTACGCTGTTGGGACACTATGGGAGGCGGAATGTAGGAATACAGTATCTGTATAACTGAGAGGAATAGAAATGTCGGGTAAGAAGATTTCAAAGGGACACCCATCCGAAGAATCTAATTATGTATAAGTGATGGCGAAGCAGTGGCGGCCCAAGGGGCACAAAGAAAGTGAATGAAACGCGGAGAAAATTTCTAGCACATATGTTGTTCTCGGATGAGACATTCATACCGGATGGCATCACAAATGTCCGCAATGACCATCGATGGACACCCAAACAACCCACCTGCAATTGTAGAGACGAAGCATCATCAGCGTTTCCAATTCCATGTGTTGGCTGGTATTGTTGATGACGACGTTGTGAAACAACACTTCTTACCACAGCTATTGAACGCAAGCAATATCGTATCTCCAGTTTCTTATCTAGGGCCTACATATTCTACTTGAAGACGTACCACTGAGGACACGACAGTGTATGTGGTTTATGCATGATGGCGTCCCTTCCCATTCATGTCCCACTATTCATGCATATCTGAAGAAAAAATTTCCACGCAGGTAGACAGATCGTGGAAGCAAACGAATGTGGCCCCCACGTTCACCCGATCTCATTACCCTAGACTTTTTCCTGTGGGGTTACGTGAAGAGTCTCGTGTATACACGGCCAGTGCATAGCATTGAAGATCTTCGTTAGGGTGTATGAGCTGCATTTGAAACACTACGGCAAACTCCAGCGTTATTGCCAAAATTCAGAGAATCCTTACGCCATCGTGTAACTGTCTGTCTCCAAGAAAAATGAGGACGTATTGAACACCTTCTTTAAGACAACATTATGTTGACCACGGTATGTACAACAGCTCTTGTTTTTACAGTACGCTGGGTCTCACCTTCCGTACGTGTTTTGTACGATTTGCACGTATCATCACTAAGAGTGTTAAACAGTTTCTTTGTAGCTCCCATGCGCCGCCACTATTCCTCAGTACGTTCGCATAATTGGACTCTTCTGATGGGGTTTCCTTTGATATCTTTTGAACCGATTTCCTATTACTCTCCGTTACAAAAATACCTTACTCCGACATTCCGCTTCCCATGGTGTCCCAACAGCGTAGACATTGTTGCCCTTGTTCATTAACATTTCTTGCTGATATTCCATGTCAAGGTCCGTCGACCCTACTGTTCCTTCCCTCTTTTAAGGTCGCGTCATAACTACCCTTCTTTGAAAACCGAAGATGTAGTAAAATCGTGACGTCACTGCGGGAGCAGAAATAGCTTTCACCCAAGGTCCTTCTCATTCACCGTCCCCCATGCTTGTTAGTTTGATTTTTGCAGGAAAGCGAATGATTCTTGTTTTCTTTTATTGAGAAAAATTAATTATTGTAGTGTTCGTGTTAGCATGTCGAATTGTACGATAAGTACTTGTCGCAATCATAGTAGAAATACTAAGGGTTCCGAAGTTTTTTATCGGGTATTTCCCTCGGATCCTCTGTGGAAAGTTTGGCAAAAGAAATGCTGTCGAAAAGACACCTTTATAGTTAAAAACGACAGCGTCTATTCCGATCATTTTATTCCCGAAGCTTATAAACGTGATTTAAAACGTGAGTTTCTAAATATTCCACTCAAGAATAAGTTTAAACCGATGTTGTGCCTTCACTGAACTTATCAGTGTCATATGGAACCGTGTTCCTGTAAATAATGGAAGAAATAAGTGCACGAAAGCTAGGTGTTTAGAGTAAAAACAAATCAGGCATTTGGGTACAGTCAGATGAAATAACTATTATGACCGGAACAAAAAATAACTCTTTATGTTCCGTTTGTTCTGTGGAGAGTGAGGGGCATGAACTAAAGGAATAGCTTTCCTTTTTGCATGAAGAGAATGAGAAACTAAAATTAAATTTTTAAGTTTTACGTCGCATGGTTATGCCGGCTGGTCTAAAGGATACGGTGATGATGGGAAATGAATAAAATAGTGGAATAAAGAAAGTGGGAGGAAACAGGAGAACCCCGAGAAAACCCACCCACACGGTTTCACCACAAAGTTCACTTGGCGCGCAGGGATCGAACCAAGGACGCATGCACCAAGAGTGAACGCTCTACCATTGATCCACCGCGACCCAATGAAAAACTAAACTCTGTCAGTATGTACAAAGCCAAAATAATAGTCTATATTTACAAACGAAGTTAAAAGAATTGGAAAGCAAATATAATAAAGAATTAATTTCAAAGATCGGTTCTAAAATATCATATTGTGATCGTTTCAATAGAGTGGTTAACAACCGGTGGTGGATATATTACGAGAAAGTTTTATACAGGGTCAAGTAAATATGCTAATAAATGGCAAGAAAAACTAAGATGGACTGATTAAAATATTATTCGTGCATTAACACAACGCGCCACCGTGATAAATTATACAATAATCTGCGGTTACATGTTCTAATCCGCGTACTCAATGTGCCAACACCGACATTGCATGCAAAAATAACCATTTTCTCGTGGTATTCTTACACCAGTTTTGAAAATTTTGACGGAGCAAGGGCGCTGGTTAAAGAATGTGAAGAAATTTTCAGTGCTTATATTTGATGAAATGAATGTTAATGGGCGCGTGTCCTATGACGAACAGGTTTACTTAATTTTGGAATGACACAGAAATATCCAGGTGGCAATGATTCGAGGCTTGATAGATGTGTGGAAACAGTCAATGTATGAAGATTTCGGTAAGACTATGAGTAAAAACTTAAACTTCGAAATCATATCGAAAGTTGAAGTCTTAGGATTAAATATAGTTGCAATTCTTTCCAAGTTGAATGGTGGCAATGTGAGGCTATGTTGTGGTCTCACTGTACCTTCTTCCCGGTGGATGGAAGCAACAAAAAATAAGATGATGTATTTTGAAAATTTTACCAAAAAAAAAAACAGTCGAAAACAAAAGAATGTGATTGGCCGACCATTTGATGTCCTAAAAAAGACACTTCTATGTTGAAACCATTCGACAAGGCTAGGACATTCTTCAGAATTCGTTTTTTGAATAGAAAAACACGGGAACTTCGGAAGAAGGATGCTTTTAAGATAGTGGATGCAAAGCTATTCTTCAAGTGCTGCACAATCCTAAAGTAAGTACGTATTGGATCTGTTTGTAGTCTATTTTTATCGCATTTTAAAATTTGTTTTCCTTTGCAAATTGCTATGGCGGAACATGGGCTTAGCCTACGATATTTGTCCCTGCTTCACCACGGTGACGTCACACAACAGCTGGAGAAAGTGGCTACGCAGAAACAGCCACTTATGAAGGGACCTGTAAAAGCGCGGAACAGTAGGGTCGACGGACCTTGATTCCATGTAACATCCCCGCCTACAGTTTGTCAGTTTAAGTCGTTCACTTTTCTCCGCCTTGCATTCACTCCACTTGTGCCCTCTGGCGCCGCCACTGTTTCCCCATCACTTATGCGTAACTGAATTCTTTGGATGCGGTTTCCTTTGACATCTTTTGACCCGATATTCCTATTTCTTTCCGTTACAAAGATACTGTATTCCTATATTCCGCCTCCCATAGTGTCCCTACAGCGTAGCCATTGTTGCCTTTGTCCATTAACATTTGTTGCTGCATGTTCCAAGTAGCATCCCCTCCTACATTTTTTCAGTGTAAATTGTTCACTTTTCTCCATGTTTCATTCACTTTCTTTGTGCCCCCCTCTAGCGCCGCCACTGTTTCGCCATCACTTATGCATAATTGGATTCTCTTGATGGGGTTTCCTTTGATATCTTTTGATCCGACATTCGTATTTCTCTCCGTTCTTGCGATATTGTAAATTGCCGCCTCGGAAAGTGACATTTCAGACGCCTCTAGCATCCAAACGAAGCCGTATTCACCTAGTGATCATATGACATTTTTTGCTTGTTTTTACCTGTAGATTTATCTCCCGAATTTTCCGTCATTGATGCACGACCACCCTGTATATATATATATATATATATATATATATATATATATATATATATATATATATATATATATATATATAATTGAAAACTTGAAATTCTTACAATTCTTAGAATCATCGCTCTTTCTTTAAGTAATGTATGAGACTGTTACACTGCTCGTTGCTTAAAATGTTGCACTAAGAGGGAGACATCCAGGAAAGTCCAAATTTCCAGAATGTGTAGAGCAGGGAAGAATAAATGTTTGGTCGATGGACGCACAACGCGTCTCATCCTGCGAACTCCGCCAGCTACAGTTGATGAGCTGTGACATTGGATCTAAGACGCATGGCTTCCCATACCAGAAAAGAACTTCCTCTTGATGCCTCACTGTGTTGCAGTCGTTCTGCCTGTCATTGTTGTTCTTCAGCACACCAGTGTTTCTTTCAGAAATGTTCCGGGGGGACACACTTAGTACTCCGGGGGGCACTGCTGATACTATTATTCTATTTATTATTATATTTTAAACGTATTGTGTTGGTCTGCTCCGGGGGGCAGTGCCCCCGAAAGACAGGTCTGGAAGAGACACTACAGGCCACTGACTGTCGTCAGTTTTTGCTTCGCTGTCAGCACGTTGTCACACAGCGAATACAGCGGTAAGTTTAAGCATATTCTACACTTACTTATAGTTATTGGCCTGAGAACTTTGGCGCAGCTACTTTGTCTCCTCCTTAGTGTTGTATTTTTAATGGCGACTACTGTGTAGGAATCATCTTGTGAGCGAACACGTTTTCGGATGATACCACCTTTTTAATTATTGCGACATTTAAAAAATAACTTATCTGTTAATTAAAAAGTTATTTCTGGAAAATCCTATTCAGTCCTCTTGTAGTAACAACTTCTGCACTTTGGAAAAGGATACTATTAAGGAAAAGAATGAGGTAAAACCATCTTTATATAGTACAAGTAATACATGATAACAGCTTAATAAATGACTGTACGTAAATCTTGTTTGAGTTTGAATATAGAATTGTACATGGATGTGCATTTTGCATTATTATTGAAGTGCTGCAACTAACTAACTGTAAAACGTATGATAAATTCTTACAATAATCTGTCACATATTGATTTACTTTGTATGAAAACGGAAATAGTTTAACATACGGTTAACCTCCTTTGTGCCAATAATTTTAAAATTAACGCTTGTGTCACTTTTCAACACTTGGCTTTGCAGTAGTTTTCCAACGAATTAGAAGGAAGTCCAAACTTATAGGAGACCCTGCAGGTAAATACATTTCTCTGGACAGTTTCGCTGTTCCAAACTAAGATTTGAAAAGTGTAGTATTGTTGTTCTATTATTATTGGCACAAAGGAAATCAACCTTGGCGCTATTTTAAGCTATTTTTAGCTTTAAGCTATTTTTTTTTTCTTTTTTTTTGTTTTCATACAGAAAAATAAATAATATGTGACAACATTACAGTAAGAATTTATCATGCATTTCCCGGTATGTTGCAGCATTTCAATAATGGTGCACTATACGTACAATCTAGATCATGTATATGTTCAGTCCATATATTGCAACAAGGCAATACGTATGCCACACAGGTAAAATCCGTATACTTCATATGGACAATCTATAAGCTACATACATCCAATTCATACATTACATATGGTTAGCATGTATGCGACTTACGTATAATCTATATGCTGCTTGCGCAGAGTTGGCGTGGGTCAATGAAAACTTGACCCACGACTCACTGACCCACCACCCACCGTGACCCACAACTCACTGACCCACCACCCACCATGAACCACTCTCATCCACTGTGACCTACACTGACTCACCAAAATCCATCGTCATCAACTCTGAACACGATCCACGGCCTCTCCTGAATTTACTAAAGAGTTTACACTTGTAATAAAATAAGACTGTGAAATTGTCACTAATCGGAGTTTGAATTTCTAGTCAATCGCTCAAGCACCACTCTGTTACAATAACGGTGGATCTGACCTTTACAATATAATATGATAAAGTGTTTGTCAGTGAGGAAATTGAAACAGTCCGAGGTGGAGGGAAATTAGTGTGTGCCTAAAATATACTTGTACTAAGAGAGTATTCTTACAAGTGTTAATTTCTGAACGCGTTCCAAAAGAAACTTCTATTCGCAGGAAAGTATCCTTGTACAATATGGAAAAGGTTATGGTTTCTCAGTTGACAGCATTTTTCTCACAAAAGACTTGAAAAATCAGTTTTTCATACTGTATAAAGGTGCTCGGGTATCCTATGTGAAAGCATCTCCATAAAGTATGCTCACAATTGTAATTTATGTAATCACTAAAGCACCACGTTAAATTTAAGTTACACATATGAATAATTGTTATTATTATGGATATTTATTCAAAGTAGTTTACCTGAAGCAAATAAGAGGCTTACTAAAAATTAGGTGCAAAGTTGAATAACACAAATAAGCCATTGGTAATACAAGTATACATTTTCCTTAACTCATAATTTTCCACCTTAAAAACATTTGAAATCGGGTTTATTTCGTGTTGGTAACTTGTTCGTGGTAAATCATCCGCAGCAGAATGATGTCCATCCTTCAGCCAAGAAATAACTAGCTCATCTACTTTTAGCTTGTCTAGCGGTAGGCCATTAACATTGATGAACAACAACTAAGACAATGTTTGAGCACTTAGTCTATTTCTAATATCAGTCATCTGTAAATTCATAAGGGGAAATCCCCGTTCGCACTCTGTTGTGGAAATTGACAATACTTCTACCCGATCTCTGCAACTTCTCATCGACAACCTGGTTGTTAGACTTAAGTCTGATAACGATTTTTCTTGGTCAGTTTTGAAATACTCAGCAAGAAGTACAATCTCTCTATCACCATACAACATCTTTTGCATACCGACCATGTCAGTTGGCAATGTCGACTCATGAAGAACATAAACTTCATCTGCCACGCCTTCGATAGGGAATCTTGTAAATAAATTAGCAATTAAAGCCCGATAAGCTGATGATTTCTTGCTTGTTTATACATTTAATTTTTGTAATTACACATGAAGGTTTGATGCCATTACCAAGTTCCTTCCCCCGTCTAGAAAGCGAAAGGGAATGAGGTTCCTGGAAAGTGTTCAGAGGTGAATGGGAATTTCCCTCCTTCTACCCTTCAATTACCACACCGATGTTTGCCATGTGCCAAATTACGAGGAATTTCATTTAAATTATCATAGTATAATTATTTCCTTTTTCAATTATCAATACTTTTCAGTGGAAAAAGGATGAAATTTCAAAGTTCCAAATCAAAGTAAGTAGACCAACGTAAAGGGGGAAAAGTGTAAAATTTTCCATACAATTATGCGTACAATCCAAACTTAAATTTCCGTGTAATTAAGCTTACAGTACAAATTTTATGCCTATTTTTCTCACAACTTTATGTGTTGGTTATCCTGTGCTGTAAGCGCTCCATATAATAAACATAAGCTTCAACAATAATTATAGTAGAAATCAATGGGTGTATGAAGCCAAGCACTATATTTTTTGTTTCTGATTTTCTTTTTAAATAACATCGATCATTTTCGATCATTTTTACAAACCAACTCACTACAAATTTTCCATATATAGAAAGTGCACCCTCCATAAAGGAGAATTTTAAAGATGCTAGGGCACATTGTGTTTATTTTCAATAAAAAATTAATACACTGAATTTCAGCTCCATAAGTTTAACGGCGTGCGAGATAATATTTTTCTTTCGCTCGGATCCTCACTACCTCCTTAGGATATTATATATTATTTTGAAAGCAATATAACATCCCAGTTTGGATTAAGGCCTAACTATATACCAAAAGTAATTTCATTTGACTTTGCAATTTAACAGTGATGATCAGGCACACATAGTTACATTTATTATTTTTTTTTGTATAATAATTTATATATTACAGTGATTCAATTTTTTTTCAGTAGTTAGCTCCTCTAAAATCTCACAGGTCTCGAAAGTCAAGTAGTAGTATAAGTCCTATTGCTATTATTACAATTAAACATATCAATATCCAAAAGTGCCTGAAGTTCTTTTTTTCACTTGGTTAGATATACTTACCTCAGGTAAGTAGACAGAAACAAATGGAAGAGGAAGGGAAATGAAGGTCTTGAAAGAAATTTATCAGTCTTCAGAAGATACTGTCTACAATGCAGTGAGCAGAGTGGGTCGGTATATCATACTGAGTCGGTGGGCCGCAGTGGGTCATAGTGGGTGGTAGGTTGCAGTGGGTCACGGTGGGTGGTGGGTCACAGTGGGTCACATGCTGTTGACCCACGACCCACTCAGGAAACTTGACCCACTTGACCCACTGATCCACTCCATGCCTGGCTTGCAGACAGTTTGTAAGCTACATATGCACTGTGTTTGGTGCATACGGATAATATGTATGCTGTATCTGGACAAACTGTGTGCGACATAAGAAAAATCTGTATAATGCATACGTAAAATATGTACACTGTATCTAGTCGTACGTACAGGGCACAATTACAACATAAATGCTGTCTGGGGGTTGAACGCAAAAAACGTACGTACAGAACGTATATTGCATACTACTTGAAATTATCCTCCGTCCTGATAGTCAGTGTGTGTCGTCATTATTAACCCACATGCTACATACGGTCTTGACGTCGCAAAGCTAGATATCACCTCCGTATATACATGTTACTGCAGATGACGTCACACGAATGACGTCATTGCACTTATGCGGACAGTACGTATAATACATACTTTTTCAGCTGTACGTTTGCTGCAGGATGTTATATACGGTTGTACGTTAAGTCCAAAAACTACAGGAATTACGCATGTAACTTACGTTTTTAAGTATGCCACCTTCATTTATTTTCTCAGTGTAGTATTAGTGGCAGCAGTAGTAGTAGTAGTATATTTAAGATATACTACATTTTTGAGACATGAGTCTTGAGAGTACGTGAAGTTAAAACCAAAAGTTACGTTACGGACGGCAAATGATGACTTAACACCCAAAACCAACTCCTGGCCCCCTAAATGGGCGATAGTATGTTTTATGTTTATTAAACATGTTTAATAATTACAGCAAATTAATAATGTTTATAATAGAATGTACGATATGTTTATTATATATATATATATATATATATATATATATATATATATATATATATATATATATATATATATATATATATATATATATATATATATATAATAGAATATAATATACGATAAACACAGTTAAACAAGTAGACTTCCATGGACAGTTTCTGATTTCTTATGACTAACTTATTCGTACATTTCCCACAGGCTGTGGTGATATTAACTTCACGCACTATCAAGAGCAAGCCTTAGAAAAGGTAACAAACTGGAAGTATTGTAATAATAATAATAATAATAATAATAATAATAATAATATAAATATAGGATATGTGTTTAGGGGATTTATGATTTAGATTTCTGGGCTTTCGGCATCTATGGCCATTTAGCCTATCACGTAGGGTCTATGAGGGATGACGTCAACCGGCGAGCACACTATCCGGGAAAACATCGGCCTGGGACCTATAAGTTAGCTACCAATCCAGCATTTGTCTGGTGTGAATGAGGAAAACCCAGGAAAACCTCATTCAGGATGGCTGACCTCAAAAAGCTTTTACATTTTGCAACAGAGTGCTCAAACCGAATATGTATTTACTTAAGTGTGTAACATGTATATATTTATTCTCTTATTGAAGCTTTCATAATCAGGAAATAAACTTTCGGTTTGCTTTTAATATGAAAAAAGCCTGCTCTCCCAGAAAAGTTTGCAGACTACACCTCAAAATGACCATGTATTGGTTTCTGCAAACGTATTGTGTTACATATTGCATTAGTAATTTAGCGTTATTTGTTTTTTTCTCTTGCTTATACATATCAACTCTATCAAATATAGTAACTGCATTGCTGAAAAAGTGGTCTTTGTTCAGTTTTAAATTTACTGTGTTCTTAATGTATATAGTCGGTATTTAATGTTCACTTGTGGTCTAGTGGGCTTTTGTCCTAATTAAGTAAACTTTGGTGGACTTTTATCCTACTCTTAAGAAAATACACTCCACAAGATATATTTCGCTATTCTGAATGCCTTTCAGGTTTTAGGAAAGTCTGATGAAATTTTCTTTTTAAACATGTTTATTTAATTCTTTTTTTTAGAAATTTGTCATGGTATTCTCGTATCTCCATTTGAAAGAAACGAATTTCTTAACCAATTATATAATTAATTCTTAGAATAAAATATGCTATATTTTGTAATTCATGTATAACTGCAGAACAGATAATAATAATAATTTTGGTAGTGCAGATATAGGTGTTACCGTTGGAATTAGCTATGTTCGAAACCTTATTGCCGACGTTCGAAACCTTATGGTCGCAATTTCGTGTGGTGGTGTCGGATTTCAAAACTAAGGCAAGTGAATGAAAATGGCACAAGACCTAAACAACATAAGACCTAAACGGCAAAATACCTAAAAATCATTTCGCGGCACAAGACCTAAACGGCACTAGTCCTAAACGGCATAAGACCTAAATGGCACAATACCTAAAATTTAGGTCTTCTGTCGTTTAGGTCTTGTGCCGCTTAGGACTTACGAATGTTATCCGCATGAAACATATTTAAAAATTTATTTTTTCCGGCCTATGACCATTTTTCCGCATGTGCTTTCTTCGCGTTTTTACCATGTCCTCACGTTTTCCTGCATGTAATATCAGCCCTGATTTTTCTTTCATTTAGTCAATAGTTTATTCATGTACAGAATTACTTTGTGGCCCAAGCAGCAATTTTCAGCACTTTGCCCTCCTCAGATATTACGCTCCAAACGTGCCATAAAAATTGCCAGCTCCAACTTTCGAACCTCCATAAATGTACTGCACCAGTAGTATCATAGTTGTGAATATTTATGCAGACTCTTTGCATGCAGTAGTATTCAGCAAAAACCTTATAAGCCCCTCACTTTATGCCATTCGAACATACAACATCTTTAGAAGTGCAATTTTCTGTACTTTTTCTGGTGAATTAACGCATTGATTTGCAACCATGCATATTTCTTTACAAGCAAAAGTATATATTATCCGTATTATCCAGTATCTCCTGTAAACATTCGTTTTTGTTTCGTGTTCGTGTGATTTGTACGTCCTGATTAACTGTAGTTTCGTACACGCTTGTAAATACCTAAAATGGCACTCCACCGACAAAAAGGATGGCTGCCATTCAGGAACACTTGTACAAACCGCGGCAAAAAACCTGCAACATGAGCATATAAGTTTATTGTGAAATGACGAAGTCTTTTGCTCCAAAATAAGTGTGCACGGGAGGAGGCCGAGGTTTATCCTGGCGTGATTCGTTCCACTTAGACGTTATGTTCATTCCCTGTGCTGTTAGGCGTAGTTTCACAATAAACTTACATCCTCATGTTGCAGGTTTTTTGCCGCTGATTGTACATACGACAACGTGAATGGTATACACAAATGGACCTTATCATACACAAAGTTTATCACACTCCAATTTCCATAATTTTCAGAGATGGTCGAGCGACCACTTCGTATGGATTGACCCTAATGCAATGTAAAATACATCTAACATATTACCTGTCTTCAATAAACTTGCTTATACTTAGCATTAACAACGCACTCACAATTTCTCATCTTTGAAAACCAGAGAACGTCTCTAATCTTAAACATATTACCCATATGAATTCGTTCTACACCACTCAGCATCACCGGTCATAGCACTAACTCAAGACAGTCATCAACTACCTCATAAAGATTAAATCTGTCACTTTGATAACTATTTATTGGTTGTATGCGTAGTGTTTATTAACTTGCTCACTTAATATTTTCACGTGTTTGCATTTTTAGTCTACAAATCTGTGATGATCATGCTGATATAGCACCAATGGATCATTGGCACATCACAATCTACACGAAAGGAGATTTACATTGCCACCAAACGACGTTTCACGTATACTGCCACGCTCAGTCACTTAATTTCACGTTAGATGTTCGCTTACATCAACCAGCAATTCAAGTAGATTTCTCTTTGTATCTGAACCCCCGATAATAATCGATACCAGAACATTAATTTACAGTAAGAGTGTTGGTGATTTGTAAAGCCATTTGTCTGTTGAAGTTTTAAATTTGTCCGTGATACGGTAATATATATTTAATCGGGTCAACTTAACGAAAAAAAAAACGTTAACCGAAAACAAATTCTAACAAAAGGTATGTGAACGTTTTTTGCCTTTACCGGGTGCACTGATTGACACACACAAAAAAAAAATCTGGCAACTGGAAGTGGATTTTTTTTTTTCAAGATGACCGCTAATAACCTAAAAACTCGCAAAAACTAATATATTTTCTTATTTTTAATCGTAGAACAATCATTTTTCCATCAAACTTACGTTTTTCGTCTCTGCCATGTGCACTGATTAGTGGAAAAAATTCTACCATGATCTGGAAACCGGAAGTGGATTTTTCAAGACGGCCGCCTCGAATCTAAAGTTTCTTTTTGAATGTAATGAGTTATTTGATTTTTCCTGGTTGTTTGTTTGTGACAACGTAGATTACAATGCTATGACAGTAGACGGGAAAGAAATATTTCATGGGATGGGCATGATTGCTGCATAGAGATGAGGAGTAAAGCGGACATACCTTGTGAATAGGAAAAACATGTCGAAAATTCATATAACAGAAATGTAAAATATAGTGGAGTACAGTTTTGCCAAAAATACATTACGAGAAATAAAATTGAAAGATCCTGCATTCTACCAAGACTGTACTATTACAGCTATTATTGATATTTTGTGAAGCTTTCGTTTCGTTTCAAGCACACAGTGCCAAATTGGCAGGGAACGATACATATAATTAACTAGGGAAATTCTCATCCAGACCAGTAGTATATTTTATTTTCAACTATGATCGATATTTCTTCCGGTGAAAAAACATGCACTCTATCAACATTGGAATTTATCAACAAATTAGCCATCAAACACCACGTCCCTCCTATAATAACTTTTAATCAACCCCTATAGCTAGTGAAATAACCAACGTTGCACCACATGACTCCCTATTTAAAAAATCGCACTTATGCTTGGCAGTTTTCACACTTTCATGAATTTGCTTGGAGCTATAGGTATCCTCGTCGCCATAAGTGCCTTTACATCGCAGTGACGGGTATGTGACCGCGCAGTACTCCAAGGAAGGGATGGTTGTATAAGAATTTGTGATTAATTTTGAAGAGTTTTTATTTTGACTAGGGAATCAACATAGCTGAAGGGAGTAAAGACACAGATTTGAAGCATCAGTTCACTGTTATTGAAGCATCAGTGCACGAAAAGATTCGTATTCTCAGTTTTTCTATTTATTCTTTTATATGTTAAGTTAAACACCACAATATGTATCACTGATATCGCAGATCGTATTATTTTTTAAAATCGTGTTTGTAACCTATTGTCAAAACATTCATCTCCAGACATGATGTAGAGAGAAGAGAAAGAGATACGACATCTGTAATATATGTATATGTGATTCACTAAGTAACTGTAGAAATTAGTTAAAGGTCACATAAGAGAGCGAAAAGGAGGTCTAGAAGTCTGAACTTTTTAGAAATGTCCTAGATAGGTGAAAATATAGTTAAAAATTGCAAAGGGTATCATGTAATTTACCTCTCTTTTCTTATATTCTGGTATACTTTTTCTTTCACATCCAAAGATCCCTATTCAGATTTACGAGATAAAGGTGAAGAGAGAAACATTTCCATTTCAAGAATTATATAAGGAAAAAAATCTTTTGACTTAGACTAGATTCGAACTCGCAACCCTTGAATCCATGGCTCAGCGCTCTACCGACTGAGCTAACAACTTCTATTGGAAAAGCCTGATTTCTACAACTACTGGTTGCTGAATGATGTGTATTAACCAAGTTTGCCGAGATAATTGCTTCATATAGCTATTGCAATAATAATAATAATAATAATAATAATAATAATAATAATAATAATAATAATAATAATAATAATAATAATAATAATAATAATAATAATAATAACAATAATAATAATAATAATAATAATAATAATAATAATAATAATAATAATAATAAAGAAGAAGATCAGAATTTAAAAAGTCGCATATGTTAAAAGTTTGACGTGCAGAGTAAGTTCTAATATGAGATTTTATTAATTATATATAATAAATGTAAGCGTGGTTTATTCGTGCGTGCTATTTAAACTGTGTAATTCACTACCTAGTCCCATAAGGGTTGTACAGTATGGTACAGTAGCCTTGCGTCCTCCAACCGTGAAGAATGTTTCGGTTTGAACCTATGCGTGTCCTAAGAGGAAGGAGGGGATTGAAAGAAAGAAAAGTGGTTTAGAAATTATGCAAACGTAGAATATCTCACGAGGTGAGGTGATATAGAATTCAGCGTGTCTTTCAGCTACTACTCTATACAAGACGTGCATCTACGACTTAACGTGGAACCCGAACCACACGACTCCTGACGGGAATCGAAACCCGTATCTCCTCTAGTTCTATTATGGGAGACACAGGAACATATAAAAATAATCGAAAATGAACGATATTAACGTTAAATCCAAAGCTTTCGACGTCCTAAAAATTTGTAATTGAAAGATATGAGTGTCTATTCAATAGTTTTCGGGGTCGCTGAAGTGAATAATGACACTCCAGATACCAAGAAAGCCCAAGGCTTTATTCTTCGTTAGCGGCAAGTTTATTCAGTTGCTCCTGCTGGAAATGGATTCGTACTATTTCATTCCGATTCAAATACGTATTCTACTGGGAAAACTAATCTCAAATATATCTAATGTTTATATTTAATGGAAATAGACATATACATTTTTGAATATTGTATGTGAATTGCTAATTCATACTTTATCTAGTAGAAAATGGTGCATCCAGGATATATTCTGAAGTAATAGGGAGAACTTTTGGAGGTATATTTTATTAATCTACTGTCGAATTTAGTGTGCAATAATTTCACGCAATTTACTTCGGAACTATCGAGACGAGACTGAGATAGCTATTTGTCGATTGAAAGGGGACTAATGCTGTAAGTAGTCTCGTATTGTCTCGTTTTGATACCAGTCTTACTTCGGGGCTTGGTCTCTAGTAACTGGTTGCGTAGTGCACCTACATAAGACGTCGTATATTTAAATGTTTGAGAACTTACCCCACCTCCAGTTGACGGATCGTTCTATCTAAAACTACCAGACCGTTTATGTAATTTTTCGTTTAAGTACAGGTCCTATCCTTATGTCAATTATTTTCTTGCAACAGAGAATGAAAAATGTAACAGTTATAATCAGGGTGCGAATTACCGGGGGGGATGAGGGGGATTTTCCCCCTCAATTACATTTTGTTCCCCCTCAAAGAAGTCAGCAGAAGTATCCCCACCAGGGATGCTCGCTTTCCCCCTCAAACTATGCTTAGTATAACTCCAAATTTCACTGATTTTTGTTATTTCTTGTAAATTTAATCTTCTAGCTGTATTTCGAAATGATCGATGTAAACTGTTCCGTTTTGGTCATTTCTACTTACCACCTAATTACCCCCTATTTTCAACGTTGTTTAGTAGAACTATATTATTATGACTACGGTTGTTACTTGCAAGTGTACCTTCGTACCCTTCAGTTCGACATCGTTTGTGAATTTGAATGTACTAATTGCGTATAACAAAGCCACATATAGATTTATAAATGTTATTAGCGGTTGGCCAAGAAGAAGTAAACAAATAGCTTCTTCTACCATACTTGGCGAAGTTCGGATATGTCATATTCATCCTCTATATTTGTATCGATTATCATCTTATTTTAATTTTTGTTATAACATGTTATTTCATTTTCCAGTGTACTCTTTGTTAGCACATGGTCTTCATTCCCTAGTAGGTTGTGTGTATGCAACTCAAAAGTTGCATTTAATTTGTGATAATTAGCATAGTAATCACTGCTTTTACAGTTTACGGAAATGAACTTTTGAAACTGTACTCAAAATCTGAGATATAGGTATACTCTCGTAAGTATATGTTAACGTACACGCTGGGGGATACGCTCCTAGTGAGCAGACATGTTAATGAAGGTGATTTTTAGGTGAATAAGCGAATAATTCAAGATTTGTTTCAGCATTTGTTAATACGACTGGTTCTCCGTGTCATTGTCCGTGTCTGTATAAGCATTTAAACTGAAGCGTTTTTTTTTTTGTTTTTTTTTTTTAAGTTAACCCTTCATTTTTCCATCATTTCGCTTGTACAGTTTGTTGTCCACGCAATTAATGTTGTCTGAAAAACTTCAGTGTAATGTTTTACTTTATTTGAATAACGTAGCCCATAGTGAATCAACTCATCTTCAACCTAACAGTAAAGTAATTTTTAAGTGTTGACTTCCTGTGCCCATCACGGAATCGATATTTGGAGAAAAAAAGTCGTGATGAGCACAGCTTTAGCGGGAAGTAGAAGCACAAGCTCGAAATTTGAATTGAGAGATTTTAAACATTTGGCCTTCGATTTGACCTTGATGTGAGAAATCGGGACCAGCAACAATCCATTTCTTATTTGATAGGCTAATATCTAGATTTTCTTTAAAAAAAAATAAATAAATGTCCGGTTTAACTAATAATTTTAGTGGTTTTCACAAGACTGAAGTAGGTTTCTTTCCGCAACCTGTAGGTATTAATGCAAAGTGGAAGCTTTCAATATGAGTGGAAAAATTAACATATGCTTGTGATCATCGCTCGAGGCGAATTATTAACTAAATAAACCTTAGAGAGCTACGGGAACAAGAGTGAGTACAACATTAAAACACGTTCAGAAAGGTTTAGTGGGGTGTGTGTATGTCAGACAATATATATGCGCATAGTTATTGTCGGTAGATTTATTAAATTAATAAATCTCTTGTTTATTACAGATGTCACACACACACACACACACACATATATATATATATATATATGTATATATATATATATATATATATATATATATATATATATATATATATATATATATATATATATATATATATATATGGGGGGGTAAGGCATTTATTGTCTCATTTTGAAATTTGAACCTTCAGACTATGTCCTTTGGCCTAATTTTATCCCCCCCAACATAGATTATCTAATTCGCACACTGGTTATAATGTTGATCGCGCATAATCCTGTATAGATAAAAGGCACTTTATAGAGTGTCGGACTCCGTGGAGTAAATACAGTAGTTACTGCTTGGTAAGTTCATCACTGAACGCGTTTCTGTCCTACTCGTGCAATGACGTCACCTTTGACACTCGCTCGGGACAGAACCACACGAGAAGTAACGCTGTTGTCTGCATACTCGCTTGCTGTTGTGTATTCCCTTTGGAACCTGATGTGAAATTGCTGTTTTCTCCTTACTTTCAGCTGTCTTTTGGTATTTCTAATTTAGATGTCTATTATATTAGTGGAATTTTATTCCGTCATGGAAATATATTTTATTTCTTTTTAAATGTAAATAAAAAGAGAAGTTTATTTGGACAACTTTCCCCACAACTCTAGAGTTATTGTCTGTGGTGCGCTTTTCTTTCCTTTTCCTTAAGGGCCCCTGTGGCTCAGTGGTAGAGCGTTCACCTCTGGTGCTTGGAGCTCCGGGTTCGATCCCAGCCACCTTCAAGTGAACTTTGTAGTGGACAAACACCGTGTGCGTGGGTTTCCTCGGGGTTCTCCCACTTCATTCATTACTCATCATACCAACCCCCTTTAGCATAACTGTCGGACGTAAAACTCAAAGATTTCATTTTTCTTTTTTTTCCTTAAGTTGTATCCCCAGTTGGCCTAATCCAGTTGCGTTTGTCAATCAGAATTTCTTTCCAGAACTTTTAATTTTCTCACTTCATCACTTTCTTCATTTGCTTGTAAAATGTTCTTTCGGAGGAAGAACTTTTCAGTTGCTTGTTTAGTTAATTTGTACTTATGTATGTTTTAAATGGAATAAAATATTAAAACCTCCGGTTCACACTTGCTAACAAATTCATTTTTTTATGATGCCTGTTAATTTTCTAATGATGTTCTTTCCTTGGCTCACTTTTCGGCTTGGCACGGTGGTTACTGAGCCGTGATCCGATCCGCTCAAGCCGTTGACAACACTGGTACTGTTGTAAATAATTCATCATGTAGTGCCGAGTTTCTCAAGTATATATATCTTCAATTAATGCAGATGTTACTGTTCCCTGCTGTGTATAATGTTCTTCAATGGCTTCAATATTTTTACGTAGAATGCTTTTCCATTATATACCCTCTTATCTGTACTTAAATCTTAGAGAATCCGGATGGTCATTGCTTGAACTCATTAGTTTTCTAGGTATCAGGACATTTGCGGTAAAACCAGAACACCAGTTTTTCTGGGATATTTGCGGTACTGTTCAAAACTTTCCCTTAAACAGTAGGACATTTGCGATACACACCGTGGAACGTGCGCCGAAATCATCCGTTTCAGCCCCGTTAATCTAAATTAGAATGAATACATTAATAAAGAGGTTGGGTACGCAGATGCAACAGCCTAATATATGTGATTCATTCTGTTTGGCTGATTTTAGTAGGTCATGAATATATAAGAAGAGATCACGCGGGCTGCTTAATGGAAACTATCACAATAATCGAAACATCTAAGAAACCATGCGTTTCTCATCAGGGTTTTCAGTACAGATAATGTTGAAATTTCAAGAACGGGAACATATCTTGAAGGAAACAAATATTGTCCGTTGGATCTTCGTCCTTTTACCAGCAAGAGATAGTAAGAGATATCAGAGTTTTTCAGTTTGGTGAAGGTTAATATTATGATTGGAATCCGAAATTAAGCAAATTACGTTTCGAGCAAAAAGCAATAACATCTCGAAGAACACTGTTCCAGGAAACGCACATTACTTGGTGTAAGTTCCATTTTAATCAGTGCTTGTGGAGGAAGGTTCAGGAATTAGGACTCAACTGTAAATCAGTTCCAGAGGTGAGGCTCCGCCTCAGAATTTCTTTTGCCCTACCATTTCTCCCTGTAGATGATATTGCTATTGGGTGGCTTTCCATTATCGAAGATGCATCACATCACGAAAGACTTTAGGTTTTTAGATTATCTTGCAGAACAGTGATTAAGAAATAATGCCGGTTAAATAATACTGGTATTGACATATTCATGTGAAACTACTCGAATCAAGAGCACAGAACGAATAATGCTGTTGAAGGTGGAATTAGAGAATCAAATCATTAATAAGTAAATGAACTCCTAAGTGTGTTGTTTAGAAGTATCTAAAAAATGAGGCTGTGTACAGCAGCTAGCTGTATCAAAGAAGACCTTTAAACATTGAAGGGAAACGTAGACAACAAGTGTACATTGAATTGGACGGAAGAATAGAAAAAGCATTAACTGATTATGTATCCTCAAAAGATGTCAAGAAATTCTTGAGGAAAATGGTACACATTCAAAAGTTGGAGTAATTATTGTTTCTTCCAGAATAGAGGCTACGTTGTTTATTGAAAATGAAATGAAATGAAATCTTTGAGTTTTACGTCCCACGGTTATGCCGGTTAGGCTAAAGGAGACGGTGATAATGAGAGATGAGTGAAATGGTGGAATGAAGAAAGTGGGAGGAAACGGGAGTACCCCGAGAAAACCCACGAGCACGGTGTTTGTCCACCACAAAGTTCACTTGGCGGGGGCTGGGATCGAACCCGGGACCCCAAGCACCAGAGGTGAACGCTCTACCACTGAGCCACTAGTTTTATTGTTCATATGCTTGTCTTTATACAAAAAGTGTACAAGAACCAGACTGACTCCTAGGGTACTACAATACAATATGTCTTACATACAAGAAAAGGAAAATGTAAGTATAACAATAACCACGAAAAAAAAAATTAGAAACGAAAAGATAAACCTACATCCTGAGTTGTAGCTTTTTTTTTTTTTTTTTTTAACGAGAAGGAAGGAGATTACTGCAACACCACTTCTAAAAACCTACTAAAATACTGCCTGTCCAACTCGGGGGAAAAGAGCTTTCGGCGAGTGCGTTTTAAAAAATCCAAGTAGGTGCGAGCATCCAGCAAAGGCACATGGCGATGGATATACACAATTGTACAAGCCAGTATAAAAAGCACAGCGTGGTGTTTGGTCTGTGGAAAATAACGAAAATCCGGAAACAAAACATAGGATACTGTGAACTGGTGTGGAGGTCGACGACAAATTCGTCCTAAGAAGGACGTGAGACAGTTCCAGATAGCTGGAGCACCCACACACTGATCGTACCGGTGGGATAGAGTATCTTCTTTGGCGCATCGAGAACACAGTGGGTCAGGAACACGTTTCAGCTCAAATAAACGAGAGCGCGTAGGCACCAACTGATGCACCACTTGAAACCATTCAACCTGTAGGTATGAAGGTAATACTGGGGCAAAGATATTAGCCCATACCTGTGACCACGTAGTCTGAGGATATCGGTGAGGAATTCGGAGAATAATCTGATCGTGAGGCAACGAGAGAAGGAAGTTATACAAAGTGCGAGAATTGTATCCTGTAGGGCAGAGAACCACACCACTGTATGTCCAATAACGTATTAGTGAAGTAATGTACGTCGGACAACAATCAGCAAAGTTAATAAACGGGGGGCTCACAGGGTATTCATAACTAGGCCAAAAACATCGTATCCATTGCTGTGTGAAGGATTCGTTAATAGCAACTGCCGCGTAGAAATCGAGCATAAACAGAGTTTGACATTTCAATCTGAGATGTACTAGACCCAACCCTCCCTGTGAACGGGGAAGATAGAGTCCTGCACGTGGAATACGAAAATAGAAGCCACGCCATATATTCCATAGGAATAAGGAGTCAAACCGCTTAGCGAACAATTCCGGTAAGGGGAAAATTCGAGCCCGGTACCACAGCTTGGGTGCAATGTAAATATTGATAAAGTGAATACGATGAATTAAATGAAGGCGACGGAAACGCTGTGAAAACAAAAGCTGCCGAATTTGTAACAACAACGGGGACCAAATCTCCTCGAAAAGGGGAGTAGGTTGTGACGTAAACGGGATACCTAAGATCTTCAAGGAAGTGACGTGAGGTACACACGGCACCCCGGGCTCGTTAGCAGGTAAATGGAAACCATTGAACTGTAATAGGTTAGTTTTCTGTACATTATACTGTAATCCGGAACAAAGTGCAAAACGTTGCAACACTGCAAAAACCCGCGCCATAAGAACAGGATCCACTCCGGTGATGGTGACGTCATCCGCATACCCGAATATATTTTGACTCAAAAAACGGGAGGGTCCAGGGGGGTGCAGGGTGGCCAACTGTCGAAGTAAAGGATCTAATGCAAGTGCAAAAAGTATCGTTGACAAAGAACATCCTTGCCTTAATCCACGTTTCAGCGGAATAAGAGGGGACAGGTGTCCGTTAATCTGTATACGGAAATTGGCCGTGGTATATAAATTGTTAATGACTGTGCGGAAGGCTAAAGGAAACCTCCAGGCTTCCAGCACCTGCAACAAAAAACTGTGATCCAAACTGTCGTACGCTTTTTCTAAATCTACAGCTAATGCACCCGCAGGCACCTGCCGAAAATGAAAATAAGCAAAAATATCGCGCAAAGAACGAAGAGTATATGACAGGTTATGCGTAGCATGGAGTGCTGCCTGATAAGGACTAATGTAGTGACGGATGATTGGTCGAAGTCGGGCTGTAAGCACTTTAGTGAACAACTTAAGATCGACGGGCAATAAAGAAATAGGTCGATAGTCCTGAACATAATGCGCTGTGCGGGATTTCGGAATGAGGACTAAGATAGCGGTATTACGACCCACTGCTTCGCCTTGTAACCAAGCATTGAATAAAGCGGTAATAGAGGGACTGAGGTGAGACCAATACTGTTTATAAAACTGGATATTTAATCCGTCTTCTCCGGGGGCACTACTGCCCTTTGCCCGCCTGAGGACTGCGAAAATTTCCTCCGCACTAATGGGATTGATCAATGTCTGACACTCGTCATCCGTGAGATGATGAGATAACGTGGACAAAAACTCCGGGGCATATGAGTAATCTATGGGACGCGCACGTGCAAAGTCTGTATAGTAGCGCGTGAACTCTTGTAAAATCTGCGAACAATTAGTAGTAGTAGTGCCATCTCCCAGAATGAGAGAATGAATGGCGGTGGAACGCCGTTGTCGCAAAATCCTATCAACATGATAAATAGTTATAGTCTCCTCCGGAAAGCGATGATAAAAGTCTTCCGACAAATACGCACTAATCGACGTGTGGGAGTAAATAGTTTTCAATCGGTGTTTGATACCGTTAATACAAGCCAGGTTCTCCAGAGAAGGCGGAGCATTCCAAAATTCACAGAGAGCTTGATATAAAAATTCATGTAAATGGTGGTCGTCTTCCCTCGCGACCCGCCCTTGCCAGTGAAAAAAACTGCGCAATTTAGGTTTACAATATAAATTCCACCAAGAAATAACAGAGGGGTAGTACCGCTGCATGCTGCACCAATAAGGTAAGCGACGCGAGAATTCCTCTACAACCTGCGGGCGAGACATGATGTCATTATTAATCTTCCAATAGGAAGGGCCCCGGGCCGGTGGTAGCAAGAAAGGCATTTTAAAGGCTACTTCAATCGAGGCATGATCGGACAGCGCCACAGGAATTGTATTTTGTTGTATCACTGCAGTGCATAAACTCTCTGAAATGTAAGCGCGGTCGATTCTACTCTTCGTCGTAGTAGTGCAGTGGGTGAATACATGCTTAGAGTTTGACACAACTAAAGCGTCTTTTAACTTTAGGACACGAATAAGCTCTGACAAAGTAGGACAAGGCGTGGTAGGCGTCAGAGAATCTCGGGGATCTACAATTGCATTGAAATCTCCGGCAATTATACAATGAGGAATTCCCGGAGGAAGTAAAGAAGGAATGGTAGTTGCATAAAACTCGTTCCTCTCTTTTGTACGTGTAAAGCCAGAATGACCATATAATGCTATAAAACAAATGTTCTGAATATAACAACGTATAGCCCTTCCTTCGGGGGCTAACACAACACGATCATAACTCAGACCCTTTCGCACCAAAATCACAACCCCAGTCTCTTGGTCGCGGTTAAGAATAACTTGATAATTGGTAAGAAAATCCAAAGATGTAAGCAGAGAACTTATTTCTTGTAGAAAACACACGTCTGGTCGGCGGCTTTCGATGAACTGTTTTAGAAGGGCCTTATTATGATCGGAACTGATTCTATGAATATTGAGTGATATTAACTTGAATGAATTTACTGGTAACATTATAAAAGCACTCAAAAAGAAAACTTTAACAAAAAGAAAAAAAGTACTTACAAAGGTGAAAGGAATTCTTTCCCATGAACACTAGTAAAGTGACGCATTTTGAGACGAATATAAAACAAACCGAGTGAACTTTCCTTTACGAACACAAAAACTAACACTGCCATATACCTCATAACAGACAATGCGGACGAAGCCCTGGAAAGCAGGTGTGAAGGTCAATAGCGAAGAGTAAACACACCACGCCTCAGGGCAATTCTGAGTCAGATATTGCCCGATGTTGTGATCGTAATTCGCGTGGCTCAGCTTGGTCTATCCCTCGTGTAACATCAAGGGCACACTGTTCCTTCTTTCGTGTAGACGTTCGAGTAACTTTCCTTCTTTTTTGTTGTGAAGAAAAATCAGCTTGCACAGAAGTAACACTATGTTCAGCTGAAGACGGGACATTATTGTCTTGCACTTCAGACGAAGAACCAGACTGAACTGTTAACACTTCCTGCTCCGACGGACGAGTCGAGTCAAGTTCCATGACATCCACAGGCGTATTCTGTAAAGGCGGGGGTCGCAGTTTCACTTCAGAATCTTCCATAACTAGAACATTATTTGTTAGAGATGAATTCACTTCGGGGGTTCGTACTAACACTGGAAACTCGGTGGTATCAGTCAATGAAGGCAAGCCTGAGGAACTCTAAGCAGGGGCCCGGGGGGCAGGGACAGAGAGCGAAGGCGGGCCAGAAGAGGGAAAAGAGCGATGCACTTTGCCAATCTCCGTCATGTGTAAAGACGTCTGTTCAGGGGCGGCCGTAGTTGGTTTTGCGTTCTTCAAATGGCACGTGGCTATCGTATGAAAATTGCTCTGACATCTGAAACAAGTAATAGGCAGCCCTTCATAAGACACACTCACCTTACAACCGTGCACTATGATACGGGATGGTATATGCTTATGTATTTCCATATGAACAATACGTACGCCACTGTCTATGCCAGGGGGAAAAGGGGCACTCCATAATTGTGGTTCCACTTTGCGCACTTTACCATAACTTTTGAAATGATCTTCTAGGAATGCTAACGGTAATTCAAGAGGAAAGTCATATATACGCACCAACCGAACGGGGTCATCAGCGGGGACTATCCTTACTGTGCTTGTTTCCCCAGACACATGCGTGAATTCTACAGACGAAGGAGCTGTTGCTGCGAAATGTTCATAGGCTTGTAAATCTTTAAACTTAATATATATGCTATATGATTCCGCATGTAACTGGAGCGCACAAATGTTGTCGAAGATACGAGGAAACTTATTTTCCAACCACTGATACACTTGACTAGCATTAGGTTTTACATTTCTATATCTTCGGTCAAATATTAATTGAAATTGTAAGTCCTTCTTATATTCCATACTACTACAAGCTATTACACTGCAAAACACTGTACACACAGGGTGAGAATTCACCGAGCACACTAAAGCACAAACTTGTGGAAAAAGCACGAGTCTTTTCAACTAACGTATGAGTAGCGATATCAGGCACTCTAATGGGACCAACACTACTCACGATGTGAACAGCTCGAGACGACGAGCTCAACTCAGCCACCGCGCCCCCCACGTTGTTTATTGTTTTTATTATTGTGATTGTAAGTTGTCTCAATCTATCCGTCATAATTATCTGTAGTTCTTGGAAAAGTGTTAATGAAAGCTATGAAAGAAAACAAAACTATAAACATTTCTAGAAGTTTCCTTTAAATATTATGGACAGGCATTTGACCAATGAGAGTTAAGAATTTGTTTACATTTTCCAGTTTTGGCCAATCACAAACAAGCATTTGTTACATCTTTCGGATGTGTCTACCATGTATCCTAGTAAATGTTTTTCTTTTCACTTTTCTGTATAATTGATCCTTATATTTGAGTTTACATGTTCTTAGTGTTTTGAGAAAAGTTTGTATGTATGTATGTGAGTTAATAATGGTTTCATATTCTGAAAGAAGATTTTTAGTCTGCTTTTAGTATGCAAAAACCCGAGTCCCCTAAAACAGTCATGTTATTTTCCCCTAAAACAAAGTGCTAGCTACACAAATGTTATAAAATTTGGTCGTTGTGTAGCAGTTGATACTGCGTGCTTATCCTGTAACTGAACACTCGAAAATATTTTCTCTTAGCAAAGAGAATAAGAAGTTATTTCAAATAGTACCGCAAATGTCCCAATACCACAAAAGTCAATACTCGAAGTAGCGCAATTGTTGCAGTATCACAAATGCCGATACCGCAAGTGATTCCCTTTCAATTTTCTAAACAATCTTCATTTAATTCCTTTCTCAAAAGCAATTTTCGTGCACAATTCTGTACTTTGATTTTTCTACAAAACGAAAGGAACAAATAGCAGCTGAAATACAAACGGATAAGGACGAATTTTACTTCTTTCTGTTCCCTGTTTGATCTACATAAATAATTTTAGAAAGAATAGGATTATTTTTTTAACGATACATGTAACATTAGGGTGGTCCAAAATCAAATGCAAAAATTCAACTTGTTCAAAATAATAGTCCACAAGGCTTATTTTTTCCTCTAGCCATAACCTATTTACTTGCTTAATTTCAGCTCTGTTGCTTAATATTTACAGGTCACTCCATTTTAAATCTTTTTGTTTATGTAGTATTACCAATGAACTAACGCTAGAAGTTTTCTGAGGTATACGCTGGACCGTTCTCAAAAATATAGCGTATACCCTTCTCCGTATATACTCGTTCATTCGTAAATTTAAGGTAAATATATGCTGCACTAGAAAAATATTAGGTTCCTAATGGGTATTATATTCATGTATACTATATTATAGGCGTCAAGACTACAATGTAATTTAACACAGTTGCTGTGCTAATAGCCGGATAGCCGGATAAGTTCGTAGCTTTAATTGTGATCATTAGATGGTGTCATCATGTTATGGAGGTAGTCCTCTCTAGTGTCTTAAAAATAAAATGAAATTTTTGAGTTTTACGTCCCACGGTTATGCCGGCTAGGCTAAAGGAGATGGTGATGTTGAGAAATGAATGAAATGGTGGAATGAAGAAAGTAGGAGGAAACGGGAGAACCCCGAGGAAATCAACGCACACGGCGTTTGTCCACCACAAAGTTCACTTGGCGGGAGCAGAATTTGAACCCGGGACCCCATGCACCAGAGGTGAACGCTCTACTACTGACACACCACGGCCCCTCTCTAGTATCTTCAAATGTTTGTTTAGTCCGGCAGAAGGTCTATCAACTTCATCGTTCAAACAATTTCATAAACAGTGGTCATCAGTAAATCAGGATGATTTACAAAGATAACTGACGACCTATTTGAGAGTCCAGTGATGCACAGATGCTATGCACGAAATCCATTGAAGCACAAACATATCAGATGTTAAAATATTTACCAAGTGCTCCTTAAGCCAAGAAGCCTAGAGATGATTATAAGGAACTTTTGCGTTTATTTCTCATATTTCTTGGTGGATGCAACGACAATCAGTCATTTCGAGCTCGAGACCCAAAACATCACGCTAGATGGATAGGGAAAGGCATTTAAGCATTGATTTTTTTTTAAGTCTCAATTTAGGATGACTGCGCGAAAGTAAATTATCACATGTTTAGCGCTGTTTGTCAGCCTTGTTTATGTGAAAAAGTGGAATGAAGCTCCCCTTGTCAACCAAATCCCTCTCAATGACTAACTTTATGTCAGTTTTGAAAACTTACTCAGAGGACTGCATTTCTAGTAGTGCATGTGCAGCATTTTCAAGATATCTCTAGTTTTTGTCTGCACTTTTATCAGAATTAGCTTTTTTTTATGAGAGAGTATCAGAAGAAACAAAGGAAAATATGGTCCGAAGCCTGCAGCGGCCAGCATAACCAAACATTCCACTACGACTTAAGTTGACAAAGAAACCCGAAGATCTTAATTTGGAGGATCTAGTAACAGCAAGAACACTCAATATTTGATGTCCTAATGAAAAAAGGCAAAGAGAAGTCTCAATCTTTCCTCAAACAAACACTACAACGCTGGCGAGATAATGCTTTTTTTTTCAAGAATTTTGTGAATTATCAAAATAAATGGCTGTGGTGAATAATGTAGCTGAAAGAGGTATCAGTCTCATCCAAAAGTATAATGAAGCCTTGACAAAAGACTAGGAACAGAAACAGTTTATTCTTCGATTGGTCGAAAACCATCTTTAAAATGTTTCCACTCCACTGAAGAAAGCGTTTTTTAAATTGAGGATACAAATAATGACATTTTTCTAAAAGTTTTGGCAACAAATCAGGGGTAAAACTGAGGGGGAATGGGGGGACGCCGTTAGCCTCACTTCAAAAAATATACATGGCATCTCCTACTTCCTAAAATATTACAAATGGCAAAAATAGGCACGCGGGACAGCGTGACCGAATGCGTCCCCATGCCTTTTCAGATCCACTTTTAATCCTACAATAACTAAAACAAGGCAAAAATGAAGCGACCTGTAAATATGACTTAATTGTACTGAAATTTCGTTGGTTATTTGTATACATCACAAGAAATAAAATAAACCTTGTGGACAATCGCCTACTGTTCGTTTTATATTTTGGCCCACCCTAATGTGACATATTAAAGGAGAGTGCTTAAGATTGACATTACTGTATAACAAAAGCTTCAACTATGAAAATATTCTAATAAATTATCTTCTATCTTTCTGATAAAGAAAATAAAGTTGATACCAGATATAAATAACGAAAAAACATATGAATTTAAATGTAAAATTTGAGTCCAAAATACCCACTTATAAACAACTGCTGAATTTTAGAAAATAAACACATGTAAATTGAAAAACCAACACCCAGAAACCGCCGTGTAAAGTTTAACTGATGCAAATTTTTTAATTGCATAACTTGCTTTCGGCTAGGCGGGGAGTCCGCCTCCAGACGCTTGCATTTGCTCTTTCTCCGGCCTCTCACTTCTCATATCCCTAAGATCTCTGATCTTAAGTGGTTTCGAGATATGGCATATCTTATTCTAACAATTTCAACCCCCAACTTTGTCTTCCTGCTGTTTTTCTTCTAACCGTAATATCAAAAAACTGAAATACATCTTTAATCAAGATGTTTCTACTCTTAAGGGATTTTGGAATATGGCCATTCTATTTTACCAATTACAATTTAAACCTTTTTTTTCTAAGGAAAAATGAAAAAACGCAGAAACATGTCTTTAATTGTTTTACTTGCAAAACCTAAACACCAATTTTCATTCCCGGTGGGAGCTCATGTATTTCGAATTCCGCGTTAATCAGTAGGTTCACGTTTCATATAGCTTCGCTGCTGAATGGGACGTTAAACTCAAAATCAACTCAACCAATTTTCATGTCAATAACCTTAACGATTTTCGAGTTATGACCATCCAATTATAACAATTGTAACTTTACCCTATTTTCTTCCTTCCTAGGGCAAATATCATAAAAGCGCTTACATACATATCTAATTATTTTAAATGAGAAGTCCATATACCAAATTTCATGTCGTTAACACTCAAAGATTCCAAGGCATGGGCATTTTAAGATAATTGCCACTCCTCTTTCTCCCTTTTCCCTTCAAATTTCCAAATATTCTTCTTTTAGTGGGACCTTACATTACAAATCATATGCCCTTTCTAAACTTCAAGTTTCTAGCTTAAGCGGTTTGGCCTAGCGTTGATCAATCAGCCAGCCATAACTAGTTATTTTATATAGAAAGATACATAATAAGCAAATTAATGACAAAAATATTATTACAGAAGCAGTATAGCAAAGAACTCATATACTGTGTTAAAATATGTAGATATTCATTAATTTGGTAAAATTCATAAAACTAAGGGCACAAGCTTAGCGTACGCGCGTTTGGCGTGGGAGACCCAGGTTTGATTCCCGGTGGGAGCTCATGTGATTCGGATTCCACGTTAATCAGTAGATCTACGTCTCATATAGCCTCGCTGCTGAACGGGACGTTAAACTCAAAATCAGCTCAGCTCTGCTAAGGGCATAAGCAGCGTGGATCTACGGCTTTTTGGGTCCAACCACAGATGACAAAATTACACCCCTATTGCTTTACAATTGCTGTATATCTCCCTGCTTTGGAAATGAAAGGAACTTAACATTTTTCTTCACCAACTTTTCTATTTCGTGTGTTCATTTTAAAGCCGTACACAGCGCATGAGGGCATTGCTAAAGTTTTCAAAGTCAATGTAAGAAATACAGATGAGTTCTATTTACACAACGTGTACAGTACAAAATATACAATAATATTCCACATAGAAAATATCATACACAACAGTGTGTAAGAAATTCATCAAATGTTTAAAAACCAAAGAAAACGTACTTCAACACAAATGCAATTAAAACCTGACTCTGATAGCGCGACAATATTATCTTGTTCGAAGGGTCAGTGATTTTTTGTCGAACAGGCTGAGCGTGGGCTTATCTTGTCTTATGTTTCGCAACATTGCTCTTGGTCAAGTGGCCTATTGCTTGTGCCTTTAGGTATTTGCCCTAAAGCTATACAACGAGTTGTGTGCGTTCTGTTACTCCTTCCCTGCCCCTGGCTGTTTGCGAAAATATCATTTACTTTTCATGCATTGGGATAAGGGGCAAGACACCTTGGAAGGGAGTAACATATAAAATGATCGAAAACGACAACCGATGTTCATTTAGAGTTCATAGTTTCGAGGTCGCTGAGATGGTTAGGAGTAAAGCTATCAGCTATTTTCTGTTAGTGATTTCTTCATATACGTCTACCAAGTTAACGAATCAGTGGTAGAGCGTTCATCTCTGGTGCTTGGGGTCACGGGTTCGATCCCAGCCCCCGCCAAGTGAACTTTGTGGTGGACAAACACCGTATGCGTGAATTTTCTCGGGGTTCTCCCGTTTCCTCCCACTTTCTTCATTCCACCATTTCATTCATTACTCGACCAACGATATAAAACCAAGTGAGCATTTTATAGTAAAAGAAAGCTACAAAACGTGAAAAAAGATAAGAGGCAACCGAAGGCTCTAAAAAGTTTCTTTCGAGTTGAGTTGATTTTAGTTTAGCGTCCCTTTCAGCAGCGAGGCTATATGAGACGTGGACCTACTGATTAACGTGGAATCCGAACCACATGAGCTCCCGCCGGGAATCGAAAAAGTTTCTTTCGAGTGCTGGACCAAATCATACAAATATTGAGGTGGGGAGTTGTCAATATCAGTCACTGTTAACGAAAGAATTTGCAGGTCGACATTCTTTTGACTCTGTAAATTTATTTTACCTGATTACAGTAATTTAATTGTTGAATTAAAATGGAACGATACGGTCATTTCGGTTACGGGTCTGAATTAAATTTCATGTATTTCAAAATTTGTTTGAATACAATTAGTTTTCCCGTGGCGTATAACTTGAAAAGATAAAATCGAAAGCGACGAAAGGTCATTTGGATGACAAGTATTATTTTCAGTACTCTCACTTTCAATCACAGCAGCGTATACAGATGCTCGTTTTATTATGACAGATAACAATAATTATTAGCGTACGCGCCTTTGGCGTATGAGACCCGGGTTCGATTCCCGTCGGGAGCTCATGTGGTTCGGATTCCACGTTAATCAGTAGGTCCACGTCTCATATAGCCTCGCTGCTGAACGGGACGCTAAACTAAAATCCACTCCACTCCACAATAATTATTAATCCATTCTCTGCAAATAAATTTAGAGGGAGCTATATTTTAAATTAGTAATAATTCTAATGCAAAGTAGAGTTTTGATTATTAGTTACTTGTGTTCAGGGATGTACCGACATAGGTGCTACGGATGTGCACGAGACGAGTCGAGACAGGATTTTCCAGACTAAATTCGAGTCGAGACACGGCTCTTCCAATAGAGAAATATACATTTTTCGAGTCGAGCCATCACTTTTACAGCACATTTTCGAGACGAGACAGCCACAAATCTTGTATCGTGCGCATCCCTAATAGGTGCAGTTTTCCATTCAGAAAAAATCTTCCGGGGGGCACACTTAGTATTCAGAGGGCCACTGCTGGTACTCTTTTATTTATTATTATATTATAGACGTATTATTTTGATCTCCTCCCGGGGGAAGTGGCCCCCTAAAATATGTGTGGACGAAACACTGAACAGGTAGTCTGAGAGTCTGGATCTCCCAATTAGCACAATTTCAGGGGGCAAATACACAAAATTATTTGCATTTTGTAGGCTATTCCGAAAAACTCTTCGGACCCCAAAGAAAAATCTTGGGTGCATCATTGCTTGTGTTTACGTAGTGTTACTGCCTGATTTCGAACGTCTATGTTGGAAAGAAACATGAAAGAATTGAATTGTTCTATAGGCATAAAGGGCCCTGAAAAGAATTTTTGCGAAGAAACCTGATTTTAAAGTTCTGCCATTGATCGGGGACAAATTACATATAAATTAAGACACACACTTTTGTCATTTGTTGTGTATTGAACTAGTTTAACTAAAATTAATAAAGAATTATTTGAAATCAAGTATATCTCAAGAACGATTAATAGGACTAGCTTTGATGGCCATCTAAAATGACATTCTGAATGAAATTGATATGGATGCAATAATAAGAGATTGTGCCAAATTGAAAGCCAGAAAAATGTCTTTATAACATGAACTTTACAGTAACAAAGAAAACGAGAAATTAAGCTAATTACCATATTTGTATCACTAGAAAACACAATTTAAATATACTTTTAATGAAGTGTAAGAGCATATCTCTTTGTCAAAATCAAACCTGTGATAATGTTAGACTTGAAGCTCATTAGTTTTATTCTATTTCGACTTTTGTTTCAACTGTATTTGTCAAAATACATCTTAGGTATACATTCTAGTTGTTTCCTGTGCTTATTTAATAAAAAAGATATAAATTATTAAAAATGGAACTTAGGTCATGATTCATCCACAGTTAATTAGGTTTAATTTCGCCATTTTCCTTTAATACTCACAGGAAGACTGAATTATTATATATTGAAGAAATTTGTAATTGTAACAATTATCTGAAGAATTTTTGTCCATTACAGCATTCTATTATTTTATTATCATATAGGCGGGGAAACTAAATATTGTTTGCTTACAGTTACGAAATGTCTACAACCGATCCTGTTATTGTTATATATATATATATATATATATATATATATATATATATATAGAGAGAGAGAGAGAGAGAGAGAGAGAGAGAGAGAGACAGAGACAGAGAGAGAGACAAAGTTTTGACTCAGAAAAAGTACGTTGAACGTACGATGCTACATGAGCTCCTGGAGGGATTTCAAATGAATTTAGTATACGTATACATTACCATCTGGACAATTTACCCCTAAAAATGCTTTCGATCACTGAAATAAATTCCTGCCGATGTCCCTGTAAAGCAGTAAGAATTTTAGGGACTGATCAGGGAGTAATGCCTCCCTGGAGCAACGACAGTTCCCCAGAAATCATACCTCTGATAGGTCCGGATGTGACACCAGTATTTGTGTGTTACCACTCTTCACTCTCAGTGTACTGAAACTTAAGTCAAAGGAACTGTTCTGAAATCTTCACCGGTTCTCTCCTCTGAAACCGCATGCAAATGGGGCCGACCTATGTCATATACCACATCTGGAATATTACTATTTATGTCAGAGATACCGAAAAATATATATTCGACACAAATATAGGATATTTTCGATTTTATTTTATTTATTTATTTATTTATTTATTTATTTTTTGCCTGTCACCCTCCCACTCTGACCTCCATGCTAACCAAGGCTTAACTTGTTCCTAAGCAACATCGACAGCGTCACTATTCATCTGCGACCACGAAAACTATGATTTCGATACTAATATTGTTCATATTTGACTACTTTTACCTGTCCCTTCCCCCCTTATTACGAATGACTTCAGTGTCTCGCCCCACTGGAGCAATTTCAACAAACTTAAGTATAGCTATAAACCACCGCCTGTAAAATAAATGTGCGGGTGATCTTTTTCGGAGAGGAATTCATTAGCTACTTTTCCAATGTGGTGGCTTTATTCGCTTCACATGCTAAAGATTGCCAAAGAGCTCAACTTTATTTGCACCATTGTGCTATGAATATAGATTTTAATGGCATTCACTTTACTGAATGCTCGCTTAGGTGTTGCTCCCGTCACAGGAAAAGTGAGATACTGTTATAAATGAGTAGGGATATAAACAAATACGGAAAACTGTTAGCAATGACACCACTCGAAATGAGTTTTCGCAATATTATGGGACAGTATTTTATTCGAATGTGAGGGAAATCATTGGGTAAATTGTCCCTTCCCCTCCTTAGAAGTCTAAGCTACAATACGTATCTAATAATTTTGAATTAGAAATATATGCATCGAATTTCATATCCTTAACTTTAAAGTGTCCTGAGTTAAGTAAATGAATAAACTTCCTGCTAACGAAAGAGTAAAGTTTTGGGCTTTAATAGTATCGGGAGTGTAATTATTCATTTCAGCGACCCCGAAAGCTATTGAATAGACAATCATATCTTTCAATTAGGAATTTTTAATTTTCACCCCTCCCATTAAACCTCCATGCCGATAATGCTAAACTTTGATGTGAACGATATAGAGGGTATCATACATACTTCATGTACTCAAAAGCTATGGATTTATCATTAATATCGTTCATTTTCGATTATTTTTACATGTCCCTGTGTCTCCCATAATAGAACTAGAGGAGATACGGGTTTCGATTCCCGTCAGGAGTCGTGTGGTTCGGGTTCGACGTTAAGTCGTATATGCATGTCTTGTATAGAGTAGTAGCTGAAAGACACGCTGAACTCTATATCACCTCACCTCGTGAGATATTCTACGTTTGCATAATTTCTAAACCACTTTTCTTTCTTTCAATCTCCTCCTTCCTCTTAGGACACGCATAGGTTCAAACCGAAACATTCTTCACGGTTGGAGGACACAAGGCTACTGTACCATACTGTACAACCCTTATGGGACTAGGTGGTGAGTTGCGCAGTTTGAGTAGCACGCACGAATAAACCACGCTTACATTTATTATGTATAATTAATAAAATATCATATTAGGACTTACTCTGCACGTCAAACTTTTAACATATGCGACTTTTTAAATTCTGATCTTCTTCTTCTGCTTTATTATTATTATTATTATTATTATTATTATTATTATTATTATTATTATTATTATTATTATTATTATTATTATTATTGCAATAGCTATATGAAGCAATTATCTCGGCAAACTTGGTTAATACACACCATTCAGCAACCAGTAGTTGTAGAAATCTGGCTTTTCCAGCAGGAGTTGTTAGCTCAATCGGTAGAGCGCTGAGCCATGGATTCAAGGGTTGCGAGTTCGAATCTAGTCTAAGTTAAAAGATTTTTTTCCTTATATAATTCTTGAAATGGAAATGTTTCTCTCTTCACCTTTATCTCGTAAATCTGAATAGGGATCTTTGGATGTGAAAGAAAAAGTATACTAGAATATAAGAAAAGAGAGGTAAATTACATGATACCCTTTGCAATTTTTAACTATATTTGCACCTATCTAGGACGTTTCTAAAAAGTTCAGAATTATAGACCTCCTTTTCGCTCTCTTATGTGACCTTTAACTAATTTCTACAGTTACTTAGTGAATCACATATACATATATTACAGATGTCGTATCTCTTTCTCTTCTCTCTACATCATGTCTGGAGATGAATGTTTTGACAATAGGTTACAAACACGATTTTAAAAAAATAATACGATCTGCGATATCAGTGATACATATTGTGGTGTTTAACTTAACATATAAAACAATAAATAGAAAAACTGAGAATACGAATCTTTTCGTGCACTGATGCTTCAATAGCAATGAACTGATGCTTCAAATCTGTGTCTTTACTCCCTTCACCTATGTTAATTCCCTAGTCAAAATAAAAACTCTTCAAAATTAATCACAAATTCTTATACAACCATCCCTTCCTTGGAGTACTGCGCGGTCACATACCCGTCACTGCGATGTAAAGGCACTTATGGCGACGAGGATACAATAATGGACTAGACGAATTTGAAAACCTTTTAAGTGGTGATGGTAAAAATGCTGAAGTGAAAATATTAAATAATACAGCAGTTCCAAATGCTTTCAGACCCTATCTTCTAGTGGATAGGTATCTTCATCAACTACTTGTGCAATCTTTTCTTGACGACAATCCTGATTTCACTTCGCTAATAGATGAAACTGAGAATATGTATTTGTATATCCTAAGGGGTGAAACAGGTCTTGAAACTTATTCACATCTAGTTGAGTAACAAATATAATTCAGGTACTTCAAAGGAAGAAAACTGAAGTCAGTGCACAATCTAAAATCGAGCGAATTGTGAATAGCATACCAGCAAATGATAGATACTCTACGAGCTCTGATAAGAGCAGATCACCTGCATGCAATTTACAATGCATTGCCGATGTTTGCAGCAGCAGAACACTACAGTTATCTGGAATCAGCTTCTTTGTACCTTCAGGAAATGACTGAAATGGAGAACAATAACCCCAAGGTGTACACCATATTTCAAAATGGGTTGTTTATTACCCGTCGAACAAATCAGTTTTGGGTTAGTCTAGGTTGCGTTCTCGTGATTGAACAAAAACTTATGAGGTCACTCAAAACCTCGGGCGGTTTAACTCATGGAAGCAATATGACAGAGGATCAGCGAGTATTGTAGACTATGTCAGCCTCCGTAATATCTGATAAGATTGTAACCATGCAGAACTTTAATGAACTCTCTTACACTATTAGTGAGCAATACAAAGAGTCCGCTTCCTCAAGAATTGAAAGTGATACTTCAGACCTTTCAAAAACATGCGAAAAGATGTCGTCATGTTTAGCTCTCTCTAGTGACTCCTCATTGAGAAATATTATCAATGGTATTGTATCAAAGGAAGACAAAGGCATGAGTCAGTGTGGAGGAGTGTTGTGGACAGTATGACAAGAAAAAAAGTATTTCCTTTGTTTTTAAAACGACCGACGAAGTAAAAACCCTTAGTAGTCCATCTGAAGTCACAGTTGCTCAAGGCAAAAGCACACTGAGAAAAACTGTGGGTGGCGTACTTAAGAAGGTTGGTTTCAATCGTAATTCCTGTAGCTTTTGGGCTTAACGTACATCAGACGTATAAATGAAAACGCATGTTTTACAATACATTATGTGTAAGTGTTCCATCTGTACGTACTTTCCGTATGAAACAATATAGGTGGTCAGGATCTCACATACAAATTGACGTATATAACATATAACTGACGAAGGTAACATACATATATGCATGTAATATAAGGAAGACTGTTAGATATCAGACATCCTGCAACGACATGTAGTGCCTGCATCTAAGGGCAGTGCCTATGTAGTATACAAGTAACATATGCTCCGTACTGATATCTGTAGTAAACACGATGATTTCGCATACTTTTACAATATACCGCTGTCCGGAGAACGGGTTTTTCTCAGTACATTGATTCTCGCTTGCTCTTCCAGCTATTTCTTGTAATCTCTAACAAGGTACATTCGCGAAGTGTCCCCTCGGGATTAATGTAAAACTGATTTAAATGCAAAGTTTTCCGCGGTCCAAAGTATATTGTACTAATTTTAGCGGCCCATATGGGTAATGTGCGTATTTATGAGCCTTCATATATCCGGAATTCAATCATACACTACTATAATGCTCAGTTAAAAATTTCTTTTAGTTTCTTTAGATGTAACGGAACATGAATGTGGGCATATGCAAAACAAATTGGATCAAGTACTGCTTCTCTGACTTGTGCTATCCATACCGGCCGCCATCTTGGATCCTCCATATTTGATTCCACTTTTGTTTTCTCAAATGGGAATAGGTGCATGTGGTACATCAAATTCATGTAAAATTTTCTCGGAAATTCATTGGTGTAGTCAGTTTTACGGTAGCGTGTACCATTTGCGATATACTACGTGTTAAATCCCTCTAGGCACTTCGCGAATAGACATTGCAGAGTAACATTAGTTACGCTTACGTTTTTGATGTTGACAAATCAAAACAATTTCTAACTGGAAAAGCACTGTTGGTATAAACAAACCCACTACAACATTGGTGTCATAATCTTACAAATTTTTGTAAAGGATTGTTATTACTTTCATGTTATACTATAACAAGGAAGTATTGTATTACGAAAAAAATGCCTAATGTAAATCTAGATGCAATCAGATTTTGGTAGAGATCTACTATATCCTATTTACGTCTGTGTGTCTGTATCTATGTACGTTCAGAAAACATTTCGTCAACAATAAATCAGGTAAGAGATCACATATATATACGGGGCCCTGCACAACTTTTCAAATGGTTGAATTTGTGAAGTGTCTCACATTTAACATGCAATATCTTGCAAATGGTACAAGCTATCGTAAAATTTACTACGCCAACGAATTTCCGAGAAAATTTTGTATGAATTTGATATATCATATGCACCTATTATCATTTAAAAAAAACGAAATTACTTGATATGGCAGATACAAAAATATGGCAGATACAAGATGGCGGCTGGTGTGGATAATACATGTCAGAGAAGAAGTACTTGATGAAATTTGTTTTGTATGTGCCCACATCCATGTTTTGTTAGATCTAAAGGAACTAAAAGCAATTTTGCGACCAAGCGTTATAGTAGTGTATGAATTCCGGATATATGAAGGCTCATCCATATGCAAATTACCCGCATGGGCCGCTAAAAGTTACTCCAATACACTTTGTGCCGAGGAGAACTTTGCATTTAAATCAATTTTAGACGAATCCCGAGGGGACACTTCGCGAACGTACCTTGTAAAACAGGACAATTAGATCTAGAGGAGGTGATGAGGTATGAACTTAGTGCATACCCAACACTTTTTTTCGAGGACGTCCACATTCTGAGAAAGGCCGATAAACCACAATTAACCCATGCCATTGATGAGCATTGTAACAATCGAGCATCAATTGATTGTGGTGTATGTGCATATATATACGCTATTATCAGAGGTTACTTTATGCACGGCCTGAAGTGGAAAAAGGGACAGACCTATTGTCAAATAACCAGAATATATGCAGACTGTACAATTAAGCACTATTCTACGGCAACTGTTGTGTTTGATGGGTATGACACAGGTCCATCAATAAAGGATAATACATAGGCGAAGGCAACGACAAATCCGTAACCCAATAGTTCACTTTAGCGCCGATACTGAATTCAAAGAAATACAGGAAGAATTATTTTCCGTGAGACGTAATAAACAACAATGAGTACGGCTAGGGAAATAGATTCTGTAAACTAAGGTTGAAAACTCGATGACGACGAACCTTTTCCAGTATTGTGTGATATGAATGCTGTACCAAACGATCTATTGAAAATCATATACTGTAATTGTAAATCTAACTGAAGTTGTAACAGGCGCAGTTGCAGAGCGTATAAACTTCCGTGCTGTTCTGTGTGTAAATCTTGACAAGTTACACACTGTGACAACCCGGTGTCTGATGAACTAGAGGACAGTGATGAGGAATAATATACAATGAATTTGTGACTTTTCTTTACTCCCGAAATGTATATTTTCACAATCAAATATAAAGCGCATTTTGTAAAATAAATGTTTTATAGAAAATTGTAATGTGTTGTAATAAAGAACTAGTAATGTGGTCAGGTCAATTTAGCAAAATATAAATTCTAACCTAAAACAAATTCCAACCACATGTATGTGAACAGTTTTTGTCTCTACCAGGTGTACAGTAATGTATACAGTATAGCGAAATTGTGTTAAGATAATTAGCATATAATTTAATATTGTGTATCTACGGAACCTGATAACTGGTATTTACATATACTGATCATTATTGGTATTCATTTTTGATCCTATAGATATCATTTACTGGTAGAAATGAATTAAGTAAATATTAAAACACTAAGTTTATTGGAAAAATAATTATACTGCTCTCCGATTAAAAATAAGAAAGTAGAAATTTCTCTGACTTTCGAGCCCAGAGGTGGCCATCTTGGGAAAGCCACTTCCGGTTTCCACATGATGCTATACATTATTCTTTATGCGTTTAGTACAACTGGTAGAGATAATAAAACCGTAATTTGAATGCAGAAGTAATTGTTGTAAGATAAAAATAAGGAACTTTAGAAATTTCACTAATTTTCAAGGTTAGCATCGGCCATCTTGGGAAAAGCCACTCCCGGTTTTCAGATTATGGTATATACTTTTCTTCTGTCAATCAGGACACGTGGAAGAGATAAAAACAGCAAGTTTGATTGAAAAATAATTTTTCTATATATAAAGGAAGTTATAGAAATTTTGCTTATTTTTTTAGGTTATCGGCGGCCATCTTAAAAAAAAACACTTTCGGCTGTCAAATTTGGTAAACTTTTTTTCTGTTGACCAGTGTATCTGGTAGAAAAAAAAACTTTCACAGACCTTTAGTTGGAATTTGTTTTAGGTCTGACGGTATATTTACCCGACTAATTACTGAATAACAAAAAAACTATTTCTTCATAAGTTGTGGTTAACCATTGGTAATAAGAAATCTGTGTGATACACTAGTGGACATGCGTTTAAAAACACAATATATGAATCGTCCGATTCGATCAAAATTTCCACCACAAAATGAGACTTTAGAGGGATTGTGGAATTTAATTTGAAAGTTAAGTATACAGAATATTGTAACAAATCAGGTTTATCAAAATGTGAGTAGAAAGAGAACACACTTGTAGTAGTGTAGTTTCGTGCGGACATTAACCAGTGTACGAAATGCAAGTCATCATATATTGTGCAATTAAGTGACTTTAAGCATAACCATATAGTGGAGCTACTAGAAGCTGTTTAATTGTTGGACAGAATTTTCGGTAGGTTTGGTTCGTCAGTAGTCAACTGATGTTTTACGCAGTGAACGACAGAGTGTTTCCACAACAGGCATTACCCTTACATAATCATCAGAACGAACCGGGCGTCGACAGAAGGGCTGTTTGAGCTGCTCTAACAGGGACGCATGATGAAACAGAACCTGACAGTCAACTAGGTCAATATTAGAGTTACGGTAAGATATAATGTTCCAAACATTTAGCATTTGTGCGGTTGGATTCCTTCTCATACATCTGCTCGTTTGGCCACTCAAATATATAAGTGAATATTGTGTTTCTAAATAGCTTGTATACAATACGTTCGGGATGTCGCATGGCAAAATATTGAACTTATTATCACGAGTCATCAGATGTACTAAGTTTGGGTCAGATAGATGAATTGTTCTGAGTTTCCTTAAATGCGTTTACACGAGCATACACATACTTAAACAGTGCACTGCGCAGTAAAATTCAAAACTACAAGGATTGAAGCAATGCGTATGTGAGATAGAGCCGAGAGGATGATACCTGTTTACATCTCACTATGCAACATTTGCTGAACATAGGCAAACCTTCCTGGCGCGTTTAATTATAAAGGAATTCAATTGTATTCAATTTATTAATGCCAAATGCGGGAATGTTTTTCAACCGTTATCTCTCAAGGACATCGATCATAGCCATTTCCCTAGAAAACATCTGCACCATGCCCGCTGTTGTCCTAAGTAATGCGACCAATGCAGCTCAAACCATCTGTATTGAACGGTGCCTTTAATGAGACATTTCAGCGAACAAGTTGGAGCTCTGCTTGTCCTTGTCAACTGGCAATGCAATTTCACTATCTCTATCAAAATAATCGTTTACCAAAGCCGCCCTCTCGATTGCGAGTACTAAGGTGAAGGTCAATGATATAGGTAAAAATTCTATATCCAATATTAATGTTTTTTTCCTATAGTTCGATTTCCTTAGATCAATGACAGTACACAACCGTGAAAATGCCTTACAAAAGAGTAGTTACTAATCTGTAAACATTTTGAAACATAATAGTGAATAAGAAATACTAAACTTATTACTTTTCCTGAAGGTAACATCTTTCCTCGCTTTCGACTCGGGGCCTAGACCAACTTCTCCACTTGCCCTACCCACTAAATTGCACTATCATCTGTGATTTAATTATTATGCTTCAGGAGCAAGTGTCCGATTTTCAATGTGAGTTTATTTAGTTTGGACCCAAATTGAAGCTCAAACCCCCCCCCCCCTAGTAGCTTCGGTTCGGTGCTGAAAGGAACGTTAAATTCGAGATAAATAATAAAGAATTAACAAGACTTAGCCACATCACACTGGCTTGTGCCAATGTATCAAAAGTGAAATTGTCCAATCTGTGTGCTATGCAAATTTTTGGTAATTTCTGTTTAAAGTCGTTTCTTCAAATCCATGTTCTACTTGTTTATATAAGTTTAGAGTTCTCTTTCAACAAGCTAAGATGGAATCGCAACAATCGGTTTGCGTTCAATGTACTCTCAACAGGAATCGAACCTGGATCCTCGTGAACAATAGTAGTACGCCAGTGCGAAGGACTTACACAATGTAGTTCTTATTTATCTATTAACATTTAAACATTAGCATAACTAAGTACAAGTGTGGTCTTACATAAAACCATATATATATATATATACTGTATGTACAAGCGCGGATCCAAGGGTGGCTTCAAACAATATTATATATAGAGTAAACCTACCTAAGTTCGTGATATGCCTTGTTTCGTGATATGAGATGAATTAATCTTCACAGAGGAAGGCATGTACTATAGGTAGAGTTACAGCGGTGCTCAAGAGAGGGCAGGAATACCGACATGTGGTGTAAATGTTTTCCAGTGGCAACTGCTACCGTGCGGACGTCACTCATGATGTTAGTTGGTGCACAGAGTAGAACGCGGTTCTCAGTCAAGTGATCTTCGGAGACCAATATCTTTTCTATGTATTGTGTCATTGTATAGCTGTTGTTAAAGACTTTTGCTCTAAAAATACTCTGGTTATCATTTTGTGTATAATCTTGAAAAAGTAGTGCAACTGTAAAGCACTAGACGCTTATCAAATTGCACCATATTCTTATAAAATTTTGTGCCAGGATGGCTCATCGCTGTTATGAGTTTGACTCTCTCTTCAAGTTTCCCTTCATTAAAAATTTTCCGTAAATAATATCATATTTGGTTTCACTAAAACGGGAATATTTCCTCCGAATTCTCACGTAGTATTCAGTGAAGCACTTACATCAATTCCAAGAGGTCTCGATTCCTCCATGGACGCAACTATGTCTGTATGCGCTGAGAATGAATCACACGCTTAGACCAGTAGTTCTACATCATCGATTGATAGTCTTCTCCGTGTACCGATTTAAACCCTGCGTGACAAAAACAATACTGTTTGTAGCAGAAAAGCTCGATACAGTGCTGCTTTTGTATACAGTGGTTTCATGAAAGGAGCCAGAATCTTAATTCAGCTGACATAACCATTTTCATGTGTAGCATATGTGCAGTGACAATGGACAGTGATACAGACAGTAACAATTAATAAAACGTGAGTACACTACAGTATCATGAAATTAGGTACACACCCTCATGGAATAAGGTATGCTATCACGAAGTTAGATAGCTCACACATATTGTGTATTTTGTTTCTTTATATTATTTGTTTGCTATTGTTTGCGCTTCTTTTACTACAACAATTGTGTTTATGCTTGATTTTCCTAATATAGAAATTGCATCTATCCTGCATGCTTTTCAGTGTGTATTTATTTTTTTCAGTCATCCTCCTTCATATCACGACGTTAGGTAGGTTTACCCTATATCAAGAAAAGCGAGACAAGCAAATGAATGCGACACATCTCTATAAGGTAACCAACATTTAAAATCTGCAGGAATGTGGTGCAAATATTCAATTCAAAATCGTACTAAAAATCTGATACAACTTCCTAACAATTTGTATTTTCTTGGTTTACCAAGTCAAATTTGAAAAGAAAAGGAGCAAAATAACAGAATAAACAGCAATTTGGTATGCTACAGACAGGCTCGTTTTTTTTTTTATTTTGCAGACGTCTCTGGTGCACTGTTGGCTATCGAGTTTTCCATTTCGAGTTCAGCGCGAGCAACTGCAAACGATCCATGTCGTTTCACGTCACTGCGTTTCCAATTCTAGTAGAAAGTCCTACTGCCTCTTTCTCTCTTTTTTTTTTAAAAAAAATATATATATTGTACCAGCACTAAACACGATTTCTATAAATAAAGATTCAACAACTACCTTCGATATGAATGTATTTTATGATGAAAGAATAAACACACAGAAATCTGAAAAGTGTGCCCATAAGAAATATAAGGACTTTTTTTTTTATGTTGACTGAAGTTTGAAAAGCTCTCAATATGCTGAGAAGGATTATTCAATGAGAAAGAAAAAGGCTCATTCTCTGGTGCCATATATATAAGTTCAACTAGCTTGGCTGAGACATACGTCTTTGTGAATTAAAGCGGAAATGCCTATTAAGCTTACGAATTAGAAATCACTTTCACTGAAGTAAATACAGAGCAGTTGTATTACCTTAATTTTCTGCATAAAAAGAGAACGAAAAGGAAATTGAAAACGATATTTACTATTACTAAAAAGAAAGGGAGAGAGAGAGAGAGAGAGAGAGCATTAAATAATTTACACATATAGTTAATATTAGTTTGCATTTTACTTTAATGCCCCACGATTCTTCTTTTTAAATAGTAGAGACTGTGGAATCAAATTTGGAATAATATACAGCTACTGAAATATAATACTTTTCTTTACAATCTCCTATTGAGCACTAGCCTTCTGAGGGAAATAATGAATAAAAAATAGGGTTTGTTGCATATTGTGAAGTTTCGATACGCATAGAGGCTATAAAAAAATCCCATGTTAAAGCCTGAAGTGGTATAGCTTCCTGTTTCAATGGTGAGCTAATATCGAATGTAGAACCTGCTCAAGAGGCGCTGAATCTATTTACATATACGTCAGAATTATATTATTTACTGTTTTAACATTGATTATCATAGAGAGAACACGGTAATATATAGTAAGATACCGCGTTTTTGGTGTGGATACAGCTCAGCAAGAACAAGTTATATGTCCTTATATCATTATTCAATTCTAAAGGGATAGTTTTACCACTGCCAGCTTTAGTATTGATTTTTTTTTGTATAGCTTTTATGTCTACCGTAATTCCACAATGTCAAGCGGAACCCACTTGTTTATCGTAGTTATCCTAAGAAGTTTAATGTTGAACATAAAATTTTAGCTATAACAGTAGTTGCGTATTGTTTATTTATTTATTGAAACAGAACACAACAGGTATTATACCCAATTACAGTGTTCATCTTCCACGAAATAATATATTTACAATTTCCCTTTTAAACCTTGTGAGGTAATCAGCATAAATATCTATGTTATTTTTCATTTTAAGTCTGTTGTAGGTTGCACTAATCCTCCATGTTGGCGACTTATTTAGAATATTCGTCCTTGCTTTTGCACAATAAAATAAGTTATAGTTTTCTGGACGTCTTTTTCTACCTGGTACTTTTATTTGAAAGCTCGAAAGCAATTTGTTGCAGTCTAAATTATTATTAAGTATCTTGTATAAACATATCATGTCAGATAACGTTCTTCTTTGTTTGAGGGTTTGTTTGAGGGTTAGGTATTAATGAATTCAAAATTCCTATTTAATGAATTAGAGTTTTCAGTTCTTGGGAAAATGTTTGCTTCCTTATATATAAGATATCTAAGAAATTTGGACTGGATTTTTTTTTCTATTTTTAGTGAGTTAATTTTTGTATCTGGATTCCATACAAGCATCGCATATTCGAGTTTGGATCGAACGCAAGTTTGATATAATTTTTGAAGATTGGCTGGTTTACAAAACTTCTTACTAATTCTTAGAATAAACCCAATGTTTCTGTTTGCTTCATTTATTATGCTATCAATATGAGGTTCAAATGTAAATTACGTGTCATACATTACTCCTAAATCATTGACAGTACTTACAATAGATAGTTGAGTCTCATTAATTGAATATTTAAATTGCACTGTTGTTTTTCGTTTTGTAATACTCATGATTTTACATTTACTAATATTTACATTCAATAAATTACTTTGACACCATTTCACTACTGAATTTATATCTTGTTGAAATTGATTACAGTCATTTATGGGATTTATACATCAAGAAAGTTTGAGATCACCTGCATACAACAATTTGTGGGAATACGTTAGTCATCTAGAAAGTACATTTATAAACATTACAAATAGTGGAGGATCCAAATTTGACTCTTGTAGAACATCAGATAGTTGCAAATGTTCGGCTGACTTGTATGCCTTATATACAACGAACTGCCCTCGGTCTCTGAAATACGACTCGAACAGTCCAATTAACTCTGCGGAGAAGTTAAATTGATGAAGTTTCTCTATTAGTACTTTGTGATTTACTCTATCAAATGCTTTCATAAAATCGGTGTAGATAATGTCTACTTGACCACCTTTATCTAGGGTGCTTACTATAAAATTGTTAAGCATACTGAGATTTGTGACTGTCGATCTATCCTGGAAGAAACCATGCTGGTATTCCGAAATTGATAGTATTATGTGATTTTTAATGTGTTTATTCAGAGCAAGAATAGATTCAAACACTTTAAAAAAAGTACTCAATATTAATACAGTCCTATAATTTTGAATACATTTACCATTATTAGACTTAAAATGGGACAGGCTTTTGTTATTTTCTATTTACGGGGGAATTTACAAGTAGAAATAATTAGGTTGAATAAAATATTAGTGGAAGTAGAAAGTGTATCTCATCCCTTTATTACATAATCTGGAATACCGTCAGGCCCTATCGTTCTTTTCCCTCTCAGTTTTCTTATTGCTTTTTAAATTTCAGTCATCTCAATTTTTAGAATCCTTAATTTGTTCAGTGTCTCATATGAGCTGTTACTATTACAACTGCTATCCATGATATCTTCAGTAGGGTGATTTAGCTGGGTGGTAAAAGATTTGCCGCCTTAACGGTACTTGCTATTGTCTTGTTAACTTTGTCATCTTAATTACTATAATGTATGGAAAGTATGTAACGCTAAATGGTTGACTGTTACACCAGTCTGAGTGTTTGCTGGAAGGTGGAATGATATTGTGAGAAGTTATTGACCCTTTGACGTCATTACAATCGTGGACCATGGCTTGTGAATGGCCTTTGAAGAGAGCCTCTGTGTAGGGACCATGGCCCATGGCCCCCGGATTTCGAGGGACCTCGTATAGTTCCTGTTTATGTAGTGGTTTATCGTTCCCTGATTTTTTAGGTTCGATCCTAGGTAGTGTATAAAAATGGTTGTTAAAACATGATCCCTGTAGCCCCTGTGCAGGGGCATTCCAGGACCCCATCCAGGTACCCCCGGGAACTTGTCCTTATTTATGTATTGGCTTGTATATCTTTGTAGTCCTGTATTGCTCAGGACCTTCAAAATGGTTGTTAAATGAGTGTCCTTGTGCAGAACCCATTCATGACCCCTCCAATGGTTCCAGGACCCTTTTTGTCCTCAAGTGAATCCCTGGCTCTCCATGGATTTTCTATAGCCCCTGGCTTTCCAGGACCCTTTTATTTGACTTGGAGCTTTAAATTACTCGCTGTTAAAAATTTCTTTGGAAAGTGGAATTAAAAAACACTTTAACCAGCTCGTATTTTTAACAGACTGCTTCCATATGAAACTGAGCTTATGTAGTAGTTAGTATATTTTATTCTCTCGTAAAAATTTACTCGTTGAACAATCTAATATGATCTACTAAAAGAAGTTGGTTGTTAAAGTATTCCGAAAATACTAAAATATGTGTTTACTAAAAATAGAGATTGAACCCGGGACCCCCTATGTGAAAGCCCTGTACAGTAACATTTTATTATCTCATATCATATGGAAAGTCGGATTAGAAGTCGTTGGTAATAATCTAAAACACGTTGGTATTGTGTGAGGTGTAATGGATTGGTAGGGAAGGAATATTTCTTTATTCATTTATTTATTTGAACACTAATTGAGTGTGAATGTACTTAAATTTTACTGGTTCATATACAGAACTTGTAGTACGATACAGAATTTTGTTTTTGCACATCCTTTTTGCTCGGAGTCTGAAAACTGAATAAAACTAGGAGTAAACATTATGTTTTGCAAAACATATGTGTGTAGGGTTAGATGTCAGAGCTTTAAGTTGACTATTCTCATACGTCACAGAGGCATTGACCGGGCTGTGCTTTCCGTAACAAGGAAACTTTCCCTTCTTGATGGTTACGGTGGTTGCAGGTGAATGACCGCTGAGGAGGAAAAAAGGAAGTATCTATGTGATTGATCTATTAGCAAGATTTGTACATACAGACAGCTTTTCCTCCTCCTCGGCAGTTGTGAACAGTCTGATGCATGATTGAGCTGAAGAATGTGAGATTGAAGGGGCTAGCCGGAATGTGGTACTGAAGAGGTAGTCGGAATCCAGTGTTAGGATGACTGGCCTAACGGACAAAATTTCATCTTGGTTCAGAGAGAGAAAGAGATGATTCAGAATGATTACTTGAATAATGATTTGAGAATGCTTTTACAAAATTGATGCTTGCACCATTGCAATATATCAGAAACTAAGTAGATTTCATTTCGAAAAAATAAACAATTTAAACAAACTGTAAAATGCAATTTCCAAATTGCTGTTAAAAGTTTGATGTTAAGTAATGTCAGATGAATGACCTAATATGACAAATATACTTTATAGAAAACCCTGATCACTATCCTTTTTCCTTATATTCCAATAGTAAGCTGTGTTATACAGTGTATCTGAACATTTTTGCGAGTCATGAACTTTGTTTTTCATCTTAGTATATTCATGTAAGTTGCTCACTCCTTTTATGATTATTATTTTATTGTGTTATTTTTATGAAAAAGGGATGAAGAAGGAGTTTAGACTGTTGAAGAAAGAAATGGTGGGATGAAAAGCGGGAGGAAATGGGAGAACCCCGGGAAAATCCACAGGCACAACACATTTTATATTATAAACATAGTTTGTTAAGAAGTAACTTCACACATATTTACGCAATAATAATGTATCTCTTTGAAAAAATAGTAGAGTGGGAATGTGGGGAAAATGGAATAACCCCGAGGAAACCTACCTGAGAAACATAATGTGTACTATAAACCTAAGTTGATGAGTTTAAGTTTTATGAAAAGTGTTGAGGTATTGTACAGTGTTTGAGAAATGGGTAACTGAAGAAAGCGGGAGAAAATGGGAGAAGCCCGGGAAAACTCACGGACATAATGTAATTATTTAGTATAACCCAACTTCTTGAGTTAAGCTCTATGAAAAAAAGATGCTGAGGTATTATACAATCATTGAAAAAATGAATGAAATGATAGCCTAAAGAAAGCGGGAAGAAATGGGAGAACTCCGGGAAAACTTACGGACATAATGTAATTATTTTGTATAACCTAACTTGTTGAGTTAACTTTTCTGTGGAAAAGCTGTTGAGATATTATGCAGTGTTTGAGAAGTGACTAACTGAAGAAAGCGGGACGAAACGGGAAAACCCACGGGAAAATCCACAGTGACAAACGCATTGTGTACTATAAAGCTAGTTTGCTCAGTTGTTGAGCTAAGCTCTTTGAAAAGGTGTTGATGTATTGTGCAGTGCTTCATAAATGGGTAACTGAAGAAAGCGGGAGTAACGGAAGAAGACTGGGAAAATCCGCAGGAAGAAACATATTGTGTGGTACTACGTAACATGTTGAGTTAACTTTTGTATGAAAAATCATTAAGAGGAAAAAGTAATGGGTAGAATTTATTAACTAAGACTTAATTACTTGTTTAATACCACGGCTGTATGAAACGTGGACCTACACTCTTTTGTACTGGTTAACTTAGTTGTTACATACTTAAAATAGCTACATATTTTTGTATACTTTCGGATGACTTTGTTTGTAGTGATTTTACCAACAATCCGAACCCCATAATTGTGCTGTTTAAGGTTTGAATTCAGGTCATTTCCCAGCAGAGGTGTGAACTTTTTTATTAGAAATAACCGAGGAACTACGCGCTTGCTTGCTTGCGGTACTATACCGGGCCTAATCACGGTTTTGAAGTTGGGTCTGTAAGATAAACACGCGTACGTTAACAAGTAGCGATTTTTTTTTCTAAAAGTTATAAATAATACGTATTGTTGCTAACGTTAGGGGCACTTCACCCCGTAATTGCTGTGTACCCCTGCATCTTTTGAAAGGTAAGGAATAAAACATTTTCGTTGGGATGGCTCCAATATTATACGTGAAGTAAGAAAATGCTATTAAATTATTCCATATTCTAAAGATAAACTTGTTTCTAAAATACTATTAAATTATTCGAACACATTGTGTGAACCAATAAAAAATTGTGAGCGAACTAATTATTTCCGGATCGCTTTATTACAAGCTCGCTCTATTATTTATTTTGTGATCGTATTAAAGTTGGGAGGGGTCCGGAACTTGTGGTGCTGGTGGTTATACGGCATGCAAGCCCCACTCTTTATTAAATCCCTATATTTGATTTAAATTTTCATTACCTGCAATAATTTAAAATGCTTGTTTATTTATAATAATAATAATAAATTTGCATATCACAAAGTACATACCTAAACAGAGAGAAAGTACACACACACTTTCAGCGTGAACACCTGCTGAACTGAACTGAACTGAATAGTAGTTCCAAAGTTTGACACTACATTCTGCTACTAGCAGTGCTGTCTGCATACATGATAGAACGTGTCGGCATACATGATACGAAGTAATATAGTAGATATTTATCCGATTTTGATATCATTTCCTTTTACGCCGTCACACGTAAAAGATCAAATAGAAGTTTCATTAGCTTTTAAGCAGTTGTTTGTAAGCGCTTGTTTTTAAATTTAAAAAAAAGATATTGCTGCAGAATTTTAAAGAAATTCATTTTTTTAAAATTGAGATCAATCATTATTATATTACAGTGAGTTAATCCTTGGTGATCCATTAGTGGAACCTATAGTAGGAGAAAAAGAATACACTGAGGCTACAGTTTCTTGCTGTTTGTAGGACGGCAAGACTACCGACGTTACCACATAATTTCGTTGTTTATTACATTAACTAGAGATAAAGAATTGTGTATTATATATTTATTATAGATGTTGAATTGTTAAAAAGAAATAGTACACTTTTGCACTTTTCCTTGCCTTGTTCTTGACCGATATTAAGGAACAGAGGGATACTTTTTTAAAAAAATGTACTCAATTTTGTGCGTACATAAAGTAAAATGTTTGGTGTTTTTTTCACGTTTACTTATATTGTTATTATATAACTGAAGCTTGAAAATAACTAATTGATATTTCTTTTATAAAATATTTAACTGATATTTAAAAATATTTGATTGGTTTCTTTGTCACTAAATTTTTAACCAGTATTATAGTGCAGTGAGAAATTTTCTTTTAAAATTGTAGTCAATTTTCTGCATACATAAAGTGATTTGGTTGCTGTTTTTACGTTTTCTTATATTATTATATAACTGAAGCTTGAAAATAAATAATTAATCTTTCTTTCACACGATATTTAACTGTAGTTTGAAAATAATTGACTGCTTTCGTTGTTACACTCAATATTTAACTGGTGCTTGAAAATAAGTGACTAGTTTCTTAAATATCATTGGTAAACTGAGCGTGATAACTCAAAATCCTTGTTTCCCTGTTGTTTATTTCAGAAGGATTTCTTCTGCCCAACTGAGGAACTCGATATGAGTAACGGATAACAGCGCTTGGAAAGCTATAGTGGAACTACAACGATTGGGACATCAGGGCTCGGAGAGATGCGATGCACTATGACGCGGCCTTCGTGTCTTTGAAGGTAATGACATATTACTCTTGCAGCACTGTGTATCCAGTGCCGACATATTGAACTTGTTTGTTTACAGATTTTTTCGTAGTAAAAAAGTTTGTTTGCGCTCAGCAGAGACTTATATATTTATTATATTGTGGAAAAGGTTAGGTAGACAGAATAAAGGACACGGAGCTGTCAAACCTTTTGATTTTGGAACGTGGTTTGTTTCGAAACTATGCTTAATCCCATCTGAATTCCCCATAGTTGTGACTCCTCAAGAAAATCATAACTTGAGTAATAATATAAATCAATTAAGAAACGGTGACTTAGCATTGACGATCTAAATTCCGTTGAAGAAGAAATGAGGAAATTGGTTGAAAATATGGACGAGGCTGCGGTTAGACCCACGCAACAGGCCCAGCGACAAAATCCTGTATATATTTTCCCTCCCGAACACTGTGTACAGGATAATCATGGCCATGGGAACCATGCTGATCCTCTGCCCGGCCCGTCATACGACCCTGATCCAACATTGGTTGGATATGGGAACAATAATAGTAATAATACAAGAGGTACTAGTGGTAGTACTAGTAGTAGTAATACAAGTGGTAGCGATAGTAATGATAATAATGATGGGCAAAATCAGAGAAATAGTAGTTTCGAAGTTGTTAGAGAAAGCGGAAAAAGATTTCGTAAGTTTCATCCTACGAGCCATGAAATTGCGGTTACACCTGTGGATAATGAAAAAAGCAGTGGTAATCCAGAGGCCTATATTGAAAGTTAATTTGATTTTGCGTTTAAAACATGTAATCTCCAACGCGCGCCCCATGGATTATATTGGGCTATACATAGACAGCAGTAACAGTAGAAACAAAAAATATGTGTATGTGCCATGGAGAAGAAAGTGTGATTTATCTGTTCTTACCTGAATTGAACGAATTCCCGGCGGGAGCTCATGTGGTTCGGATTCCACTTAATCAGTAGGTCCATGTCTCATATAGCTTTGCTGCTGAAAGGGACGCTAAACTAAAATCAACTCAACTCAACTCAATTGAACGAGTATTAAATTCAAATGAGGAGTTCTTTTCTGGCATGAAGTACTGTTTCGGTTTCACATTGTCGACAGCATGTATGAAGGGGAAGAAATGCAACGAGTGCAGTTGAAAAATATTCAAAATATTACGATTATTTGGAAAAGCGTTTAATACGCAAAGAAAATATATAATGTCTTCCCCTGCGATTGTTTAGTACCAGGTAAAGCTGCACGACACAACATATGATCTATATAACTTTAAAAAAACTCTGTTACATGGCTTGTTAAAGCAGAAATTCTCTGCGAGAAAGCAGAAGTTAACGCAGAAACTAAGGGGAACTATGATTTTAGAGATATTGATACTTTCCAATCTTATTTCAAAGGGGAGTATTAAATTGTACTTTATGAGGGGAATGAAAAATGACCGGGAATATATAGTTCGTTACCCAGAAGAGCCAGCAGAAAATAACATGTTTATCTATTATCATAGAGATGACACTGTTGGCCATTTTGAACCGATTCCTAACATTAAAAGTTTTCTTGGTAAACAGAAGTATTATTATTATTGTTTGGAAGGGCATAATACTCAGTCTCTTAAACACAAGTGTGAAACTCAATATTCTCTTTACGAACACACTCACGAACGCGATTATACCATTAACAATATTAAATGTAATGCATGCAATAGAGAGTTTCCTTAGGGTATGTGTTTTAAGAATCATGTGAAGCTTAATAAAGCGGGTAGATCTGTATGTGATAATGTTAATTTCTTCATTAATTGTGGTGTCATGGTTGATAACAGTCGTCGAAAATCTGATCATGTGTGGTGGACATTTTTGTCCAACGTGTCGCATGCATGTGCATGTGGATATAAACCACACATATTTTGTACGAAGACAAAAGCCTGTACATACCAATAGGTTTATGTACGTTGCATATGATGTAAAAACGATGTTGAAATCAATGAATGCGCGGGGTGAAAGGGAAAACGAAGTAGTGTTAGTGTGTTGTAATCATATTTGTCACGCCTGTATAAGGTATCGATGAGCCCTGTAAAACGTGGTGATATCGTTGGAAATCGTTCGTTTTCTATTAAGACGTTGACAGCTTTTATCAACCATGTATTAGTATATCGTTCCGTCTTTAGCCGTATAGTATGCACCGCTTATAATAGTAGTAGCTACGTTGGTTTCTTCTACCTTAGAAATCTAATAGAGGAGAAGTATATCAATCCTAATGGTCATATTTAGGGTTAGAATTTTTTAATATTAACATTAGAAACCGTATTGTTTCAGAAATTCTTTTTTGTTCCTCCGTTGCAAATTATCTAAATTACCGAAAACTTAATCAAAATTTAAAGAAGGGAGATTTACCTTATTTATTTAACACAAAATAAAATGAAAATTATGTTGGTCCCTATCCCGCGCTTGAATTTTCCAAATGTGGAAAGTATTCATGGTGTAGGAAAATGCCTCCAAAAGATTTGTATTTTCCAATCTTGCGGTATGTTGCGGGTGACCGATTACTTTTCGGTCTCTGTGGTACACGTATAGAGGAGGAAACAGTAATGATTGTAATCATAGTGACAACGAGTGTGCTCTCACAGGGACATTTTATACTACATAGTTAAACTTTGTTCTTCGAAAGGGTTACAAAATACTAGATATAACGAAATATGGGAATTCGAACTCATCGGTCCTGAAGAGGTGAATTCAGATGGTATGTTCGGAATTTACGTGAAGTCCTTCCTTCAGAATAAGCAGGAAGCCTCTGGTTTTCCAGCTTATTGTAAAACTAAAGAAGACATACGAAAATATATCCAGGAATATTATGCCCATGAAAGAATACAGCTGAATTATGATAAGAGTAGGACGAACCTGGGATGGAGCAAGTGTTAAAACTTAGCCTCAACTCATATGGCAAATGGTGGCAGAGCACTGATATGTTTAATAGTGTAATCGTTAATGATGAAATCACCTTTCTTAGGTATTGAACAACGGCACGGTATGAAATTCAAAGTGACGTTTCAATTAATGATGATCATTTAATTATCACATACAGAGACATTGAAACTGAAAATTTGCCTCTAGAGTTTTCCAATGTAATACTAGCTGTGTTTATTACTTCGTGGACTAGAATTAAACTGTACGAACTACTGACAACTGTAGGACAATACAGAGCAATTTACTGTGACCCCGACAATATCATGTTTGTACAGAACAAAGATGAGGCACCTTTGTTACCACTTAGAAACTATTTTGTTGATCTAACAGATGAAATTCCTGAAGGCTGGAAGTTGAAAACATTTATCGGCTTAGGCGCCAATAATTACCATTATAGGCTAATTAATGTCCAAGGGGATAGTCAGCATATATTCAAAATTAGGAGGATTACAAAGAATGATAGGACCTCTCAAAAATAACTTTGAGAGTTTCTTTAAATTAGTGTCTGGACAATTAGAGTCCACAGTAATAGAAAATCCAAAAAGTATCGTGCGTAGACCAGGTTTCCGTATCTTTAGCTGTACAGAGACAAATACACGCACTGAGGTCAACAGAAATGGAAACGTATTGACAAACATGTCGTTACTGACGATGAACCCATACAAGAACGATCAAGTGTACCTTACGGATATGGGCTCGCGAAAGAGTGCATGTGACTTTATGAAAATCTCTGTGAAGGCTTTAAATTCTTTATTACTAATTTATTTTTGATTTATTTCCTATTAACCGGTTCGTTTTATTTTAACCGCCGGTCCGTCCAAGTCTGGAAAAACTTGTTTTGTGAATCGATTACCTGAAGAACGTGATCAAATGTTTAGTAAAAATAATGATATAGTATGATCGTACGGAGCAGTAATACGAAAATTAGATGCACATGCAAAAATACGTTTTGTGGAGGGGATACCAAAAATGGGTAACTTTTAAATTAAACAAAATTCATTATTAATGCTTCATGATTCAATGTCCGAAACAAATGGTGATGCTGCTAATTAATTTACAAAGTATGCACATCATAGAAAGTTGACTGTGATATTTATTAATGAAAATTTATTTCCAAAAGGAAACAATGCACGCGATATTAGATTAAAAGCACATTATAATATAGTGTTTAAAAATCATTGTGATAAATTACAAATACAATATTTAGCCAGACAATGCCTCGATATAGTAAGGAAATCATGAATGTGTGCGAAGAAGTCACACGTGAGCCTCACACTTATTTACTATTTGACTTTACACATAAAACAAACGATGCATTGCGAATAAGTACAAATAATTTTCCTAATGAAATCATGCATGGATACGTTTCGTAAAAATACATGTATACATTTTTTAGTCTGAGTCAAGATTTTGAAGATGAAACAACACTACAACACGCTCCGTGCTGTGTGAAAATCTAAAAGTAGTAAACGAAAACAGATTTTACAAAATGCTTCAGGGGATTTAATAAGAACAGTTTCTCATGTAGGTAGAAAGACAATAAAAGAAAACATCCCTTTAAATTCTAATCACAAGCAACGTTTACGTAGACATAAAAATACCTTCCGTGCTTTATCTCAACAACGTAGGGCATAAAAGAAGGAAACGAAGTTATTAGTACAAAAAGGTGGTGCACTTATACCATTAATCTCGGACAGAAGTAGGAAGTAGTATTTTAGTTGTTAAGTATGTCGTAACTACGTAAAATAATTTTAGTTCCTGAAAATGCTGTACATGAAATTCGAACCAATCCTAAATCCATAGATTCACATCAGTCACGTTTAAATGAAGAAATTAATAATATTTTAAAATGTCATGATCTTAGTTGTCAACAAAAGTGGAAATTACAACAACAAGCTTTGCATCTTTGTTTACAGTATACTTCACTTTCACATAAACCTATTACATTTCCTGTTATGCAGGAAGAAGAAGAAGATAAAAAATTGTAATCATCATCATCATCATCATCAACTTTCCAACATGATAACAATACTTCTATTTTACAATTTGTATCAGACATTTTACAATCAGTACCAAAAACACTTCGTAGGAAAACTGATCTATTACTAAAAAAGTTGACAAGTTCTGATAAAATTCAATGGGATAAGTCTGGTATAGTACGTATCCAAGGAAAACAATATTCGGTTCAAGTATTATAGACTTAGTAAATAATGTTGGTCGTACAAGGAAATGTTCAAGAAAACCTATAGGCATTCATGAATTTAAAATTTTATTACAAAATCTTAATGTTCCTAAATAATTTATTGGTACACCTATTAGTACACTAGCATAAAAACTGAATGTTAGTAGTAGTAGAAGAAGACGTAGTCGTAAAGTAAGAAAATTATCCAGTCCTGCAGGTGTAGTTAGTTTATTTAAACATTTGATAGAATATAGCATGTAAATATGACCAAATTATCAAAAATATATTATGATTATTCAAATCCTGATTCATCAAGTACGCAAACATTACATCGTTAAACAAAGTTGTCTAAAAAGACAATCAAAAAATGTTTAGCTTCTCAAGACGCTTACACATCACGTGCACGAGGTCTTAAAGTTTTTGAACGTAAAAAGTATTATACTAGTGCACCAAATGAAACATTAAAATGGATTTAGCAGATATGCAAAACATTGCAAAGTATGATATTAATTATAATTATATATTATGTTGAATTGATTTTTTCACGTTGTGCGTGTTTTGTTCCCTTAAAAACAAAGATAGGACCTGAAATGGCAATATAAATAAACGTTTTTTTAAAATCAAGTTTCCCGTTTTTATCGTAAACACAGATTTAGGCGGTGAATCTTATAATCGCCATATAAAACAATTGTTTAAAGAATATGAAATTAATCATTATAGCGTTCATGCCGAATTTAAATTTGCTTTAGCAGAACGATTTATAAGGACATTAAACGAAAATTGTATCGCTAGTTTACTGCAGAGAATACTTATCGATATGTTAATATCTTGGATCAAATTGTAAATAATTATAATCAATCATATCATTCAAGTGTGATATGCACAAGTAAATGATTCCTGCACAAGCGCCTGCCCACGTAAATGATTCCAAAATGTATCTAGTATGGGAAACATTATGCGGAAATAGAATGAATAAATATATCTTGTAAATTTAGTCATGGTGATTATATCTGTGTTAGTAAGTATAAACATATAACATAAAAAGGATATTTAAATAAATGGTCACAAGATTGTTGATATTGTATTAAATCAGATCCTGTAATTTGTAAATTAAAATATTGGAATGGCGAAGAAATTAAATTAATATTTTATAAAGAAGAGTTGAAAAAGTAATTATAAATTCGAAGAAAACTGAATATAATTGAAAAATAAATAAAACGTAAAAACGGTTGGATGTATAAAATGGTTGGGATATCCGTCAAGTATGAATACGTGGGTTAGATCAGACTCTATTGAGTCTGCAGAAGAATTCAAACTTTACACACGACTTTTACGTTACTCGTCCTTCAAAGGCAAGTAGTGAAAGTTTCGATATAATACTACAGATTCATTTGGAGTTAAATTAGCACAACCTATTGATTTAAGTGTTGGGGAATGGGGTGTTGCATCAACACAAATTAATATTCCTTGGAGTTTTTATAATGTTGGTGAAAATGAAAAAAAAATATAATTACTACTGTTATTGATGACAAACATGAACGTTATCATGTTCCAATAACCCAGGATATTATTCCTCTATTGAATCCATTCTTTAGTTGATTCCTGAAAATGCTAGTATATTTCAATATGTACAAAATAAAAATTAAATTGCTATTAAACATTATTTAAGATTAGAATATCAATGCCTGATTGGCATTACACCGGGATTACAGCATATTTTTAGACTTATGATTGAAAATCCAATTGATATTAAAAATTTTCATACACAAAAGTTAGAAATGATTTGATATTAGCATGTGAAACATTTCCATGTAATATAGTTTATAATATTCCCAATACAATGAATGTATGCGTTGATACTGTAAAACAAAAACAAAATATAGATCCGATAGTTCGAAAACTTAGTGTATATAATGTACAACACAGTCACGTAAAATCTTTTGTGTTTCAGACACCGCATTATGTTAAAGTTGAAAAGAAATATTTTAATACGATAGATGTAAACTTAAAAGATGAACACAGATTAAAATTACCATTTCGTTTTGGAACTTCAAACTTGACACTTCACTTTAAACGAAAATGATTTCTGAAAGTATTGATGATAGTTTTTACATAGCATTAGTTTCAAACGCTTGTACAAATGTATATCCTGCAAATAACTCAACATATTTTATTAATCAGTTAAAATAATCCACGATTATTAGAAACCGATTAGTACGTGCGGGTTTGTGGAGTACATATTACATTAATATGTTATAATGTTACCGAAAGTAAAAATGTTATTTTCTATAAATTTAAAAATACACAACCTATGCTAAGTGAAGTTATTGTTGGATATTATCCAACCATTCATGATTTAATAGATGAAATAAACACAGTATAAATATTTATAAGATTTAGTTTTTCAAATATTCTACATGTTGAATGTTATGAACTTGTAGAATCAGTTACATTGTCACCTACATTACCTTTACAATATGTTTTTTTCTGAAAATCGGACCTTCTGAAATAATTTCGGCGATTTAAACAAGCATACGTACATATTGCATATAAACATCAAATTTTTATTTATACAGATATTATACAATATCAATTTTTAGGTGATACAAAAGCACCTTTACTACGTGTAGCAACAATCTCTGATATTATATACGGAAAAGTTCAAACAATTACCTTTGAAGATATTCATTATACGCCACTTCCAAATTTTATTTTAACACAATCGAAATACTATTAAAAGATGACGCAGGGCGAAATTTGCCATTTCAATCTTGGTCAATGACTGCAACACTACGTTTTAAACGCTCTTCTGCATCTGTTAAATAATAGCGAAGATGAGATCAAGACGTGTTTCTTATCATCGTAACCGTGGAATACCGTATTTATCAGGACCTGTATATCAAAGGGGACATCGTATATGTAGTTTCTTTAAAGGATGTTTTTCGTTTTACTCTACCATTCTGAAAAAAAAGATGCAAAAATTTGTAGGGCGTCAGGTACTATAAATGGTATACAAGCTGCAGGTGATATATTGGAAAATCATCAATTTAAGGAGTCTGTTCACGCACGTGTAAAAGAAGCTGGTGATAGTTTAAAGACAAAAGAAATTAATAAAGTTGGACAGTTGCTAACTGGTAGCGGTAAGAGATGGTCACGCAAAAGGAAGGCTCCCGCAATTGTAAAGTTTGGACCAACGTCAGTACGTAAACATATAAAAGATATCTTTTCACATGTCGCTTGTAAACACAGATTGTTATGAATGTTGTACCAATGAATTTAATTTCTTTCCTATGCCTATGACACAAACAGCTATTGAAGCAACTAGAAATGCAGAATATCGATCTGTTTTACGTTATCCTCAGAAGGACCTATTGAATTTGTCATTCCTGGGGAAACAGGGAAATTTATTCATCTTGCGTTTATATCTTTATGTACATTCTAACATTAGAAAAGCTGATGGTACAAATTTAACTGAAGATGATATTGTTACGCCAGTAAATAATTCCCTACATTCATTATTTAGTAAAATCTATATTTCCTTAAACGAAAAATTAATTAGTTCTTAATCAGGATCTTATCCTTATAGTGTATCAATTGAAACATTAAATTATTCTAATGATGCTTCTCAAACGCATTTAGCATGTGCCATGTGACATAAAGATACTGCAAAGCAATTTAATAAATTAGGTAATACAAATGCTGTTTTTTATAAACGTGCTAATAAGTTGAAAAATAGTAAACATTTTGAAATGTACTGACGTCTTCATGCTGACATTGTAAGCTTAGATCGTGTGCTTCCCAATAAAGTAAGTTTACGTGTAAAATTACACCAAGGTAGAGGCAACTTTTTCTTAATGCCTTCTGAAGATACAAGTTATAAATTTGCACTTCAGGAAGTTATTCTTCATATACGACGTATTGATGTAGCTGAACATTTAGCTATGCAAGTAGATACGCGAATGGTTTGGAAACGGGCGGTTACCTCTAACAAGAGCAGAAAAATATCTTATACTATTCCTGCACAAGTCAAGTCTTACAACCTTGATAATCTCTTCCTGAATAATGTTCCTAAGGGCCTGGTAATCGGTTTCATCTCCAACAAGGTTTCAATGGGAAATCACATCTTAATTTCAATGAATTTCGAAACGTTAACGTTAACAAACTGCAACTACCTGTCGGCTCATAATAATTTCCTCCCAATCCCCTCACGCAGATTTAAATAATAATTTATACCTTCTAAATTGCTATACTCTGATATCAGGTACTGGCATATATTATCAAAATTATTCACATGATATTCTTGATGAATATCTAAATGGATATGCTCTGTTTGTTTTTATTCTATCTCCAAAAGGAAATTTAGACGATAATACATTGGATGTAGTTGGCTATTCCCCTGTAAATTTAAAATTATCATTTTCAGAAACTTTAACTGAACTTCTTAATGCATTGTGTATGCACAATTTGATTCATTAGCATAAGTAGACAAAGATAGAAATATTTATACTGATTACACCTAATTTACTCAGTTGAGTACAATGAGGGTTGCTGTGCACTTCTATGCTTTCCGCGATAATGAAGATGAATTTATGGTAAAGGAGCTAGCAATTGTAAATCCTAACGTTCCCTTTTTAAAAATTTGATATTTAAACCACCATATCCATTAAATAAATTATCTGAGCATATCATAAGTACAAACAAGTATCTATGTGAGAATGTGTATGGGTTTACCTGGCACGAAAGCGATGTAGAGTATTCTCATCTTGAGGAGAAACTTCAATCATATTGTTTCAATGCTACAAGTGTTTACACCTACGGAATAACTAGAAAGTGTTTTCTTCAAGAACTTGTTCAAAGAAATATTACAAATTTAGAAGAAATAGACTGTCCAAAGTGTACTGCATTAAGTTTTCACGTTCACAAGTGCGGGCATAACAAACATCGTTAAGGACAATGTCGGTGCAGTGTTTATGAAACATTACTGTATAGTGAATATTTAAAAGTGTATGATTATGTTTTACATGTGAATAACAGTGATAATTACAAACCTACTACAATTAAGAAAAAATAATCTCCATCATGTATAGTGACGAATTGTTAAAACTGTTACTAAATAATAAATTAACTGGTGCAAGTGTTACTGGGATCTACCCCATTGACAAACTTTCTGTAATAGTAGAACCACCTGCTGCACTTCTGATTAATCTTGATACATCCGATTTAAGTAGATTACATTGAGTTGTAATGTACATCGGTGAGAAAAAAAAACAAGGATATTATTCTGATAGTCTTGCTATGGACATTCCCAAGGAAATAAAACACTTTTTATCAAAAAATACTAAGATATACTTTACAAACGCTCAACAATATCAGGACAATGATTTGTGTTGTACGGATATTTTTGTTTTATTCTTTTTGCATCATGTTATTCGCACTCAATCATTTCAAAAGTGTTTAGAAATGTTTAACAAGAGAAGTTGAAAAAGAATGATACTATCGTTTATAAGCATGTAAACAAATTTAAAAAACATTTTAATTTTTTATTGAATATATATATACAATCTTTTAATTACATTTTTTAAATTTTTACAATATTTTTCTAAATTACATATCCGCATTGTATTTACAATTCCTCATTACAATCTTGATAATACATTAGTTAATGCTGTTTACCTTTCATATTTCCACCAATAATTCAACTGTTGTGAGTTACGATATGCACATTCTGATTTATTTACAATATTTGTGTGAAAAGATCCATATTCATTAACTGTGTTTCCACACAACTCATTTAGTGAAGGATAATGTTCCGTTTCTAAATCAATAACATTATCTAATGCAAATATTATCTTGATGGAAATATATTTCTCTAAACCTTTACAATAAAATTTTGAGTACTTTGCATACAATAGATATACAAGGTTGTGTATGTATGATACAGTATATCCAGATTTCCTATCCCACTTCAAACCGCGTAAATTTAATGTTAACCAATCAATTTGTTTTTGACAACCTAAAGACAATAAATTGGTGATTTTACATTGCAATGGAAATTTAGTGTATTATCGCACGCGCTTAGACAAAACTCACGAATAATAAATCCGTTATCAGACATTACATCAACTTGAATATCATTAATATAATGATTTACGCCTGGTAAAATATCATTTGTGCGCCAAATTAAGAATGATATAATTTTTCAAACAATTTATGTATTTTTAAAAGATCACAAGGTTTATGCATAAAGCATATAAATGAGATTTCACTATGTTCTTGTTCATACACTTCAAAATGTTCACTAAGATTTTCATCAAGAGATAAGTACTTCGCAGCAAATGTTCCAGTATTACGAAGATGAGTACAATCGTGGAGAATATTCAATTTACATTCCACGCATTTTATTGAATTATTATTACGTAAGTATACTTTTATTGTTTTTAATACACAATTCACATTAATATTTTCAGCAGTACATAACACACATGAAACACTACCCCTGTCCGAATACATTTTTTCAATCTGGAATGTTAGAAATCCGTCTGTCTTTTCTTAATAAAACGTCCACTAATTCCGGGTGACAGTCTCTTTCATAAAATGTTTCTATTCTCAATATTCCAATAATGTGTGAATTTGCATACAAGTAAAACACATCTTCTTCAACACTAGGGCTTGCTATAATGCTCCGAGCTCGGGTTTCCAATGATTTTGGGGGTACATTCAGACAATCATGAACATAATCATGATAAGGTCCTTCCCTACAACCATCTTATATTAATGTATCGTTACCATTCCATTTTATATAGCTTTCTATATACATTCTCGGTCCACTTTCTGACTATTACAGCAAACTAAACTCCAAAATCTCGATGCTTATGATAATACAGGTAAAGATGAGGGTGGGGTTTCGGAAATTGTTAATACTGGTGATTCTATTGCATCAATATCAAATTCTTCATCTGAAGATGATTCGTATACTTCTGATTCTGCATCAGATGGTGATGCTTGAATACTGCAATGATCTATTTTCTCATAGGACTGCATGATGTATCTCTACATATTTTTCTATTACAACTTGCATTTAAAGTATTTTCATACCCACAAGGTAATCACGTGTTCATCTTACGCGGCTCCAAACGTCTTTTCTATTAGTTGTCGGCAATCTCTGATGTCTTCTTACCGCGGCACCAAATTTGTTTGCTAATGCATTGCTTGTATTCTATGATATCACGTAGCAACAAGGTCAATATCCTGCGCCAGCAACTTTCACTTCCGCCTATCCATCCGGGTTCCAAAAGCGCGCGAAAACTTCAGTTAGTCTCCTGACTTCGACGGAAAAGGATGTGCAAAGTCCATGCTCTCTATATGTACCAGCACCAAGCATTTTAGAAAGCTCACACACAGTGTTTGAGTAAATGATACGATGAATCAAAAAGAAGTCCCGCATGAATAAAGTTTATTACATTTCATTTATAACAATCTTTATTGTTATTATAATTAATACGGAAGAACAAATAATATTGGATCACAATCAAATATTGCTCAACTAACTTTTATTATAATCATAGCATACCTGTTCCTCAAAATATGCTTTAGCATGCGAACCAATTAAAAATAATTCATATAATCACAGCATCACTGTTTTACATTATGCGGATGACCTTCGTATCGCAGTAAAATAAATAAATAAGTAAATAAATAAATAATATGTTCACAATGAATTTTAATAACGCGTTTTAATATAATCACAATCACATTTGTAACAACAATTTTTAATACGAGGCAATAAAAATATGATAACAATCAAACTTTTAACGAGTTTCCAGAGAAAACAATCCAATTGAGAAATAATACGAGAAAATAAAAAGCTGAGTTCGAGATTGATTTTATTTTTAGTATGGTTGCTCTAATAAACTTCATATCAATTTTAATACGATCACAGCATAGCTGCTCTATTTAAATAAATTAATACATCATAATCAAATTTATCATTGAGGTTTTAAAATAATCAAAATCAAAGATAGTTCATCGAGTTTCCACGGGAAACAATTAATTTTAAAAAATAATACGAAAGAGCAAGTAATTAATATGATCACAGCAAAGCTGTTCTAATGAGCTTCCTACAGATTTTAATACAATCACAGCATAGCTGCTGTATTTGAATAAATTATTACATCATAATCAAATTTAACAGTGAGTATTATTATAAATAATACGAAAAGAACAAATAATTAATATGATCATAGGACAGCTGTTCTAATGAGATTCCTATGGAAGCGAGCGAATAAAAATTATTACGTAAGCAGAGTATGCTACGCATGCGATCACGTGATACGGGCCATTCACCTTACACGAAAACCTTCACCTACTTTCCCATGTACCACTTAACGTTACACAATTTCTCTAGCTTCTAAAACATGATGAAACAAATTAAAAGTAACGAGTACCGTAAAAGTGGCAAGTCTTTAACCACCCAGCTAAATGATCCTACTATCTTCGTTATTATAGACTGGCTGAAAATATGTAGCAACTGAATTTTCAATCTCGTCATTACTAACTAATTCTTGGCTATTGTATATCAGCGTGTTACAATTAAGGTGTTGGGTCTTAGTTTTAACAAAATTCCAGAGCTGAGAAGGATCAGTTTGTAACGTGTTTCCTGTGTTCACAACAGAGTCGCAAGTATCGCTGTTATATCGCTGTTTCTTGTCAATTTGTTATATTAATATCGAAACCGCAGGTTGTAGATTTCTGCCACTTCTCACTGTAGGATACATTTAAGGGCGGAGGTGGAACTTTTTTTGAAGTTGAATCAAAACATAAAAAAAAAACTTATCGCTATCAGTTACAATTTTTGTTCTGTAGTTATCAATATTAAAATTAAAAATGTAAGATTTATATCACCGTTGATTAATAGTGGATTAACGGTAGATATCGTTCCTGTTTGTAGGACACTAAACCCATATAAAAAGTAATCGGACTATGTTATTGTATTTGGTATGTTGCTTGTCGACAGGCAGGCGAATGAAGGAATTAGTCTACGAAAATAATCTTTCTACAGGATTATCCATACTTATGTGCACGTCAGTATAAAAAATTAAAGTGCAAATCAAAAGTATAGGTAAATCCCTCGATTAAATCTGGTAATATGTTTTTTTGTAAATGTGATTTGTTATTAATTAAAAAGTAGCATGGCTTTATATGTCAACATGCCTTTACAGTTGCGTTATAATAATAATTTCAGACCTAACTTCTAAGGAGTGAAATATTAAGCACTGGCGTTAACAAAAGTAGTAAATGCACACTGTCGTTATCACAAGAATTCTTCATCACTGACTTGTTACTTGCCACAAATTTAGATCCTATGTACTGTTTTTTTCAACGATGCATCTGCTTCGACATATTAGCTGAAAGGAAATGAAATTCAGTTTGTGCTTTAACATCCTATGGTTATGCCTTTTTTTAACTACAGCGAACAAATGATCGATGAAAGTGAACTATGATGAAATGAATGATGGAATGAACGTGTAAAAGTGACCGGGAGAACTTCCAGAAAACCCACAAATATTAAGTTGTCCACTACCAACTCACTTGGTGTGGGATCAAACCAGGAACCTCTACGATCAAACGTATTAGTTCTTCTAAGTAATATGATTTTCCATCATATTTCGCAAGTAGTAAGAGGTAAGAGCATAACTGTTAGAATGTGTCACTATTACGAATATTAGCTAAAACGGCGTCATTATTTGTTTTCGCCACCAAAAAATTTCGAGATAGTCTCCATCACATCGTTTTGTGCGTATTTTGTGCCGTTTCGTGCACCAATTTACAGTTTTTGCGTCACCGGAAGTGGGACAAATGGGCCTCCAAATATGGCAGAACAAGTTAATGCTATTCCGCCACCAACGAACTTCAAGATCGTTTCCTCCACATAGTATTGTGCTTTTTGCGCCTATTTTCACGTTTTGAACATCACCAGAAGTGGGTCAAAATGGGCCTCCAAGCTGGGTCGAAAATTACCCACTCTTCCGCCAATATCGAATTTCGAGGTCGTTTCTTTCGCATCATTTAGTGTATGCTTTCTGCACCTATTTCCACGTTTTGTGAGTCACTGGAAGTGGGTCAAAATATGACTCCAAGTGGGACGAAAATGACCCACTCCATATCTACTTTTGAAATCGTATTTTTGACATCGTTTATTGCGTGTTTTGTACTGTTTTCTGCGCTTATTTGCGCTTGCTATGCGTTGCCGAAAGTGGGGCAGAATGTTTTTTTCTAAGTGGGATAAAAATGACAGACTAATACGCCACTATCGAATTTCGATGTCGTTTCGTTCACATCGTATAGTGCCTGTTTTGTACTGTTTGTGAGCGTATTTCCACGTTTTGTGCGTCATTGGAAGTGGGTCGAAATGTGTATTCGGGTGGGACGAAAATGGTCCAGTCTTCAACCACTATAGATTTGGAGTTAGTTTCTTTCGCAACGTTTAGTGCCCTTTTCGTTTAGTGCCCGTTTCGATATGCTCTTATTTCCATCTTTTGTGCATTACTAAAAGTGGGTCAAAATAGGCCTTCAAGTGGGATGCAAATGACTCACTCAATATCCAATTTTGAGGTCGTACTTTTAGCATCGTTTATTGCCTGTTTTGTACCATTTTGTGATCCTATTTCCATGTTTTCTCCATCATCGGAAGTATGTAAGAGTAGGTCTTCAAAACGGGATAAAAATGACACACTCTTACGCCACTATCGAATTTCGATGTCGTTTCGTTCGCATCGTATAATGCCTGTTTTCTACCGTTTTGTGAGCCTATTTCCACGTTTGGTGCCCCATTGGAAGTGGGTCTAAATTGGTCTTCAAGCTGGGACGAATCGATCTACTGCTCCACCACTATCGAGGTTCGAAGTCGTTATTTCACATCGTTTAGTGTCAGTTTTGTACCATGTTGTGCACCTATTTTATCTTTTTACAAACTTTACAAAACAAGCGCTAAACGATGTTAAATTACCGACTTCGAAATTCGAAAGTGGCAGAACAGTGTGTCATTTTCGTTCCATCTTGGAGACCTTTTTGACCCACTTCCATGGGTGGGGTGCTGACTGCCACGGGTGCTGACTGCCACAGCCAATTATTGGTGCTGATTGCCACGACTGGCGCTGATTGCCAATATCAAGGTGCTGACTGCCACGATGGCGTGCTGACTGCCACGAGCCTGAGAGAAAGTGGCTAGACGTAACATTACCGGACGCCAAGAAGCATGAAAGAAACTAGATGAACCTTAGGATCGTGTTGTTCAGACCAACAGCTAACAAAGGTAAACAGGTCTCTGTATGTACACTCATGTTCAAAATTATTGTCGCATGATTATAAATATGTTGTTCTAGTAATATAATTTGATAACGAATTCGGCCGGTATTTCTTATACTGTTAGTATGTGCATAATGGGCAAAGACAAGTATGAGGCAAATTTCATGTCAAAAGAGCAGTAAATAAGAACAATAAAATGAAACTAAAATTTTCTTGTCCATTTAGTTACATTTTCTTTTACTCATTATGATTTTCATATTTATAATTCTTTTCCTACGAAATTTACCACAAATATACATTTCCTGATTATACACATAATATCAGTATTAAAAGTACTCTGCAAAATTATCAAATTATATTCTTACAAGAAGACAGTTATAGATATGCGACAATAAATTTGGACATGAGCGTACTTTCAGTTTTGTCAGGGAGCGGTGCGTACAAAATTGGTACGATTTATGTATTCTCACTTGAACTCCCTATGTCATCATGAACTGTGTACAGCTGCGCAGATTGTTTTGAGCAGCTCTTGAAAGTTCCATCGAAAAAGCACTGCTGGCTGTCCCTTACAAGGGAAGTTCAGGAGAAAGCACTCGGCTGCAGAGAAACTAAGAATGCCAATTGAAGCCCCAATTCATGCTGATTACAACAGCTAATAAAATTCCTGTACGGTTGAGAACGGTTCGAGATGTTCAACTTGGAAGTTTATATGAGAAAACTAGGATATACGCATTTATACGCGTTAAGTACAACACAATTAGTAACGAATGTTGACATACGAATTGAAAGCTATCGGAAGTAACAGAAAAAAAAGTGTTTCGTAATAACTAACGGGTTTGATAGATACAATTAGTCATTACATTGTTCACAATAATCATAGGTTAGAGATGAAAATTGACCACTGTTGTTCTTCTGTTTTATGAATAAATGACGCAAGCAAAAGACTCCCTTCCACCATGAACATTTTATATGTGCAAATGCGTTGCATCTGCCAAGGGAACAGTTCGCAGAACCAAAGCAAAAAGCAAATTCGAGAAGTGATTCAAAAGTTATAGGCCTATAATTTGTTCGTAACCTGCCTTGTAGAACGCAAACTGAAACAATCCAATGCATCGCGGTGATCGGAAGTGATTCGTATGGACATGAACTTTGTTTGATTGTTTCGTTGGTAGATTATAACGTCCAGATGAAGAAGTTTCATATTATGTACAAATCTCCTGCCATAATCTTTGATTGGTGCTTTCTTCCAAACGTCCCTTGTCAGCTGGCTTCAGACCATAATATCCGTTAAATAATAGAATAGAACAATTAATATAAACAATGAAATGTGCAAATTGTACTTATAACAGAAAAGACAATCCTTTTATAAACATCCAAGTGTATGTCGTTCCACTTAGTGAGCAACTTTGTAACTTATGGGATGCCACATAGGTATGCTGTGATGATTACTAATTTAATCCCTACTAAATTAATTAATAATCATACATTTAGTATGAGGGATTAATTCCTCTCTTTCCAAATAGAGTTGCTCCCAGGCTCGTGGCAATCAGCAGCATCATATTTGCAATCAGCGACAGTCGCGGCAATCAGCACCAATAATTGGCTGTGGCAGTCAGCACCTGTGGCAATCAGCACCTATTCCTTCCATGGACGCAGAAAGCATACAAATAGGCGCACAGAACGGATCAAAACAGACACTAATCGATACGACAGAAAGGACCTCGAAGTGCGATAGTGGCGGAACAGACGGTCATTTTCACCTCACATTGAAGGTTCATTTCTAGCCCAGTTCGAGTGACGCACAATACGTGGAAATAGGCGCACGAAACGGTACAAAACGAAAGAAACAACCTCGTAATTCGATAGTGGCGGAACAATGGGTTATTTTCTTCCCACCCTGAAGGCCCATTTTGGCCCAATTCCAATGACGCACAATACTTCGAAATAGGCGCATAAACCGGTACAAAACAGGCACTAAACTATGCATGATTAACGACCACGAAACCCGATCGTGACGCAATAAGTTATTTGGAGGTCCATTTTGGAGGTCCATTTGTGGTTCATTTTGACCCACTTCCTGTAACGCACAAAACATGGAAAAACGTGCACAAAAATTCACAAAACACACACAAAACGATGTGAAGGAAACAACCTCGAAGTTAGATAGTTTAAGAACAGTGGGTCATTTTCATCCTACTTTGAAGGCCCATTTTGACCCACTTCCAATGATGCAAAAACTTCGAAATAGGTGCACAAAATGGCACAAAGCACGCACAAAACGATGTGAAGGAAACGATCTTGCTATTCGTTGGTGGCGGAGCAAGTTAATGCTTTTCTGCCATATTTGGAGGCCCATTTTGACCCAGTTTGTGTAACACACCAAACGTGGAAATAGGCGCACAAAATGGCAAAAAACACGCACAAAACGATCTCGAAATTCCTTGGCGACAGAAGAAGTTAATGCTGTTCAACGAAAATAGATAGTCATCTGCTTAATAGTATTCATTTCTCGCATACAATAAGTAAACCTATTCCAGCAGAAAGAAATAGTATCAACTGAATCAAATAAACCATGAACAAAATAACTTTAAACACCATGGCAACCATTTTTTTCCCTCGATTTTCTTGAAAATTACGCTTGAAAATTGAAGACTCGCACTAGAAAGCAATGCAAGTGCCAAACACAATAGTTACTGTAACAATAGAGACAAAAGATAGTAAATTGTCTCCAAGCGTCACAACCTAGCATATAACCAAGTATGAAAATCTAAAGCATTAACGTATTTAAAAAAAAATAATTAAGTGAAACAATTTCAAGGTGACACTTATATTGTTTTCTATAACCGTATCTTCAGTTCACTCTCAAGTATGTCACTTTGTTAGGCACTATAACAATTTGCTCTTTCCAACTTCTGCTCATCCGCGAAAAGCAACTGAAACAATTTGCTCATCCAAGCACCCAAAAGTTGTTATGGGCAAGTAACAATGCTCGCTGGATCGTCAGTCTTTCCACTTCAATATTTCTGACACCGTCTCGAGTAGTTTATGTGGAACAACTGCTTATGCAAAATGTAAGTCTTCAATCTCAAATATATCCAAGCGCTTTTGGAAACATTTGTATTTTATCACAGACGACAAGTAGTATTAGATGTTGAATATGTCAGTAAACCTTAAAAGGTTGTTCAAAGAAGTTGAACATCAAGTGGCATTATTAAACTTAACATACCAATGAGTAATTGAAGAATGGGAGAAAGCCCAAGTTGCTATAGAACTATATATATATATATATATATATATATATATATATATATATATATATATATATATATATATATATATATATATATATATTAACAAAGTCAGATAATAATAATAATTATTATTATTATTAAATATTATTACTCGTAACTCTGATTTTTAAAATGATCTTGATAGTTGAAGGATAGGCAGTAACGTCGTAAAACATTTTTCAAATATATTTTCAATGTCTAGAATTGTGTTTCGTCAGAAGTAACCTGTGGACCACTGGTGATGCACCGGCGACTCCGAGTGGACGATAGGGAACTTAGTAATTTTCCAGTCATATCTAAGAATATGTGTAAAAGGTATCCACTAATTATGTAATTCTGTTTTGTTTGGAATAGTGTTTGAGTGATTATTTCTTTTTATTGCCAGGAATTACTATTTATTGAATGAATATTTTATATATTAGTATTTTGAATGGAAAATAGTAATATGTAATATTTGATTACTTTACTTCTCTATAACAATTTCTGAGAAATTAATTTTCTATGTACCCATATACAAAAAAAAAATACTGGCAAGATTCCTACTGAAAAGTAATAATAATAATGATAATAATAATAATAATAATAATAATAATAATAATAATAATATATAATGCCAAATATTCAAGTTGCAGTATTGAGTGTTGAAAAGAAAAAAAAAGAAGTTGGTTGCTTGTAGTTTAGCGTCCTATGCCATTTATTTTAATGCAGACAGATGATTAATTAATATAAATGACAATCAAATTACATTTCTGTGTACACTCATCGGGAATCCAACCCAACATCACGTTCACCAAACACAGAAGCGTTAGCCACTAGATCAGCGATTTTGTTGCTATAAAATCACAAACAACTATATAACTTGTATTTATAGTTATTATTTATTTTGAACATTGCTTGCATTCGTCTATAATTAATAACTCGAAAGATCAATAACTGCTATGAAATTATTCGAAACTAAAAGAGTAATACATAAACGTTATTGCTATTGTTGATTCAAAATCTACAGTAAGATAAAGAGAAAAAAAGTATTCGACCTGTTCTTGCCCCCACTTACACGAAAAGAATGAATATTATCCCAACGCGGCAGAAATTGACTCTTTAGTGTCTTATTCACTGTAGATACAAGTCTCAACAGCCTTGATATCAGTATTTTCTATACGCTTCTGTTAATTTAATTTCCTTATCTCTAATTTTAAGTATTACCTGGTTAATATTATAATCATTTCAAATATGTTCTTTTTCTCTTGAAGAATCGGTCGTAGATTATTCTTGGCCATGTTTAACGTAGGGCGAATATGATATTGCAATATAGGAATATTATTCCGTAAATTCTCGACCAACCTGCCAATAGTTTCGACCAACCTACATAAACTGGGCCTCGAAGTGGTATTGCGTATTAAATATAAATACGATTTTCTAAATCAGTCCATACGTTATAGCATACAGCACTATATCTTCGTTGTTTCACAACTTAAAGAAAAGTGAGCCAACATCTCACCTTGCATAAGTTCTGATAACTCCATAAACCATATCCTCTCACATCCATGTTTTATAGCAGACTGCAGCAGCACCTATAACACAAAATAGGGGATTGCTTGGTGTTGCTTTTCACAATAGCAATGCTTCGTACTGGCTTATGGATGGCAAGTTATAGTGATTCCTATATTATAACTATGCCTTGTACACCCGTGTCTTTTAATAGTTTTCATCTTGTATTTACATATGCAAGATTACATGGTTACATGGCTGTCATACAGACTCAATTTTAAGTTTACACAGACACACATTATACAGTAAAACCTGCCTTCAACTAACCCTTTATTAAACAGAAAACTGTCTTAAACGGAAATATTTCACGGTCCCATGGATTTTGGAGTAAAAATACATACGAAAGTCCGTTAATTAAGCAGAAACTGTGTTATGCAGATAACGGAAAACAAAATAAACCTTTAACGGAAAATTCCGAGTTCCGGACTACAGCGTTTAGAAAATTTTTAGACATCCTGTGAGAGGGCAAACATATATATTACATTGTTTGCGATAAATTCTTCATTATTTTATTAAATATTTCTGGACAGTGTTGACTTTCCCCAACCACTACTCATATTCACGTCCACAATTTTCGGACAGTCATACGGAGCAAGTTAGCTGTCCGTGTTCTTTGTAGGTGTACTTCTGTTCTGATTGTACAACAACTAGCGACAGCACACAAAAATAAAAAAACTGACAAAAAATGTTCTGGGAATAAAAGGAATTTAGGTAACAAAGCAGAAGTCATAATCTCTATCATGTGTCATGAAGATAAGGAGTGAAGGTCTCAGAGGGACTCAGATTTCCAGAGAAAACTTGATGTCCTTAAGTATACCATGCGCCGTTTTGAACGGAAGCAAAAATTAATGTTCTCTATATTTGAGAGAATTATGTCATTGTTTCTCATTTACGTTTTCTGATACCCTCTCTCTCTTGCTCTCAGCAGGTATGGTTCTACGCCTGGTCAATTACCTTGCAATCCAATTTTTACCAATACACCTCTAAACTTACGTTTTTGCATTAGTTCGGCAACAGTCATTATGGCTTGTAAAACAAAGCTTGTGTTTGATTCTAACACCAAAGTTAAAAGTGTTCATGCTAGTGAACGAGATAATTGAATGCAAAGCAAACCATGAAGATGTTCAGCGTCGGTAAAACGCAGGTGTATGAGATTCTAAAGAAAAAAAAATGGAAATTTTGAAGCCGTGAGAAAAGTGCAGTTATGGAAAAATAAAGAAGGAACTTAAGGAAACTGAAAAGCAAGACATTAATGAAATAGTGTAGAAGTGGTTTGCTAGTGCCAAACTGTAAAATCACTGCATACTAGGCCCTAAATTACAGGAATACGCTAAAAAAAAGTAGCTGAAAAAATGGGTAAAACTTACTTCAAATTATCTAATGGATGGTTAGAAAGTTTCCGCAAAATATATGACGAAGTTTTCTCTCTCTCTTTTTCTTTTTTTACGAATTGTGTGATGAATCGTGTTATGTATATAGTGAAACATGTGATGAATGAGTTGCTAGACTATCTTCGTATAGTTCTATAGGCCGGACTCGATATGCTCTCGGGCGCTCCTACGCACTTTGCTAACGGCAAGACGTCATTTTTTTATTGTAGGCAATAGCAATAAGTAATTATTTGCTGTTAAGAGTGTTTTATTCCCAGTAATTTCTGTTTTTCATTGATATTGTTATTTTATGCTTTTAACTGCCTTTGTTTAAAGTCGATTCATATATATATATATATATATATATATATATATATATATATATATATATATATATATATATATATATATATAGGAGGGTTACCAAAGAGTATGCACGCCCTAAGAGCGCGCAGTGCCAATTACGCTGAAGTGGTAACACATAGAATTGTTATTGCTACGCTGTTTGATGCGTCTTTGTGTGAGAGTTGATACGAAGAAAAGGGAAGTTAACGGTTCGCTGCAAACAGAAAATACAGCTAAAAATAACTTTTTTAAATTCTTGATATAATATTTTAATACCCTTAGTTAAGAAATTACTCTGATATAGCAGCTAACTTCAGTACCCTTGTTGCATGGTAGGAAACATAAATGCAGATAGAATTGTTTACCATGGCTTTGTTTCGGGGGTCTTGCATGTGCAGCCACATGGATGAATTTTACTCGAGTTGACTGCTGTTTCCCAAAGAGTGCGCGTTAGTGAGTTACCAAAGAACGCGCACGTACTCTTTGGGCGAATTTCTTTGATAGTGTGTGTGGGAAGCGGCATTCATATTGCAGACTGTGGTTATTCTCATCAGTTACTCTCGGAGTGTAATATGATGTTTGAATTGATTGTAGAATTATTTGTAATTGTTTGTCTTCGATTCAAGCACCAACTGTAAATCATATATAAGAAGTATTTTAAATTCACAAAACATTCTTAAATTACAATGATGTGGTGTTCTGCCCGAAGGTAGGTCTTTGGTCCATGATAGTTTGCTATTGCCTTTCATGGTATGATGATGTCGTCCTAAGAAATGAGGAAATGATCAAAATAAAGATTCTGGAAGTGTTCTGGAGGAAGATGCTGGGTGAAATATGACTTCGATTACGATTGTAATAAAACCACGAACTAAGAATTAAAAAAGACATACACTAAAGGTGTTGCTCAGGATTTTTTTTCCAGTTGGTGGAATAATGTAACGAAACCACGAACTAAGAATTTAAAGAAATCATCATTAATTTTACTCATAAAAATCATAATTTGTGGGTGAAACTAAACAAGATTTTCTTTAACGTTTTAAATTTCGTGTATATTCATAATATATTCTTTAAAACCACATGGACGTGTAATCAAGAAATTGTTAGAAGCAAAAGCAAAATAGTTTAGAATCGCCTGTATACTAACAATTGGAAGCCAACCTTAGGGTAAATTAAAGTTTACGAAGGGGTTTCAGTTTCAAGGATGATACGTGTTGAGTGCGCCCTCTTAGGGACCGTAAAACGCACTCTTTGGGACACTGGTCCTTAAGAGTACGCATTTGAGTTTTTTTAACTTTTTAACGTATATCTTTATTTCTACATCTAGTAGTATACTTTTCTATTTCTTACAATGTAGCCTAAACTTCAATTAAAATTTTGTACAATTTATATAATTTTTGCTTCATTACTTTCGGAGCTATTTGAAAATGAATATTAAGTGCGTGCTCTTTGGTAACCTTCCCCTCTCTCTCTCTCTCTCTCTCTCTCTCTCTCTCTATATATATATATATATATATATATATATATATATATATAGTACTGGCACAATTATTATGGATTTTTGATAAAAACAAAACTTTTGTGCAAAAATATCTTGCAAACAATTTTATTAACTAATACTTTATTTACTTTACCTCACCAATACCAAACAAATATTTATGTTATTTTAAGTGGGTTCTACAGTCTTATATAGGAGTGTCTGGCAATACAGAGAGAAAACGTCTGATAACCCTGACACAATCACTGCATTGTCTGGACAGAGCTCAGTAACAGTCTGGTATTTGCGTGGAGAAATGTGTCTTTATTGCATTGTCTGTCTGTTATTTGCATGTGATCACTTTAGTTCTGTGTATTTGTGCATTTAAGTTTAATGCCAACCTTTTTCGTTCAGATGTTCTAATGTGTTTATGCAATTGAGCAGACATGGGCAAATTTCGTGATTTGAGTCCTCGCAAGGTTGGACATATTAGTGTTTTATTGAAAGAAACCACCTTAAAAGAGAAAGAAATAGCGAAGAAACTTAAAGTTTGAACTCAAACCGTCAGTAATATCAAGAAGAAATTGGAATATGGCCACAGTTTGGCATCAAATAGGGTTGGAAAATGTGGTAGACTTAAGAAAACAACACCGAGAATTGACAGAAAAATAATTAAAATGGTCATTAACAACAGAAGAGCATCTTGCAGAATGATTTCCAACCAACTTGCAGCAGAGGGCATTACCATTGCTCGCAGGACAGTAAATAAGAGACTATTGGAAGGTGGACTAAAAACATATCGTCCCAGAAAAAAAGCATCGCTTAACTGACAAGATGAAACAGACTCGTAAGGCCTGGGCAGAGGCTCACGTTGACTGGACATCTGAGCAATGGGAGAAGGTAACAGTTTAAAATATTCATGTAAAAACGTTAATAACACAAGTGATTAAAATTATGCAAAAAAATAAACTTTACTTCCAATTTTAAGCCTTGCAGACTTTCACGTCATTAAGTCTACTCGTTATTCAATTGCTTTCATCACTTTCTTCAGCTGTTCGACGCCTTATTTTGTGTTCTCTGACGAGTCTACCATTGCAGTGCTTGACGACTGTGTGCAGACTGAAAGAAGGCGATCAGGTGAGCAATTTACACCGGAATGTTTAAAGAAGACTGTAAAATTCCCTCAGAAGGTCATTGTCTGGGGAGCCATTTCTGTGCATGGGACAAGTCGTTTGGAGATTGTTGATGGCACCATGGAGTATGGACCAGTATAAGTACAAAGAAGTACTACAAAGACGATTGCTACCTCAAACAAGAGACTGGTTTGCGGATAGACCTTGGATTTTTCAACAGGACTCTGCCCCGTGTCACACGGCAAGGTCAGTGAAGACCTGGTTTGAAGAAAATGGTGTAGAAGTGCTCTCATGGCCTGGAAATTCCCCGGATATGAATCCGATATAGAGTTTATGGTCTGTATTGAAAGGTGAAATACATGAAGTTCCCATAACGACCAAAACAGAACTCATACAACGTCTTATCAAAGTATGGGTTCATTCAGGTAGAATCACTGAATTGTGCAAAAAGTTGATCACTGGAATGCTCAGACGTGTTAAAGCACTTGTTAATGCAAAGGGTGGACAAACTAAATATTAAAATAGTTGTTTACTATTGACGTACTCACTATTTGTGAATAAAATTGATTTGCATTATTATGTGTTTGCTTAAATGGCGTTCTTGTAGAATATTTTTTTTTTTCAAAAATCCATAATAATTGTGCCAGTACTGTATATATATATAGGGTGGCCCATTTTAATATTTCCACGAAGATATCTCGAAAACGGTTGAATTTAAATGAAACAAACAAAACCTCGAGTAGGAATTGTCATGGGCCACATCGAACGATGTTATCGTGGTGTATACCAGGGGTTCCCTTCATGCGGGCACAGGAGGCCCAACTTGAACATTTTAAATGTAAACATGGAGCGAGTGGTACCTCGTTCGATAGATCTTTAGAAACTAAACAGCCTTGTGGTAAAATATTTTTCATACGGGCCACCAAGACTGCGCCTGTATCAGACAAAACGTCCAGTACCACTAATATGAAAACAGTTAAACATAAATAAACGAAACAAAAACTCAAATAGGAAATCTAATAGGGCACATCGAATAGTGTTGTCATGGTTCTCCCCAGGGCTGCTCTTGATGGGGGCCTAGGGCCCAACTTCAAAATTTTAGATGGAAACGTGGGGCGAGTGATACCTCGTTCGATAAATCTTTCTAAAGAGCGCTGTGGCAAAAGATTGTTCATATGGGTGACTGTTTTCAAAATGACCAAGACATGGTACCTGTATCAGAAAAAAAAAACATCCAGTGCTCATAGAATGAAAACCGTTAAAGAAGAATGAACAAAACAACCATTTGGATAGGAAATCACAGAGGATATTTATCATTCCACGGCTCGAGAATGTTGCAACAGAGGAAAAAATGATTAGAGTAAAAGTAGCATAATGCAAAATAGGAAATTATTTCCTAGAAAATTATCGCTCCAGCATTCCTCAGTAAGTGGGTGAAGCGGGAAGGAACGGTGAAATTTCAAATGAGAACCTTAGGTTTTGCAAATTGAATCTTCGCAACAAAATTACATCGCATATGCTTTTTTAAGAGATAGATGTGTCTGTAATGAGAAAAAGTAGGTAAAATTCGTGTTAAATTGTACCTTCCATTTTTTTGCAGGCAATGATTTGGTACAGAAATAAATAAACTGAAATGCGAAACAAAATTGTTGAACAATGGGTTTTTTAGAAAAATGTGTACAAATGTTGGTTTTGTTCAACCGTCGTCTGCACAATATTGGTTCAATTCTTTTTCCTTCCGTGTCTTTTTACATATCTGAGTAGTAGTGACAATTACACGTATGGAAGTTGCCAATATTTCGAAGTGTTTCGTTAGAAAACATGGCATATCTTAAAAAAAAAGGTCATTTTTATGTATATCCCGTGCCCGCTGACTAAACTCTAAACGGCGTAACATGTCGTTTGCAGTAAGGGCTTGAGTTAAAGTGATATAATATGCACGATAATTAATCTTTTTTTAAGAGTCTAAAGGTAGTTTTTCTAGATATCCCTATTTCATTTTCAATTTGTTATCACTCGTGCATCATCATTATAGTTGCGAGTCAATCTGCCACGCATTAGGTGGACCTCATGGGCTCTTAATTCAATGTTTCGGATAACTGTATGACTTGATGGCCGTCGATTAGGATAGCCTATCGAGTTTGATACTTTTGACGATAATTTTTGCGACGTTCATTCAAAATAAGAAGCATATCGATAATTTCGTTTGGAGTGTAATCAATCATATTTATTCTTTTCCGACAGTTTGTTAAAGAAAGTCAATAAAATGAAAGTAAGTCTTAATAGTAATAATAATACATACATATAACAAGAAAAATAATAAGAAAAAGAGTTTGTCACAAATTTACATTTCTAAACAATATACACGTGTATCCTATGTAAGTGAAGTCGGAAACATAATTTTCTAAAAATTAGATTTCCTCTTTGCATTACGTCACTTTTACTTTAATCTTCTTGTTCTCTCCTGCATCATTCTCGACTCGTGGAATGATAAATACCTTATATGCTTTCCTATACAAGCTTTATTCCGTTCATTTATCTCCAACCGTTTTCATATTAGTGATACTGGACGCTTTATCTGATACAGGCACCATGTCTTAACGGTCATTTTGAATATGGTGGTCCATATCAAAAATATTTTGCCACAACGCTGTTTAGTTTTTAAAGATTATCGAATCAGGTATCACTCGCCCCACGTTATCACTTAAAATTTTAAATTTGGACCCTGGGCCCCCATGAAGAGCGGTTCTGTGAGGCAGCACGACAACACCATTCAATGTCGGGTGAGTAGAGAGAGTGACGATACACAGAAATGTGTTTGGCGATGGAAGCGTGAATCCAATTTCGTGGACACTCTCCTCATGCCCACATTCTCGTTTAAGCGTAAAGGTACCGATCCGAATGAATGGTTTCTGCTTGAGTATCACCAAGCTTTTGGTTTAAAAAAATGATGCAATAAGTTGCTCTGGTTTCTCTCACTAAAAAAAATAATAAAAAAACGAAATCCGAAGACCGCTCACGTCTTCACTCATGGGCCAACTGCTAGCTTTGACGCTTTCTGCAGGAGGGAAAAATTCACGAATGCGCATGAGTGTCCCCTCTCACCTACACTGAAGAGAGTATTTCAAGCTTCATTGGGAAAAAATAAGGTTCGATACTTTTTGAACACACACACACACACACACACACACACGCATATATATATATATATATATATATATATATATGGTGTTTCAAAACAACACCGGCAACGTTTAGGAGCTGATGACTGACACCAAGATAAGACACAAGAGTATAGACAAATCTGAGTTCACAAATGCTTCCTTTTAGAGTTTTAGGCTGCCAAAAACATGAAAAAGAATGTAGTTTAAATGTCCATAGCTCCGAAACACTGCGACTTACCGTAGTCGGCTCAAGATTTTATATAGGGAGTTTGGCTAAGGGCATATAACCTGAAGTACTCACTAACTACCTCTATAAAAAATGTTGCGGAAGTACCACCACAAAATTCTGTGAACTATGTAAACAAAATAAGCTATGTATTGGGGTTGCTTGGTGTGAAGTGGGTTGCTTACATTATTAACCTGCACGTACACACTTCTTTTCTTACTCACAAAGTACATACTGGGGTTTGTAGGACCCCAATCATATTTCTCTAAATAATGGAGTTTCTTTTTATTTAATGAACTCATACGTGTTTACACAATATCTATCAACAATGCTCCAACATTTTACTGAAAATAATATTTCTAATGTCATTCTTGTAGTTACTGTATTATTTTGAAAAAAATGAGGCAAATTTATAAAATAATTCTTCCTTTAAAATACTTACTGGGGTCTGTGGGACCCCAACAGCAGTAAATGTTATCACCTTTCTGACAATTATGAAACTAAACTTTGTGATGCTTTGTTGTAAGTAGGATATCTTCCATATCATCTTCACTCTCCAATAATGCATGTCGTATAGATTTCAAATCCATTTTATTAAAATGTTTTTTTTTTAAATCACTTACTTAAAGTACACACTGGGGTATGCTGGACCCCAATCAACGCAAGAGCGAAAGTAACGTTTAATTCCAACAATGAGTCTCACTAAACTGGCTAGATTGCTATTACTCCGCATAGACAGTGTTACAAACTTAATTTACATTGGTAGCCCAAACTGCAAAAATAAATAGAATTGTTATAGTATTAAAATGAATATGCATTGGGGTCCCACAGACCCCAGTGTGTACGTGCAGGGTTAACACTTACCCAACGGAGATCGGGTCATTTTTGAACCATAAATGTTTTGTTTTAACTTTTTCCTGTTTCTTCTTCCTTTTTCCGGTCATCGGCCTAGGTATGCTTCTTTTAACCTACGTACTATTCAGTAACACTTCTATTACCCTAGCATTTTCTATTTGTCAAGCACAAACAAACACTTCTTCGTATGGCTCTTGAATGGCCTGGTCTTCGCTGTTTACCTGCGTATTTCATTTGTCTTGTCTACCTCACATCTTCCGATTTGTTTCCATTTTACTTACTCTGTATGAACACTTCTACTCTTTGCTCATTTCCTAAGCATGCTCCAACATGTCAGCGGTGTTGAATGATGGCAATAAAAATCCCACAAGAATGGAAGTTCATATCCGTGGCGGGAACGCAGGATATATATATATATATATATATATATATATATATATATATATATATATATATATATATATATATATATATATATGTTTTAATATCTAGGATATGAGATAATTTTCTTCAAAATACGTACCAATTGAAACGCATTGTAATATATATATATATATATATATACACATCTGGGTGTGTTTGCCTTATATATTTGCGGGAAATATTGAATCATATTGGAACACTTCATGTCTACGGACGGGAAATTTCCTTTCACGAACTGGTAGCACTGCCTGTCAGTGTAAATTTCAAACATTTTAGTCCAATTTCACTCGTGCAGACGAAGAATGTAAATAAACTGTGCGAGTCTGTTCTCTGTGCGGTAATAATGTCCGAGGAAAAGTATTTGAAAACTTCAGATGAGATATTTCGTGAATTGATTAGACAGCAACAAGAAAGTGATGAAGCTATCATAGTCTGTGTTCTGGCTTCCCCCCACTTTTACCTTCTAGATTCGTCACTGATGATCAATATGCTCATCACGAATATCAAGCTTTAAATTAATTGGAAATCTAGTAATAATACTATGTCCTTCTTTAAAAAAAAAAATCAATTAAAATATTGGTGGGTCAAAAATGACCCTATGTTCGTTGGGTACGTTATTTCTAGCATCTTCGATGGGCGAGTGTTAGAAGAAAGAAAACATGGATGATCTTGTAAGCTAGTTATGGATTTTTGGCTATTGGATTAATATGAGGAAAGCTCAAGCCGAAGACTGCGAATATGGTAATCCAGCAACTCTCTTACGCTAAATGAAGTATATTGTGGTATGGGTTAGGCAAATCCTTGACCTCGTATTATTGTTCCAAGAAAGGTACTGCCATTTAATAAAAATAGTAGTTCATATATTGAAACTTTAACGATAATTAACGTTCAACCTGCTAATTAATTAAATTGGATAACTTAGACATTTATATATATAATCCACTAGCTTCTGTTATTTGCATTACCTTATGGAAACATAAGACGCTCTCGAAGACATGGAAAGAGGCAGGAGTCTGTATTAGCGAGTTTTATTACTAACTGATGGTTCATCTTTTATAAGACTAAGCTTTCCAGGAAGTCTTCCTAAAACGAAACATAAGTAGAGCTGGAACTGGAGGATTAATTCTATGATTTAGTTTCCTAGGGGGAAAAAGCGTTTGTCAAGGAAAATAAATCGAACTGAAAATACGGTTATTATTAGTGTACCTATATAAAGGGGGAAAATGCTGAAGAAAATAATGGGTAAGCTTTCGTGCTTACTTACACACGGATAGGAAGCTTTATAAAAACAAATATGGCATCTTTAGATAAGGAAAGGAAAAGCAGTGAAAAGCATGATAGGAGGAATTGAAAATTATGTAATAAGAATGAAAAGGCTTTCTAAGTTTAAGTAGTTGTGAGGACACTCGAATGCGTGTTGCAACATATAGAGTAGAGAATACTTGAGGATTAGATATCTTTATCACCTTATCTGCTAAAGCACTTTCCCTTGCACTTATATGTTTTAAATCTTTTCCAATATTTGAAACGTTCAACTTTATTGGTCTTCTATTCTTAGTATCCAATTTGTTGCTATCTCATGTCTTTTCTTCTTCCCTTTATCCCTTATGTCCTTTCCAATTTCTCTCCCAAGTTTAAATTCGTTTCATAAAATATTACTTTAAACTGGAGGAAATTCGTTGAACTTTCACAAACATTTTTGCTGCAAATATCTATTGGTTTTCCCCCTAAAGTTTGCCTTCTCTGTGTTCCATAGTACTTAATTAAAGATTCAAACTTCCATTGAAGTATGCTATTATGCATGTCATGAGAAATGCGTTGTCAGTGAAAATATATACACTCTGATAAATATTACGAATATCATAACTAGGATTTTTTGTGTATATTAATCTAAATGAAATACTTCGAATTATTAAAGATGATATCTGCTAAATAGTTGCAGTATCAGGACGTTTCTGCAATCATAAGTGGAAAGAAGTAGAATATGCTCCCTATGCTTGAGACAAGCTTAATTTTTTAATACAAATTTTAGGAAAGAATTTGTTTCATTGTACCAAGAAAAGAGTTTATGTGGTAAGTTTTGGCATATAGATAGCATAATGTTTGTAGCGTCTAGCTGGGAGTATAAAGGATATTTCGCACCAGTTGACGCTTTGCTAAGATAAAAATATTGGTTAACACAAGCAACCAACACGATTCAAAGGAAAATTTAAAGGGGTTAGTATAACTAACCACCATAATAAACTATACGTTTACAAGTTTAACTCAACACACCCTGTGGAAAAAAATAACAGTAATGCAGGAGAGAAGTATGGAACATTTTCTTTAAAACGTTAACATTCCAACAGCTATTAACATTGAACTAATAATTCATGTCTTTCCGAAATAACAACTGGAATTTAGTAGTCAGTTATAAGTCGATATAGATAAAATGAATTAGTATATAACTTATTTCATAAAATATTGTAAGATGATCAATGTTACTCATATCTTGTTAAATTGTTACCTGATTACAAATTGTAATTAACATTGTTGTTGTAACGCGTAAAATGCTACACTCTTCTAACAAAGAAAGTACTTTGGGTGTAAACAATATAAAAATGTTATCCTTGTTTACATTTTGTATATCTTCCCACCCATGTCTGCATACTGACCCTTCCTCCTTGTATTTTTAGTCGAAAATAATCTACCTTTCCTTTGTATTACGGAAGAATGCAACTTGATGGTAATGGGAGTAATAAAAAAGGAAAATTTGATTATTTCAAGAGAATGTATGACATAACTGAATCATTAATATCATATAAATATCAGTATGATAATAAATACTTAAGTAAGTACTCAAAAATACAAAATTGACAACATTTTTGATGAGTTCGTCGAAATAATGTATTTTAGCATCTACGAAGTGCATATCCCCATAAAAATAATAATATGTTAAGGAACGCTCATGCGACGAGTAGAATAGGTATCTGGAAATAAATAAATAAATAGAATAAAACATCTAAAAAGATTGTAGAGGTTTGTTTGTGTCACTCTTTATTTTTCGTTTAAAATAACGAGTTTTGATCCGTAAAACTAGGAATTTCGTAAAATGACTCTTTTAATAGTATTTATTGTCCTATGAAATGGGAGTTATGTAAATTTGTGATATGAACAACATTCGCATTCGTGGGTTTCGTCAGTCTTATCTTTTCTTACATTTTCATTCCACAGTTATTTTATTATGATTCATTTTAATAAATCACTCATCTCGTTTTGCTTAAAGTACATGCAATCAGTGCGTTAACCTGAAAAAACAAAGAGACTCTAAGGTTTCAAAAGTAAATCTTTAAGTAAATTTTAACAATAATTTTATAACTAAGCAAATGTCTCATTACCATTCATTATAAATTATTATGGAAAAACTTGATAAAGTAAGAAAAATATAATTTAGTTGGGTATATTTTGAGTTTTACGTTTCTTTTGCCACCAAAGCTATAAGATGCATTAACGTACAGTTTTACGTGGAACGCAAACCTGTTCCTTTGACGCGTTGACTAATCATTCAGCCAGAGAAGAACTAAATATAGGAAAACATTTGTATACAATACTTTTCAAATACTACATATAAGATGAAAGTTCACTTACAGAGTTCAGAATAATATATATGGAACAACTTCTTTTGTTGCGGGAATAACCCCCATGTTTCTAAGCCATTAAATTTATTAATCAGTAGACCTTTGTCAGTTCTTTGTTTTGGTGGGTAGGACACTTGAATGGTGCTCTGAAAGCTCTTGCAAGCTTTTACAAATCAAATGTTCAGAATAAGTAAAGAAATATTTATAACAATAGTTTTGTGTGATATTGTTTTAAATGTGCATGCTCTAACAGAAGGTATAAATGATGATATAAAATACAGCTTTTACGAAGATGTGCAACGAATATTTGGCTAACTTCCGCGATACCATATAAAAATTCTATTAGGGGATTTCAGTGCGAAGGTATGACGAAACGATATTTTCAAACCGATTACAGGGAACAAAAAACTGCATAAGAAAAGTAATGACAACGATGTTAGGCACGTGAACTTCGAAACATCCAAAAGCATTATCGTGAAGAATACAGAATTCCCACATCAATAACGTTCATAAGTATACTTGGATTTCACAAGACGGAAAATCACATAATCAAATTGATCAAGTTTTAGTAGATAGGAGAGGCAATCTAGCATAACTGATGTTCGGTCGTTTACAGGGGCTTACTGTGACACTGATCACTACCTGGTAGCAAAAATAATAAGACTTATTATCGTTGAATAGAGAAAATATTCAATGTCTAAAAACGGATATAAAGAACTTAAAAGAGATCCAGGTAAGAGAGGAATATCAGATTGAAATTTCGAATATGCAGATTCTCGGTTTTAAAATATTAGGAGTACACTCGTGTTGAGGATACTTGGATTGAAATCATAGATAGCTTCAACATTTCAGTAAAAGACAAATTGGAAAACGTGGAAATACGTAGGAACAAACTCTGATTCGACCAGGAATGCATTAAACTAGGAGACGAAACAAAACAGGCAAAATTACGTTAACTACAAAATCCTAATGAAATAACTACACAAAATTTCGTAGATATCAGGCGGGAGACCTCCAAAACTTTTAGAACAAAGAAGCACGATTCTTTAAAAGTTAAAATTAAGGAGTTTGACGGCAATAGTAAAAACAAAAACATTCAAGACATGTATAAGGGGATCAACGAATTTAAGAAAGGCTATCAACCTCGTGCTTATATAGCAAAGAAAGCCGATGGAGCAGTTCTCACTGATACAGATAGCATCTTAAATAGATGGAAATATTTTTTGACGATCTGTTTAACACGAAGTCAAAACCTAATGTGCCTGGAGGAAGGGAAATGCACACCGCAAAACGGTATATTCCAGAACCTAACAGAATAGCAGTAGAGATCGCTATAAATGAGCGCAAATGTTCGGGTGTCGACGAAATTCCGGCTGAGTTAATTTTAGCTGGAAGCGAAAAATTGTGGAACAAGATACAGAAATTTATACTCCTATATCTGGAACAAGGAGGAATCGCCACAAGATTAGGTAGAATCGATCATTGTCCCAATTCACAAGAAAGGCGACAAAACTGATTGTAAGAATTATCGAGGAATTTCCCTTCTGTCAACATCCTATAAAATCATCTCAAACATTTTATTAGCAAGATTGACCCCATATATAGTTGAAATTATTGGAAATTATCAGTACGGGTGTACACGAGCTCGATCAACTGTCGACCAAATATTTGTCATTTGACAAATACTTGAAATGAAGTAGGAATACAGTATTCCGGTACATCAATTATTTATCGATTATAGAAAGACTTACGACTCCGTTAGGAGAGAAACATTGTGCAACATTCTTACAGAATTTGAAATACCAAAAAAGCCAATGAGATTAATGTTGATATGTTTCAATGAATCCCAAAGTAAAATCCGGGTAGGAAAATTTTTGTCCAGAATGTCTGAATTCTGTCCAGCTTCCATGTCCAGAATGGACTGAAACAAGGAGGTGCGTTGTCACCGTTAATGCCCAACTTTGTCATGGAGTACGCTATAAGGAAAATCAAAGATAGCTACCAGGGCCTAGAGTTCAATGGTATTCACTACGTTATGGCGTTTGCTGATGATGTAAATGTGATAGGGAATGATAAGAGAACAACAGAAAGAAATGCAGTGGTTTTATTAAACCTTTGCAGGGACATGGGTTTATAAGTAAATGCAAAGAAAACTAAATACATAGAAGTTCGTCGGGATAGTAATACGGCAAATTATGGATGCGTTGAAGTATCAAATAATACGTTTTTATAAACTAAGTATTTTCAAATATCTACAATAAGAAAAAAATGCATGTGGCGTGCGTAAAATCGTATGTTACATTTCTAAATCATGTAGTTTTTGGACTTAACGTACAGCAAACGTATAACTGAAAACAAATGGTTTATAATACTTTCTGTATAAATGTTCAATCTGTACGTACTTTCCGTATGAAACAATATAGGCGTCTAGGATCTCACATACAAAAGGACGTATAAAACATATAGCTGACGATGGTAACATACATATATGTATATAATATAAGGAAGACTGTTAGATATCAGACATCCTGTAAAGGCGTGATGTAACATCTAACGGCAGTGCCTATGTAGCATACGGATAACGTATGCTCCGTACTGATTTATGTAGTAAGCAAGATGATTCTGTATATTTGTGCAATACACTGCTGTACGTAGAACGGATTTTTCTCAGTGTAAGATCAATATTAACACACGAAAACAATATTCACGAAGAAACTAAATGTCAACTAAAAGCAAGGAACTCATGCCATCATTAAATTCAACATTTATTGACGTCGCGAATTATATCAAGGAATTTGAAGCTAAAATGTATAAAATGATAATCGTATATGTTGTTCTGTATGGTTGAGAAACATGGTCGCTTATAGTGAGGGAATAACATAGACTGAAGGTATTTGAGAACAAGATCCTAAGACGAATATTCGGACCCAAGATGAACGGGAATGGGAAATGGCAGAAACTTCATAACGAGGAACTACATAACTTACACGGTTTACCAAACATTGTTAGGGTCATCAAATGTAGGAGGCTTAGGTGGACAGGTCATATAGCCAGGGTGGAAGAAAGTAAGAACGCTTTCAAAGTCTTAACTGGAAGACCAATCGGAAAACGATCATTATGAACACCTAGGTGCAGATGGGAGGACAATGTTAAGATGGATCTCGTAGAAATAGGAATATAAAATAGGAACTGGATCCAGATGGCTAAGAATAGAAGTCAGTGGAGAGCTTTTGCAAACGCTGTATTGAACCTTCGGGTTCCATAGGTCATAGAGTTAGTTAGTTAATATTTACCTGTATAGTAGATCAGCCGATGGTGCATAGATTAAAAGAGATGCAGTTACAATTTTTATTCTATGATATTGAAAATTACTTTCCAGTTTGAGAATATATATACATATTAAATAATATTTATATTTCTTGCTCTTAAAATGAGTATCATTAGCTAAGAGTGAAAATTTAATGTACTGGATTTAGTCAAATTTAAACAGATTGTTTCTCAACGGTCACAAATTATTGGTAACAATCTCGTGGGAAAAGTCAAAATTAACGTAAATGAAAGTATAAGTGTAATAAACAAATAAATAAATAAATAAATGAAAATAGTGAACGTTATTTTTGTTCACATACAATAGCATTTTTTATTTATGTTAAATATTATGAAGGTTAAGATGATGAAGGTAAATAGTGAATTTAATATTCTCTGCAAAATGTTTACATTACCTTGGTATGAAATGATCCAAATGTGTACATCATGTGTGAATCTAAACTCTGTAGATCCGAGGCTTGAATTACATTAAGAATATACGCCACCTAATTATACTTCTAATCCAACATTCACAATCAAACGACTATCTCACCCAACAATCAAATACCTAACACACACAAATGTTTTTGTGCTAAATACCGTGTGCTTCCTGCCATGGCACCCTCCACGGATGTAAGGAAATATTTTACAAGATCATCGTCAGAAGACATCACCTCTCAGCTAGGTACAGTACCACCAGTACAGGACCAGAGGTACAGGACCCCTTCCCAAAAAGCACATTACTGGACCATCGGCATCATACATCATCGGCAACACACGCAGAAGAATCAGGGTCAGAATTATACTGCGACTTCATTCGTCTTCGTTTGTTGAGCGCATCACAACATCAATTACTGTTAATACCACATACATTTTTCAATTTTAAAACTCTGGATAAAGTAGAAATAGCTAACATATCCTTCCATTTCTTGACGAGATGGTAAACAGACAATGATTCGACTCGACTCGACTCCTACCTTAAAATATGGGGATCATAAAAGAAGAACCAGACACCTGAAATAAGATGTTTAGAAGAAACATTGTTAAAATAATAGGATTAGAAACGAAGCTTTTAGCTAACCACATTATGAAAGCAAACACTCTAATGAAAAATAAAACGAGGAAACAACTTTTAAATTGCATTTCTTGTAAGAGATTGTAAATGATTTCTTGTAAGAGCTTCTGTGTATGCTTTTTATGCTTTTGGTTCTGGATTGTACGGAGTCTATTTTTTCAGCTTCCGCTAAACAACCAGAAGCTACTCGCATTTGATAACGAAACGGGAAGATGACAGCCGTTCATTGTATGTTCCCTCTACACATGTACAGAGGATAAAATGATGAAACTGAAATGTTGTTGAATGACCCTGTTACTATATTGTAAGCGTATGTACTCTGAGGAAGGGAAATCCGGTTGAATTCTCAGTGAGAGTTTATGTGGTTAGGATCCCACATTAAGCTGCGAGCCGTGCATTTTATACTCTCTGACCAGAGCGTGAGGCTCCACATTCTAAAATCCAAATCAAACAACCAAACCAAAATGCATGAACTCCCAAAATCACAAGCCAAAGAAGAGGGGAAAGGGTCTACATGGTCTTAGTCCAGAAGTCTATTTTAAATTGTTGCACGAAAATTCCACAAAATTTAGTATATTGATGCACTAAATACGAACATCTCAGAACTTGTAAGAATTTTGAAAATATCATTCCAAAAGGAAAAAAATAAGAATAGAGGAAATTTAACTATTAGTTAATACACGTTTTCAACAGATGAGCGTATGTCAGAAACTTTGCATGTACATTCTTCTTACTTAAGGAAATTGAACTATATAATTTACTTACACAAATTGAATATAAGTGAGGCAGATGACACTCACAAAATATTGTTCGCCGGCACACACTAATTTGCGTTGATATAATAAGGTATGTTCTTTTATGAAAGCATATGCGTACATATTATACGATTGCGGATCACGGATACTTAAAATGAGGCTTATATTGTATCATTTCATTTAATGCATTTACTATATCTCACCGTTTTTGAGCTAATTACAGTATTTTTTTTTTTTTTTTTTTGCAGCCGGATGTAGGTAAAAACAATGGACAAATCAAATATGGTTCATCGAGAAAGATACATGAGTGAGCAAAAAGGTTAGGGCGTACACCAGAAGCGAAGCACAGGCCGATCTCCTTAAAACGGTAAGAAGTGAGCAAGGGTTACCCCTCAACATTAGACAAAAGGAGCTAAAGAAACAAGTCCAAAAGCGGGAAAGATCAGAGTGGAAACATGATACATTGGAAATTTGACAGGTAGGAGTTACGAATTAACGGAGACGCTGACAAAGAGAAGAGTAAGCATAGCATGCATCCAAGAGACTAAATGAAAGGATTCAAGATCAAAGAAAACAGGAAATGGATAGAAGCTTATATATAGGGGGAAAACTAACTAAACTAATTCTATGGTCTATGAAACCCGGAGGTTCAATGCCCCGTTCACCAAAGCTCTCCACTGACTTCTATCCTTAGCTAACTGCATCCAGTTTCCACTTTGAATTCCAATCTCTGCGAGATCCATCTTAATATTGTCCTCCCATCTGCGCCTAGGTCTTCCTAATGGTCGTTTCCCGATTGGTCTTCCAATTAAGACTTTGAAAGCGTTTCTACTTTCTTCCATTCTAGCTGCATGACCAGCCTAACTAAGCCTCCTAGACTTGACGACCCTAACAATGTTGGGAAAACCGTATAAATTATGTAGTTCCTCGTTACGAAGTTTCCGCCGTTCCGCCTTTTTTGCCCACTTTAAACTTATCGACCCACTCGTACACACTTGTACGCAGTAGAACACTGTGCTCGTATTGTGTTCAATGTCTACGATAAAGTTAAGTATTTGACACATCTTCAGACGAGACAAATCGGGTTATTGTCATATGCACAATGTCCGTCTAACAATCGTGTTCTTTCTGCACTAAATTATAAAAAAAAATGAACAATTAAGATCAAACTATCACCGCAGTATAGTTTTTATCTGTGTGAACAGAAGGCAGTTTGCACAATCTAAAGATAAATCTGGCAAAATGTCGGATATGTTTTGACTTACCCTCGTATATGTAATTAAGCTATTAAAGTATTAAAGTATGTAAAGTCAAATTTAGGTACCATACGTTTGCTTTCCTATAAATATGTAGCAGAATGCAGCAAAAAATGCATTCTTAAGTGTTTAAATAAGTTTTTTTTTTTTCTCTTCTAATATTTATAAAGCAGCTTTCGTCTCTTGGTTACAGTCCTCGACATCAAGAATCTTATTACACACTCATAGAGTAAACAATAATAATAGTAAAGCGTTTTACTTTTATTGAAGTCTGCTTTTGCCAGGTGACAGAATGATATGGCACTGCTGAAGAACAATTGTTTTTTTCTTAAAGTGCATTTTTTTCGCATTTGTCATTATACTTTTCCTGCAATAAGAGGAAATTAGAACTGAAAATGCGAGGTCATTTTCAACCTCTCTTCATACTGATCTCCTAAAGAATAGACAACAAACACGAAAACGAGAAAGCTCACTCACTGCTTGATGAAGGACCATTCGTTCTCGACATGAATGTAGAGAGAAGAAGGGGAATATATTTTTTTTTTCATTTTTTTATCGTCCTACTCTTTTACAGCTAACCATTTTTTTCTACAGAAGGCATGTCTCAGCATCAATATACGACTGCCTTGTACGAGAAAGAAATGGGTTATTACAGCGAAGGGGCTTCGGTGTAACTCAGGAGGAAGCAAAGATGCTTAACCTTTAAAATTCCAAGCATGGGCCAAAAGGGAAATATGAGAAGAGCGCGACGAAATGAAACACAGGCGTTGTTCAAGAAACGAATATTTCAAGATTAAAGTCTGAATTAATTTTGATAAGATGAAGAAGGTAGATGTACACCATGAAATTGAGCAGAGGTTTATATCTTTTGTTTTTAAGAACTTCCAAATTAACTTCGTTTGGTAAGGGTAGTTTTAGAAACTAACATTATCAGAAATTATTCCTGTCACGGTGTAATTTGTTTATTGTGCTTTACATAATTTCTTCCCAAATTAATGAATAAAAGTTATTGAGATTAAATATTATTTAGTTCACTTGTAAGTGATTTCAGTGAGTTTAAACACAGAAAGATACAATAATTCACACAGCTAAATGTTTAGGATGGTTGCGACGGTAAAATGAAAGACATAGTAAATTCTGATTATATAGTTGCCTCTACTGACTCAATGATTTATCTATTTCTATTTGTTTCGCGGTATTCAATGTTTGTGCTCTTGTGTATTGTAATAAACGAACTATGTAATTTGATACCAGGGCTAAGATGCCACAAATAGTACTTTAGCAGTAGAACACAAAGAAGAAAGGACCAACATTAGCTAAATTCAAATTTACATAACATACTTGATATCAAATAATGTTTTGGGAAAGCGGCCAAAATTACAGTCTAGAATGAAATTTTACACGATGGAAGGATTGAGATTGGCATTATTCTATTAATATTAAAATTTGATACTATACATCACAAAATATTTTACATATCTAGACTACAGAAAAAGTGCAAGAAATTGCATCTACTTTCCTAGAAAGGAATAGCAAATTTTAAGCAAACAAATTTATTAATCTACACAATCGAATGCTAATGCGCACAATTGTGTATAACTGTTCAATCTTAGTGTTATTTGTAAGGACAATATTTCAATACTGATACCTAAGAAGAGAAAATGCGTGAGTTTTCATTTTAATTAATATTCAATAGGTTTTGTATCGATAACCTCAGTTTAATATTTAATAGAGATAATATTTAATAGTAAACAAATACTGTAGAACATCACTCATTCTAAACATGGAACTTCTTGCATAAAATGAAAGACAAATACTGGCCAAAGCATATAATATTTAACAAATCATAGCCTTTAATATTAACGACATTATCTATTCGATAGACTAATAAATAATATCGTTATTACTAAACGATATTATTTATTAAATTGTATAAGTTTTGTCCGTATTTGCCTTTCATTAAATACTATAGGGTTACTAGATTAGTAAATAAAATAATTGAGTCCATTCGTAAGTACTAAACGCACAAGATCCAAACAGCATACGACCTAAACATATAGGCACTAGACCTAAATTTTAGGTCTTGCTCAGTTTAGGTCTTATGCCGTTTAGGACTTGTGCCTTTTTCGTTCACTTGCCTTAGTCCTGAAATTCGCCACCGCCACACGAAATTGCTACGATGCAGTAATTACTTGGCAACAATGTTACGAACGTAGCTAATTGCAACGGTAAGAGCTACATTGGTACTACTAAAATTATTATTATCATCGTTATCTGTTCTGCAGTTATACATGAATTACATAATATATTATATTTCATTCTAACAAGGGACATCACCCAATTGTCCGGCTCCGATTTCAATGAAATTTTTGTTGCTGATAGAGAACATGTATCCATTACTTGTGATGACAGAAATTTTTGACATGGTGCATGTTTTCTATTTTTTTTAAATAATTTTTAAAGGTTGTGATGTGGTTAATAGAGATTACTGCAGAAGTCCCTTACTACCCTTTGTAAACGGAGTGTTAATGAAACAACAACCATGTAGATACGTATAGGGCCTAGGGGGAAGTCGTATGGTACGTATGACCTTGACGTCAGCCATCTTGAAATCTGCCATTTTGAATTAAGATCAAATTTTTTAAATGGGAATAGGATAATATGATACATAATTTCGGGCTAGAATTTAATCAGAAACACAATGGTGAAGTTAGTTTTAAGATGCGCCCAATTGGTGAAAAGCTAGAGGCATATTAATTGTTTATACTTGCTATGTGCGTAAGTCCCTTACCTCCGCTTCTAACCCGCGTATTAATGATAATAAGTGGATAAAGGTTTCGGTAATACATATTATGACTAGAGGGAAGTGATAAGATTAGGGTATCATTGACGGCAGCCATCTTGAAATCCGCCATTTTGAATTAGAGTGAAGTTTTGAAACTGAAAACCATAGCATGTAGCACCAAATTTTAATAGTAAATTTTCCCCAAAATCCAATGGTATGCTTATTTTTGTTCTATAGTTAACCAATATGAATTTATGACTTCTAATGTGCACGAAACGTCCATTATTATATCTTTCAAATTGGTAACACTCCTAATTTTCATCACATGTTTTAAGATCCAACTGGCACTTTGCAATTGTTTCCATGGCTCATGTTTTCTAAATTTATTACATTTTTTTAAGAGTTGCGATTTGTCAGTTCATGAATAGTGTTGGGGTAAGCATCCAGCAATCTTTCTGAATTTTAAAGACTTGCCATGTAATTATTAATTTCCTAGGCAGTGTAATTATTTATTTTAACCCAGAGTACATGAGGAACCTATGGACCTATGTGCTGTAAAGAAATACAAATGAAATTATAAGAAATTGGTGTAACACGAACTCAAAATTATCATGAAATGTAGCCTACATGTTGCGTAAACGACAAACAGTATTTTTTAAAAATAAATATAACTTTACAACTTTAAAGGAACAGCAGCAATGATAGAAAATATCAAAGAGACATAATGTGACTGTTCCCAACACACTGTTTGTACCATGAGCAAAATATGAAAACAGGTAACTTGTTTATAAAGAGGTGTAAATTAATCGAGTTCCCGATCAATACTGATTATAAATCTTTCAAACATGAACCATCGACCACAATCGGTAGAAAACGAATGACTTTTTTGTCTGACTAGCTAAAATATTGTCATATTAAATAAATAAATAAATAAATATACAATAAACAAATAAATATAAAACAAAATAAAAGACCATTGATTTACACAACAATCATATTTCGTTTCCTTTTTTGAAGTGAATTTTCAACTTATTTCTCGTCTCATCTACTATCCATTACAAGCTACGTCTCCATACCTGAATGCAAAGTTGGAGTTCTTTCGTTCTGCGATGATTCATGTCAGTAAACGAGTTTTTGAAGGGCAGGTATAGGAAATAAATAATTACATTGCCTATGAAATTAATAATTACATGGCAAGTCTTCAGAATTCAGAAAGATTGCTGGATGCTTACCCCAACACTATTCATGAACTGACAAATCGCAACTCTTAAAAAATGTAATAAATTTAGAAAACATGAGCCATGGAAACAATTGCAAAGTGCCAGTTGGATCTTAAAACATGTGATGAAAATTAGGAGTGTTGCCAATTTGAAAGATAGAATAATGGACGTTTCGTGCACATTAGAAGTCATATATTCATACTGGTTCACTATAGAACAAAAATAAGCATATCATTGGATTTTGGGGAAAATTACTATTAAAATTTGGTGCTACATGCTATGGTTTTCAGTTTTCAAAGCTTCACTTTAATTCAAAATGGCGGATTTCAAGATGGCTGCCGTCAATGATACCCTAATCGTATCACTTCCCTCTAGTCATAATATGTATTACCGAAACCTTTATCCACTTATTATCATTAATACGCGGGTTAGAAGCGGAGGTAAAGGACTTACGCACATAGTAAGTATAAACAATTAATATGCCTCTAGCTTTTCACCAATTGGGCGCATCTTAAAACTAACTTCACCATTGTGTTCTTGATTAAATTCTAGCCCGAAATCATGTATCATATTACCCTATTCCCATTTAAAAAACTTGACCTTAATTCAAAATGGCAGATTTCAAGATGGCTGACGTCAAGGTCATACGTACCATACGACTTCCCTCTAGACCCTATACGTATCTACATGGTTGTTGTTTCATTAACACTCCGTTTACAAAGGGTAGTAAGGGACTTCTGCAGTAATCTCTATTAACCACATCACAACCTTTAAAAATTATTAAAAAATAGAAAACATGCACCATGGCAAAAATTTCTATCATCACAACTAATGAATACATGTCCTCTATCAGCAATAAAAATTTCATTGAAATCGGAGCCGGACAATTGGGTGATGTCCCTTGTAAGAATTAATTACATAATTGGTTAAGACATTTTTTTTTTCTTCTCAAATGGAGATACGAGAATTTCATCACAAATTTCTAAATAAATAAGTAAATAAATATGTTTGGGAAACATATTTTACCAGACAATTCGGAAACCAATCAAAAATTCAGAATGTCAATGTATATCACTGGAGTGTATTTTATTAAAAGTAGGACATAAACCCACTCAAAGATTCCAAAAGTAGGACAAAAGCTCACCAATATTTACTTAATTAGGAAAAAAAACACTAGATATTCACAAGTGAACATTAAATACCGACTGTATACATTAAGAACACAGTAAATTTAAAATTGAACAAATAACATTTATTATACAATACAGTTAATATATTTCACAGCGTGTTTTGATAGAGTTGATATATATAAACAAGAAAAATCAACAACTAAAGCTAAATTACTAATGTAATATGCTACACAATACGTCTGCAGAAACTAATACATAGTCATTTAGGAGTGTAGGCTGCAAAATTTTCTAGAGGAGCAGGCTTTTTACATATTAAAAGCAAACCGAAAGTTTATTTCTAGATTATGAAAGCTTCAATAAGAAAATACATATATACATATACATACGTGCGTAAATACATATTATTGCCGTTATTATTATTATTATTATTATTATTATTATTATTATTATTATTATTATTATTATTATTATTATTATTATTATTATTATTATTACTATTATTATTATTATATTTCCAGTTTGCTACCTTTTTGAAACTTGACTCTTGACAGTGCGTGAATTTAAAACCACGGCTTGTGGGAAATGTCCGAACGAGTTAGTCATAAGAAATCGGAAGCTGTTCATGGAAGTTTATTTGTTTGACTGTGTTTATTTTCTGTATTCTTATATAAAAGAGTAAAGATGAGTGACTTTCTGAGCATACTACTACAAGTAGAGTCGTTAAATTTTTAATGAAGAAAATCATTTTCTTACGAAAGCAGGATGCAAGAAAGATTTATTTTTGGTAAATATGTATCGCAAAAACGGTGGAGTAAGATTGTTTAAAGAGTAGTGTATCTTGCAAATCTCTGAAGCTAGTAAAATGAAACTTGGCATATAAACTTTCCACTCAAAACAAAAATGAAATTTCTACACATAAAATATAAAGAACAAAGGGGGCACTTTCTTTAATGTTCGAATTTTGCATTATTTATTCAGAAAATATTTATAAATTAAGGTAGAATTTGCTTAACCTGAATGCGTGAAACTCCGTATTTGGAGTTTCAACTAAAAATAATAGAATATATGTTTCAGTGTTTTGAGAGTTACACTTCTAAGAGGAAACAAGGGTCAATTTCTGTAATACTAAAATGTCCAACTGCTTATGAGATTTGGGCAGAAAACTCTTCCTTTAGGTCTCGGTTCATCCAGTTGAGCAAATGAGAATACAAAGTGGACAATTAATTAGGTTCTTTTAATTATTTTACCATGTTGACGTAGTTTATTTATTTTTTAAGTGTTTTCTTTCACATTCTATTATTAAAAAAAATTACTTTGTTGTAATTGTTAAACACGTTTAATAAACATTAAACAGACTAACTCCCATTTGGGGGACTGTTATGTCGAAAATATATTGTGATGAATAATTTCAGAGGGGAATCTTAGATGATTCAAATGTACGGGTATTATAAAACTTAAAAAAATAGTCGTATTACTGATATATCAATTATTCACAACAGGTAAGTGAATCAAAATAGAAAATTCTTAATTTGAAACAAACTAACGTTATCTTAATAATTATACTTTGAAATTCTCAAGGTAGGTTATTTTACAATCTTGGTGTTTACAATCTTCTTTATTGTTTATCTAAGGTGTGAATATCATTACGAGAAAAGAAAATATTGTGAGTTTGAAGTGGTGGTGTTTCTTGTACACAACATTTCAAGAGAGTATGGGTAAGTTTGTTACTTTCCGACCAAGAAAACCAAATGTCCAAACCAATGATCGACATGCATAGTAACATTGGAATATCTGGCGCTGAAGATTCAGTAGGCAATATTCAGAGCAAGTTGTCAAGTGGAAAAGTTTTACCGGTGCAAATATTGAAATCGAGTTTCAATAAAGATGCGTCTCCAATTAGAAAACTTGATTTTTTTTCAGATTTAGAATAGGTATTTCTGGGATCGAGCCACTCCAGTTTGAAAACATATAAAAATGAAAATGAGAATTTTAGAAAGTTTTTCGAGACGGATTGTTGAGAAAAGAGGTTGGACGGAATTAACGCTAGGGATTACGATACCTGTTGACTCTCCGTAGCTCTGCTGGGTTTCGTAAGGCGAATATAACTCAATGTGTGTGAGCTATTTAGCCTAAAAGTGAGTAGTACGTTTTAGACTCGCGTAAGTATTTGAATATTGGAAGCTACGTGAGAGAGTAAAAGTAAGTTGGCTTATCTGTTACATTAGCTAACTCTAGGCAGACTTTTTACCTTCTAAACTGGAATCTTCCGACATATTGTTTGATAGTAACGTGTCTCCCTGCTTACTGACTTCTTTTTTTTATTTCTTTCTTGAAGGCAAAATTATTTTGACGAGATGAAGATATCGTCAGAAAGTTTTGTCAGCAGGCACTTCACGTTAGAAAGGTTAGATAATCGGGGAAGCTCTCTCAGCTTCTGTTACATAAAAATGCACTCATATAGTTAATTACATATACACAAACATATTCAATTCTACAGGAAAACGCAGAAGAGTGCGGGAGAAAACACAAAATGAATTACCATGCTAAAATGAATTCATTATTAAGAATATGTTCTTCAGTAATTTGCTTTTCCCGTTTATGCTATACAGTTTTTATTGTAGATCAATAGATCAGTAGATTGGAAGTAAAATACTGATCAATAAACGATAAATACTGATATTTTTACAAATGATACAACCTCGAATTGCATTCCACAAGCGACGGATCTTGGGAACGAAAAACCTGCTCAGCTCAACCTAGTGAGTACTTCGAAACAAAGTTTGATAAAAAAAAAAAAAGTCCAATGTTAGTAGTATCACACAAGGTCTTGGTTTGAATATTCCATTGTAAAGGATGAATTATTCTGCAAACTTTGTAGAAAATGTTTTTAAAAAAGTAGTCTACGGGATCATACTTTTATTGCGGATAAAAAGATTTACTTTTATATCTAGGAGCAATGACAGTTATCCTTCCCAGTCCATCTCTCCATCCTCTTTAAGTTCGTTGTGGTAATGTTCTTGGAGCATTCTCAACTGGTTCTATTATCCGATTTATCGGAGGAGAAAATGTCTTTAAACTCTTTCTAAAGCAGATTTCGAAAAGGAGGAATGATTTGTCAGTATTATGACAGCGCTAGTGTGATGGGAGGACGTAAGGGAGGTGTTCAAAAATAATTACAAAAAAAAAAAACTTAAAAAATCGCCCCTTATATTCATTGCTATAATCATTAACTTCATATTGTAATAATTCATACTTGTTCAGCGATCTTTTTTTTCATAAAACATCGAGTGTCATTAATGAAGAAGGGCTAGAAGCTTAAAAGTCTGACGCATTGGACACTTGGAAACATAGAATACTATTTAAGAGAATTATGATGGTATAGTATTTGTTCTGGAATTTTTCTTTGATTTTAATTAAGGGAATAGGGATTGTATTATATATTAAAGCAAGACAAATAATGGACAGTATTTGAAATCCTCGATTGTTTGCTGCCACAATCAGAAACATTTTTGAACGTTTGTGAAGTATTGCCACTATTGAATCTTCTAGGCTGCAATAAGCTAGCTTTCGAATTAGAAGTTGAAGTTATTAAAGTAATTTTTTTATCTAACAGCAAGAGAGGCAATATATTTTTAAAGATCTTAGACATGTTGTTCCCGTATAAAAATACGTTTTGAGATGCAGGAGCTGTAATAATTGGTTACTGAACAGCAATATAAAAGCATATTTTCTTGCCTTCAAAAATGTCTCACAACACAAAGAGAATCAATGCTTCACGAAAACAAAGATTCAATTTTGTTCAATAGGCATTCGAGAAACAATATTCAAACACTTTAGATGTGGAGCTCTTTGTCTGCCGAAGACGCTCTAAACGATTTCAACTGTACAAAGTTTGTAGGAAGTGAAATGAAACTTACGAGCCTTTTAAGTTCCTAAAACAAGTACACGAAGAGACATATGAATGAGCATGGCTTCTATTATTTCCTCCACAATATATGCAACAAAATCGTATTTCATTATATTATTTTTTTCATAGCAGTGTGCTAGATAAATACGTACATTATCAATTGTTTAATTGGTTCGATCCCAGCCCCCGCCAAGTGGACCTTGTGGTGGACAAACACCGTGTGGGTTTCCTCGGGGTTCTCCCGTTTCCTCCCACTTTCTTTATTCCACCATTTCGTTCATTACTCATCATCACCCTCCTTTAGCCTTACCGGCATAACCGTGGGACGTAAAACTCAAAGATTTCATTTCATTTTCAATTGTTTAATTTGAAATAAAATAGCCTAATTTTACTTCATTAGGAAGTCACAGCAAAAAGGTGAGAAGTTCTCAACTGTGCTAAGCACGTTTCGTACACTCATGAAGTGTGTGATTGTGATAGTGTTGTTGTGACCAACAGAGAGAGATATGCTTTTTTCAGATATTAAATAATACGGGGATAAACAAAAAGAGCAGTGCAAATTAAAAATAGTGATTCTTGACTTTCTTTGAGTTTTACGTCCCACGTTATGACATGTGGGCTAAAGGAGGCGATGATGATAAGAAATGAATGAAATGGTGAAAGGAAAAAAAGTGAGAGGAAACGGGAGAAAACCAAGAAAACCCACGCACACGTTGTTTCTCCACCACAAAGTAAACTTGTCGCGAGCTGGGATCGAATCAGAGACCCCACGCACCAGAGGTGAACGCTCTACCGCTGAACCACTGTGACCCCCTTCTTGACATTCCAATTTTCTCCTTTATGTATATAAGCATATTTGTTTTAATGTCTCATTTTGAATTATTGTGTCTCCAAACATATGTGCCCTGTTGAGTCTTTTTTATCCTCTCTTCTAGTATCATTATCCTAGTTTTCACTGAATAGAGTAGAACAATCGACAAATTGACTAGGTTTCAACACTCTTGATTTCACCTGCAGTTTTATTATGTTGTACTTTATCTTTGATACAGCGAGCAATTCTCAGTTTACCTTCTCCCACAGAGTATGTAACGGTATGCAATTCGAACTATCAACATACTTCATTGAAATTAGCATTAACAATTTAATGATCATTTTTAATGTCAAGATCCTCTGTCATTAGGAATCTAAGAGGAATTGCACGGGTGTAAATTTTACTGTTATTTTTCTGTACACTGCATGGTTGTTTAATGCTATTAATGCTACCATATAAAATGCACATTATTTCCACTAATGATGATATAGTAAGCTTTTTTGTGTTACAGGTGGTTCTGTCATAATAATTAGAGGATGTAACGCATGCAGTAGAAAACGTGCTCGAACGTAGTGGTGGATCCTGGAATGAAACTATTTTACACAGAAACTGACAAGAGGACATTCCGATTTGGTGAATTCAATTGCGGAAAATGATTGCTAGCACTAGATTCAGCACCAAACGAAATAGAGAAAAGGGGGTGTTTAGTGGCAGACTGTATACGGATGGGAGATGAGTGAGGGGAAAGTGCGTAGATAGAACGTAGAAATATCTAGAAATGGCATATTAATTTTGAAAAGAGTAGAGGGATTGAGATCAAATGTTGGATATGATGAATACATGCAAAACTCCACTTAATAAGCGTAATGTGAATCATGGACGACACTTGAAAAGCCTTCATGTTGGAATTACTGTAAGAAGAATACATAGGAAAGGAATCGTGTGACATATGACTCTGAATGCATACTGTCTATTGAAATTAATAGTGGCCAATACGGTTTGAAACCTCACTTTAATTGCAACTAGGGATGCGCGCCGGTCGAGTCTATCGAGATTTAAGTCTGTCTCGACTCGAAAATATATTTCTGTCTAGACTCGACAGTTTCTGTCTAGACTCGACAGTTTCTGTCTTGACTCGACTCGAAATTCGAGTCGAGACAAAATTTACGAGTTAAAATATAAGCTCAACCAGAACATTATCACTATCTACCTAATTGTCAGTATGTCCACCTTTGGCACGGATAACAATAGTGACACGTCTTGGCATGGACGCAATGATCCTTGGGAGGTCTCTGGAGAGAGTTGGCATCACATGTGCTCACACAGTTCACCTAATTCCCGTAAATTCGGGGGAGGGGGCGATGCGCTCTCACGTCACGTTAAAATCACATCCCAGATGTGTTCGATTGGGTTGAGATCCGGCTATTTAAGGGAGGTACCGCATCTCTTGGAACTCGCCCCTGTGTTGCTCGAACCACTCCATCACACTCCTGGTCTTGTGACATGGTGCATTATCTTGTCGAAAAATACCACTACCGTTGGTAAACATGGACGTCATTAAGTGGTGTACGTAGACTGCAAGTAGCGTGCGAAACGCCTCGGCTGTCATAGTGCCTTGCTCGAGCTCAACTAGACACATGGATGCTCACGTGAATGTTCCCCAGAGCATAATTAGGCCGCCGCCAGCTTGTCTCAGTCCCCAAGTATAGGTGTCAACGAGCTGTTCCCTTGAAATACGACGGATTTTCACCCTCCCACCATTATGATGAAGAAGGTGTCGGGATTCATCAGACAATGCAATGCTCTGCCACTGTGCCAAGGTCCAGTGGTCCCAATGGTCACGTGTTAATTTCAGTCGTAGTTGCCTATGTTGTGGTGTTAACATTCGCACATGGATGAGTCGTCGGCTGTGGAGGCCCATCGTTAGGAATGTTCGGTGCACTGTGTGTTCAGACACACTTGTACTTTGCCCAGCATTAAAGTGTGATGTTAGTTCCGACAAAGTTCGCTGCCTGTCATGTTGTCCTATTTTACCAGTCTGCCCAGCCTACGACGTCCGACATTTTTAATGAGGTGGGAGGCGCCCAACCCCTCCACGTTTGGACGTCGTTTCCCCTTGTTTTTGGCACTTGTTGAAGACACTCACCACAACACCCCTGAACACCCGACAAGTCATGCAGTTTCCCAAATTCTTGGGTCGAGTCTCCAGACCATTACAACCTGCTCTCGGTCAAATTCAGATAGATCGCGCGCCTTCCCCATTCTACACACGTCAAGCACTCTCACTGATACTACATGCAACGTTAGTGATGGGTAAATTCCCGATAAAATATGTTTGGGGAAAATTTCCTGGGAATATTTCCGGGAAAATTTACCCAAAATGGGAATATTCCGGGATTTTATGTATAAACACAAAGAAAATTGCATTCTATTACTGTATTATGACTAGCCTTTGGCTAGCTGAGGGCTCCGCCACCAGACCCCCAAGTCTGCTCGGCCTACGCCCTCGCATTTCTTATCTATCGGCCTTTGCATCAACAGTGAATTTTGTGAATTTGCTCTTCATATTTCCTGAATCTATCTATCCGGGGGTTTCGCCCCCACTGTCTTTTCTCGGCCTACGGCCTCGCGCCACTTGATTCCACAACTCTATCGTTTCTTTTCCTATTTATACTATCTAAAATATAAGATTTTGTATCCCAAGAAAAAGCTCATTTAAATAGCATAATATTTTTTTTTCATCCCCCCTTAGACCCCTAAAAAATTAAAAATATTCACTTTTGGCAATTTTCCTGTGAGTTAGTTCCAGAAAGCTACAATCATGCCAAATTTAATCATTGTAGTCTTACAGGAAGTGCTCAATGATTTATGTCAGCTCATACAGTTTTATATATAGTTAAGATTTCAAAATAAAATTTGTTTTTATCGCAGTATACTGATTACTGTTGTCTCCAGAGGATTCTTTAAATGTACATTCTGAACGGTATTATTTTATGTTATTATTATTTTATGTTATTTAGAAAGTACGCATAAATGTATGTTTACTTGAAATATTTTTTTCATGCGAGTAAATACGTAGGAAAACATTTGGTATAGAAAGTCCACATACGTTTACACCGTCAAACAATTTAAATTTATATGTAAGTGGATTTTCTGAATTTAACCCTACTACTAATATCATAATCGTATTAAGTTTTAAAATGTTATAAACAAATTAGGTTGCTAACTGCCAGTAAACATACGTAGTCTCTTGAAAAATTCGTATGGTTACCAGCGTATGGGATGGTTACTGTGTTCTTACTGTGTACTATTAAACCTCTAATTTGAGATGATAGGCTATTTCGAACAATATTTATGGTTTTAAAATAATTCTTCAACAACACTTGGTACATGAACACACACGTAAAAGAGGAAAGAAATCCTAATTACCACAGGTCCGGAAACATCGCTACTAATGAAACATCCTAAGAAGCCACCCTAAGTTTGATAGGTAAACATTACATTTTAAATGCATATATATTTACAATTACAGAGAATCTTTTATTTAATATCTGATTCTTCCTCAGAGAGCTATATTCGAGTCAGAGGCAGCAGACAGACTGACGTCTAATGGTGGTTCGGAGTGTACTTATAGTACTTAGTTATATATTATATAGTCGTATATATTAATTAGTTATATAAAATGCAGTCAAAGAATTCCATTTCTTTTAACCTCCAAATTATTTAAAACCTAGAAGTAAATGATAATAAATGAAAATAAAGTAACTGCTCATATTTTTTCTGATAATTTGGAAAATAAATTTAAAAAAAAATCAAATTTGTAAACATGGATGAGGTTCGAGGCTGCGATGGTTTTAGGATATTCACTTTGATGGCAGAACTGAGGGGCAGGGTAGGGGGAGGAGGTATAAAAATAAATAAAACTTAACAACTCCTGAACCACTCTACCGATCTTGATCAAATTTTCAACATAGATGAGGTTTAGGCCTGGGACCGTTTTTATGATTTAAATTTGATGGACCAACGTAGGGTGGAGAAGTAGGGGGAGATATATAAAAATCCATTTATATAAGACTGAAAGTATCGTAGTAACTCTTGAAGTATCCGACCGATCTCAATCAAATTTTCAAGATACTTGCATTTAGGGGCAGGGCTTAATTTAGGCCATCTACTTTGACGATGCGACGTAAGCGATGGGTAGGGGAAGATAAATTAAAAAATGATCAAAAATTACTGATATTAATGTTGAATCCATAGTCTTCGGGATCGATGACAGAAACAGCGGCACTTCTGATGCTGTTTCAGTCCGAGTTCCGTCCTGATGGTTGGGGATGGGCAGGGCACAACAAAGGGGAGGGGGCAAACATTTAAAGTGATTGAAAATGACTAATATTAGTGTCCAATCCATAGTTTTAGGAGTAGCTGAGATTAACAGTGACAATTCTGATGCTGTGTGCCGCAGAACTTAGGAGGGGGAGGGGGAGCTATATATAATAATAATAATAATCGAAAATGACCAATATTAATGTCTAATCCATAGTTTTTGGAATCATTCAGATTTACAGTTACATTTCTGATCCGCTTTAAGTCCAAAATCAGCCCTGCCACCTGGGGAAGGGAATATATATATATATATATATATATATATATATATATATATATATATATATATATATATATATAATTGATCGAAAATGGACACTATCAGCGTCGAATTTGTAGTTTTCTGGGTCGCTTATATGAACAGTGATACTTTCGATACCGTTTAAATTCAAATTCAACCTCGCAATTTGGGAGAGGGGGAGGAAGAGATATTTAAAAATGATCGAGAATGACCGACATTAGTGCTGAATTAACATATTTTGGGGTCGCTGGGATGAACGGTGACACTTCCGATGCCATGACTCGCAATACAGAATATGGGTATATATATATATATATATATATATATATATATATGATCCAAATAACCAATATTAGTGTAGAATCCATGGTTTTCGGAGTCGCCGAAATGATCAATGATCTTTCCGACGCTGTTTACTTCGATGCCATTAAAACCAAAAACAGCATATTTCACGGGTACTAAACACATGAGATACGGAGTTGTGCATATATATTTTCATTTCAACCCATCGAAGCGGGTAATATTTGTTAGTAGTTTTTACAAACTAGATAATCGATTATTATTATTATTATTATTATTATTATTATTATTATATTAATTTGAAGTACAATCAGATATCACGACATTAATTATTGCATTTAATTAACGGAATTGAGGTGAAAATTAAATCTTGATCTCTAAAAATTTACTAATAATTTTATGCGTTCTGTATCTTTCCAAAGTAATAAATGCTGGAGTTGGTTTCAAGGCTGTTTCTGAGTGAATACTTTCATCAAAATAATATTACAAATCATAGAAATATTTTCGAGACATTCGAGTCAAGTAGAGATTTTTATGAGCAGTGTCGACTCGACTGGTGTTTCGACTCGAAAATTCGAGTCTAAAAATACGTTGTTTCGACTCGTCTTGAATTTTACAAAATGTGTCTCGAGTTGAATTTGAGACATATCTCGACTCGTGTGCATCCCTAATTGTAACTGTTATGGATCTTAAGAATGATTGTGTGGTTGATACAAAAATGAAGACAACAGCGGGCACATTTGAAAACCGAGTTGAGTTGATTTTGAGTTTATCGTCCCGTTCAGCAGCGAGGCTATATGTGACGTGGACCTACTGATTAACGTGGAATCCGAACGAATATTGGGTGGATCGGGACATTTGTTGGATGGCAAGTGGTCTTATTCATGTTATTGGTTGTTCTTCATTCGCGTCACCTTTACGACAGTATTGTTACATTGACATAGAGTAGAGCACCTCCTGTTACAGAGGTCTTAAGTTGTATTTGCCACTATTGGTTTCAATAGACGTTGTGCGTCAAGTCATGACCCTTTCCTATATATTATTATCACGCTAGATCCAACATGGCGAATTTTCACATGATCAACATGATTCACATTACGCCTATTCAGTGGAGCTCTAGACATGTTTTCATCATATCTAACATTTAACCTCAAAACCTTTACTCGTTTCAAAATTAACATGGCATTTCTAGACGTTTTCTACGTTCTATCTGCGCACTTTCCCCTCACTTATCTCCCACCCTGTATACGGTCTGCCACTAAACACCCGCCTTTTCTCTGTTTCTTTTGGTCCTGAATCCAGTCATAACAATCATTTTCAGCAATTGGATTCACCAAATCGGAATGTTTCCTTATAAATTGTGGTGTGAGCGCGCAAGTGGAATGACATGTACAGAAGTCCGCACACGAATTGTGCATGTTTATCCCGAAGTCATTTCAGTGCAAATGGTAAGGTGGTGTGGCAGTCAATATGCATGTGAGATTACAAGTGGCTTTGGCAACGATCATGCAAGATGGCCATTGACATCCAGTAGTGGAAGAACGTTAAACGGGTGAATTAAGTAACTGAAGCGAACAAGAGATTGGCTGTCGATGAAATTAAGCATACAGGAGCACTCATCTGACAGTGCATCAAGTAAATGATGCTTGTTTTTAGGTATATGCTATTGTTAGTGCATTTTTTGTTGTAGCATATATACAGTATTTTCTACAAAATTAATGTCTGAGGCTTGTGCAGACCACGGCAGATTTGGAACACATTTTGCCTTTTTCATCGGATAGCCAACTTTTCTGTATGGCATGGCGTTCCGTCATCCATGAATTGTATGAAGTCTTGCGACAGTTCCCCTCAGTGATTTATCCAGAATTATGAACTTAGGTAGGGGGGGGGGTTCAAAAAATCTGGGTTGGTGCAATCTTGCATTAATATTTTTTTTATTTTTTTTTACAAATTTTTAAAATTTGTTGATTCAACGAACGATTGAATTGGATTTTCTTCCTCAGCCAGAGCCAATTAGCGTCGACTATCTCATGCTTGGTGTGATTTCGAGATGAAATCGTTGGAAATCGATTGATCAAACGTTGTTGTGACAATCACAGTCGTGTAAAAGTTGATTTCAATTCAATCTTGCATTGCGTGCTTTGCTTGAAAATTTATCTTGTCGAAGGGAAGTTGTTTTATTCTATTGGCACTTAAAAACAAGAATTCAAAATCTTAAAAAAAGGAAAAAAAGAATAGCAAGATTTTTAATGGTGTCTTCCCGTTCTGCACAAAGGCCCTCCAGCACTTTGTAGAAAATATTTTAAGTTATCTTATCCTTAGGCAGAACGAGAATTTCCGTTCTGCCTAATCTTTTGAGTCCAGTGAGGGATTTCTTCAAGAGAAATTTTCTTTAGTAATTGTAAGATTCTGTAAGAAGAATAACTATTTGTTTAAGTTTTATCACATTTTTTTAGATGTCATTCTACTCGTTCTTCTTAGAAAAATGAATAGATACAGTTCTGTTATTAACAGTGTTATTTCCATCTATTTCAGTAAAAATGAATGTGATGTTTAAAAAGTGGAAAATTGATTGACTCAGTTGCAAGAAAGCCTTTTGACATTGTAGCTGAAACGGAGATAAAAAAAAATACTTCGGTCTAGTATCAAGCCATTTCACAACATTTTATTCAGTTTTCCAGTAGTTCACCTCAGACATGCTAAGGCTCGCAGTCAGGGGCGGCTTTAGGATTTTAATTTTGCGTAGGCCCGCTCCCTCGCGTATCGATACATATGCATATTTGATTGATTAATGACAATGGGAAATTACTTTTACAGTACTGGTTGGTGCAGTTTATTAAATAATTATTTACCATTAATAAAAAGTGGAAAATATATTTACTCTTTACTGCATCTTTTGGTGTTTATATATCTTTCAAAATTTTTGGGTAGACCTGAGCCTATCCGGCCTACCCGGTAAAACCGCCACTGCTCGCTGTACGAAAAAGGTACCACAGTTCACATCCTCAAGACATGTTTGGCCATATAATTAAGCAAACAATGCAAAAGGATGCGTAAGACGGCCCTTATCCCCGATTATCTGATCTTTTAATTTGATTGAAACTACAAGAAACATACAAGTATTTCAATATTGATATTGATATTTTGTATTGCTGCTATTTACATTGACAATATAAATACGAAAATAGAAGTATATATGATACTATCACATATAGTACAAAATTATGCATATAAGACAAGTCAGCTGATAAGATGATGCCGAAAAACGAGTTGTGATGTAGAACACTAACATTCTTTCTTAAGAGTCGCCTTACGCATCCTCTTGCATTGTTTGCTTAATTATATGGCCAAACATGTCTTGAGGATGTGAACTGTGGCACCTTTTACAAATTACAATTCTTAGCATGTTAGAGATGAACTACTGAAAAAGTGAATAAATACTTGATGTGAAATAATTTGATATTATACCGAATTAAGTTTATGTTGATTTCAGTTAATATGTCAAACGGCTTTCTTGCAACTGAATCAATCAATTTTCCATTTTTCCGTAGGTATTTTTTTTAAAATCACATCTTTACCAAAATAGATATGAATAACACTGCCGATAAAGAACTGTATCCTCGCCTTGAAACGACAGAATCATACGCACAGATTAATAAAACAATGACTGTTTTTTAATTATACTACTATGCATCTAAAATGTTATCTGAAATTCTTAACTTTACGAAAATAACATTAAAAAATGCTGAAAGCCCAATAAAAGACCTAAGACTGTTATAGTAACTATATATTTTACATTTTGATCTTTGATAAAAAATCTTGATCAGTATTTCAGAATAAAAATAAATATTTATACATTACCCAAAATAAAATACTGCTATATGGTATCACACAAGAACGACTTTTTTTAAAAATCAAATAGCATCACAGTTACTTTTCGTAATTAAAATGAATAGTCTTACTGTAATATGCTAAACGTATTTCAAATATATTTAAGGTATAATAAATGGAAATAACCAGAACTTTTCTTGTGGGTATTTGTGAAAATAATTAAAGCTAATCTGACCTTTTATTGTAACATTTCTACACATTTTACGAGTTTTCAGCATTTTGAAAGAAAGAAAAAAGATATTTCATTTGAAAAAATACAGATAACATTTTAGAATATATGACAATTGAAGAGAAAAAAAATAATCATATAGGGTGTGCACTGGTACATCCAATATATACTCCTGTGATTTTGTCCTCGTCAGAATTTTCCTTGCATTTTGACCACTTGGATTTAATTTCCGCGCTCATTACTACAGCTATTTTATACGTGAGTTCCGATTTGCATACAAACGGGCTAGGAGTCAAGCTTTTCGGTGCTGCATTTCCCTAAAAATTTCCTCCTCGCATAGAATTCCCTATCTCCAAAGATTAGGCAGAACGAGAATTAAAGATAAGATCATTTAAAATATTTTCTACAAATTTCTGGAGGGCTTTAGGCAGAAAAAGCATGAATCCTTTTAATATTGCACCCCTCTAGTTGGGGAGTGTAAGGAATTTATTTCCGGGGGTGTCCGAAGATTTTAGGGGGTGCTGGGGGGTGTTACGGGGTGGAGATAAACCACTATTTCCCTTGATTCCATGAAGAGTAGCAATCTGTTTTGAAATGCATCAATATATTTCGCGGAATTAATGTATCAATCGCAATAAATAATAAATATAATATATATAGGGTGTTTCAAAACAACACCAACAACGATTCCTGATGATTGGGAGATGATTCCTGACACCAAGATAAGGCAAACAGTATAGACCAATTTGGGTGTAGAAATGCTTCCTTTCGGAATTAAAGGCTTCCGAAAATATGGAAAAATGAACTTTAAAAGGTCCACAGCTCCAAAAATTTGGCACCTGCCGTAGTCGGGTGAAGACCTCACTTAGGAACTAATATGTGAGCTGTCCAAAAATACATGTTTTGGAATCCTAAGGTAATCACACAACAATTTTTATGGAGAGAGTTTGGCTACGAGCACATAATTTGAAGTACTCACTAACTAGTAACTATCTCTATAAAATTGTTGCGGAAGTATCACAGGAGTCTGAAACTTGGATATTTGGATAGACCACATACTATTTCCTAAGTGAAGTGTTGACCCGACTACTATAAGTTCCATAGTTTTGGAGCTATGGGCCTTTGTTTTTATTTATTTTTTTATGTTTTTGGCAACCTATAACTCCGAAATGAAGCATTTGTGCCCACAGGTTGGTCTATACTTTTTGTCTTATCTTGGTGTCAGGAATCACCTCTCAAACGTTGTCGGTGTTATTATGAAACACCCTATATATATGCACACACACACACACACGTATATATATATATATATATATATATATATATGTATGTATGTGTGTGTGTGTGTGTTACTATGAACACCTTTACAAATTGTGTCATGCATAATGACACTGACACCAGGTGTTTCAGCAAGGATGTTGGATTTACGGTGAATTGTAAAATTTTGATTGCTTTCATATCGCTTGCTTCCTGATGTTGATTGCTTGATAGTATCGACCACTACCTGAGAAAGAACAGGATCAAAATGTGGCTCATTGTTCATAGTAGTGGCCCAATTGCATATTCGCGACATTTGTAGTTTTGGAAACAAAATTATCCTTCTAGCAACTCATCGATACATTCCCGCATCATGCAGGAACCGGTTCACCCTACTGCACGCATTTGATGGTTCATGTTGAACGTCAACCTGGTCTGGTATATATTTTGCAAATTTCGATGTGTATGTCCCGACATACGGAAAGACCGCTTATTTCAGGTTTGACATTGGCTCCGGTTGACTCGATCTTTGATATAGATATTTTTTTTTCCTTCGTCTCGTTGAACCACTGTATAATCTTGTTCATAGTTGACACGTGTTCACGCTGACGAAGCTCTGATTTCTGTCCCACTGCCAACGCCAAATTATGCGACCTCGTCTAATCTTCACCTGCTTCTAGCAGATATCCGCAAGCAATTACGGAACTTTGAACTGCATGCTCGCATCAGCAGCACATAATTTTTTGTGCTCGTTTATTATGCAATTTAACGAAATAATGTTGTTTGTGCGTATGTACTTGTTTATGATATAGTAATTTACATTATTCCAACTACATACGAGCGTATCTTATGATTCCAGTTATCAGAAAACAGCTGAAACACTGAAAAAATCCGCTTCCCATCATTGTATTTGGTAATACACACTGAAACTAACCCTTATAAATTACTACTACTACTACTACTACTACTACTACTACTACTACTACTACTACTACTACTACTAATAATAATAATAATAATAATAATAATAATAATAATAATAAAAATAATAATAATAATAACAATAATAATAACAATAAAGGTTTGGTACGTAGGCTAGTTAACTTAGCCGAAAGAAAAAAAAATACACATATACGAAAAACGCAGTAAGAAATGTAGGGCTACACCAACAATACGATTAAGATATTGGTAATGTTATTATTCTATTGCTGCACAATGCGTCATATGCTTTTGTTCTAATTCAAGCAAAATAATTGATACGAGAATCTTAATTATTTTACAGAATCGTAATTCCAAAATAGACAGAAAACGAATTCTCTTTTAAGTATTAAAGTGAAATAACGGAACTAATGTATTATATATTTTGCATTAAAATATTAAACATTATGCAAGTTTAAGATAAATGTTAACTATGCAAGATACGTTACTTTCTATTCGATTACTGGACAACAAGTTATATTAGCATTTGAAAAGTATACATCTGAGTATTTATTCTTCAGGTAATAGCTGGAACAGTGAACATGACATTTTACGAAGGTTCATAACCGATCGATTCGATCATGCGCAGCTCTATATGGTGCTGGTCGCAAAGCTTGAAAATTATTTTCTGTTCTGCTATAGTTGATAGGGTCAGTATTAATCCAACAATTTTAGTTTCAATTTTATGACGATATACGTATATTCAAAATTAAAAGAGAAAAAGAAAAAGAGAGAAAACGTTCACGTTGATATAATCAGGAGAGTAGAGAGATTTGTTTTTCACTTTTGTTATAGATGCAGTGTTCTTTACAAAAAAGAAGGATTTTACGATAAAATTTAAAAACACTTTTAATGCAATGTTCTTTTTTTTCTCACAATGCCGAAAATAAGGGGAAAATCCTTTGTTAAATGAAGCGAAAACAATACGTTGCTAACAGAGAAGTTTGGTATAAATAGCATAATACAAATGATTGCTTTTCAAAACCAACAATTTGCTCAATTCATTGTTTCAAGCAAATTACTTATATGACGGGCTCCTAAAAATTTCGCAGCACAACCCAGAAGGAATGCAGGCAGAATAACGAAATTGTACAGTTTTAAAGAAGATATGTTTGTGTGTACAAATATGAATTTGTATGTAAATAACTAATTTCTTATTGTGCTTTTCAGGCCCCTGAAGTGACCATTTGTTTCCAACCAGCAAATTTTACGGAAATTGAGATCAGAGCTGTTATCAAATCTGTATTCTACCAAGGAAAGTTACTAAAGCAAATTCATGAGAAAATCAGAGAAATACTACTTGACTCTTCTCCGTCATATGCAGTGGTGAGAAAGTGGATGGCGAATTTTAGATATGAAGATTTCTCAACAGGTTATGCTCCAAGCCCAGGAAGACCATAAACAGTGATTGTCCCTGAAATAAATGATACTATCGTTGAAAATCCCAAAATCTCAACAAAACATGTGGCAGAGATTATCGGCATTTCTCAGGAACGCGTCGGTGGCATAATTTATAATGACTTAGGCATGAAAAGCTATCGGTAAAATGGGCTCCAAAACTGTCGCCAGATCGAAAGCGTGAAATAGTGAGTGCATCGGTGAAAATCATCTCCCATTTTTACCAATGTCGACCAATTTTTGTTACGAATATTAACCATGGACGGAACATGGTTTAACAACTACGATCCTGAAACGAAAGAACAGTCAATGGAGTAGCGGCACTCAGCTTCCCCTCGTCCCAAGAAGTTCATGAGACAAAAGTCTTTGCGAAAGAGTTTTCAACATTCTTCTGGGATAAGATTGGAGTCGTACTCATAGCCTACCTTTCCGAGAGTCGGACATTTAATGCAGAGTTTTGCTCTGGTATTACTAACAAAATTGAAAGACAAATTTTAAAGTGCAATGCCGCTGAAAATATAGAAAATGAACTTTGTTCCTTCAGGACAATGCCCCAGTTCATCGAGCACTGTAAACACAACTAGCATTGCATAATCTAGGATTTCAACGTCTAGACCATCCCCTTATTCTCCGGATCCAGTTTCGTCACACTACTGCTTACTTCCCAAACTCAAGCAACACTTGAAAGAGTGTCAGTTTCGATGTGATAAGAAAGTGATTTCTGCTACGTAATAGTGGTACGAGAAGCATTCTTAAGAATTTATTTTAATTGGTCTGGAAAAATTAGATGTATTGAACTTTGGGGCAGTATGTAGAATAACTGTAAAAGGGTCTTTCCTAGTAAGATAGTGAATCGGCCCTTGATCCAAATTGGGTCGTTATTGACCCAAAAGGTTACCCTTGACCTAAAACTACCTAAACAAATTACCCGTTATCCCCTCCCCTTACCGAATTATCGTATCATATATGCTCAAAATTTAATATATATTTTTAAAATTCGGGTGCGAGTGGTCGAAACATTTTGAAAGTGTAAGAGATTGTAGATACTATCTAGATGTAAATGTGCATTTTTTTTTTACAAAACCATCGATGCGTATTTTCTTTATTGTTTTGCGTGTTGAAAATTTCAGAAAACTTTTGAAAAAGAAATTTGGGGGGACACGTCGCTGATTTTTTGGTCAAAAAATGTGTTATACTCTTAGGTACAACATATTTCTTTCTGGGCCTGAAAGTGATGGCAACATTGTCAAAAAATAAATAAATAAGTAAATAAATAAAATAAAACTGAAACAAAGGTGTTTGTAGTACCGTTTTCCCAGTATTTTTGTGTTCTCAAGGTGTGGACCCCTTCAAACAATCCTTGGTCAAAGTTCACAATTTTAATTTCTCTTGCGTCCCTTCCGCTTCTGTCGTTCTTCATCTGCTTCGATTGCGTCCATTTCGGAATAGAAACACCAAATATATCTCCGTAACAGTGCTTCCACTTCAACCAACTTTTGCACAACAAAGTTACACAGCTTGCGGTAGAGAGTGCTACCGATAGAGAGTGCCACTGTGTGTGACCATTGAAGCAAGCACTGATAGATACGAGGAATCGACGCAAGGTGTGTGTAACTACGTTGTGCAGTGGAAGCACTATTACGCAGATATATTTGGTGTTTCTATTCCTAAACGGACACAATCGAAGCAGCCGAGGAACGACAGAAGCGGAAGGGATGCAAGAGAAATGAAAATATTAACTTTGGCAAAGGATTGTTTGAAGGGCCCCTCACCTTGATTGACCTAAATTGGTGGGGAAAATGTGCGAAAAACACGTTTGTTTTTCAGTTTTCTTTTTGACAATCTTGCCATCACTTTCAGGCCTCACAAAAAATATATGTTGTACCTAAGGGCACAACATTTTTTTTAACCAAATATCAGCGACGTGTCCCCCCAAAAAAAAATTTTCATTTTTTTTTAATTTTCAACACGCAAAAAAAGAAAGAAAAGAAAATTCACATCGTTGATTTTGATAAAAATTGCACATTTACATCTAGATAGTATCTACAATCTGTGAAACTTTCAAAATTTTTCGACCACCCCCACCAAAATATTAAAAAATGTTCAATTTTGAGCATATATGATACGATAATTCGGTAAGGGTAGGGGTAGGGGTCAATTGTTTTAGGTAGTTTAAGGTCAAGGGTAATCTTTTGGATCAATAGCGAACCAATTTGGATCAAGGGCCGATTTCACTATCTTACTAGCAAAGACCGTGTCATCATTCCGCATGAACTTATTCTGGGTTGGGTTACGAACTTTTCAGCTGCTTCTCGTACTATCACGAATGCTATCTAGGGCAGTGGCGGCGATAAGGGCCCCGCAAACCCCGCGGTGCGGGGGGGCCCCGGACCTGAGGGGGCCCCTACAAAGTACACTCAGCAAGGCCGCTTGTACATGTTATTTATAATTTTAATGCATTTTGAAAGCGTTTCTACACAACCTATAACTAATTCTAACAGTTTCACTGAATTAAATAATGAAGTAATCATTAAAATTAAATAATAAGGTATGCCTGTGAACATGAATGTCAGGCTGCTCTTTGCGATTTTCCAAAGATTTTATTTTGCAGTGTAACATTCGTATATTATTATGTTAGTCTATTATGCCATATTTTCGTTATCGTGTATCTTAGACTACAATTACCGTGTATTACAATAAATAATCGTGTTTACCGGAAGTATCTATTAAGAAAACAATTCGAGACATTGCAACTTGTTAATTGAAGAAAACAGTTGTTTACTGAGTAGTTTGCCGGACTTGACTACTGCCTTACAGCTGCACCTCACACTTCCTGTCACAACTACTGCAGCAGAGAGAAGTTTTTCAAAATTAAAAACTATCAAGAATTATTTACGGAGCACCATGACAGAAGGTAGATTGTGTGCGCTTGCCATCTTCAGTATCGAACATGAAAAATAATAATAATTAAAAAAATAAAATTATAGAGAAAATCTTGTTCCTAAAGAACCGAAGGATATTGTGTAAACCAATGCTATTCAACCTTTTTTCCTCGTGTACCCCCAGACACAGTTCGCCATCCAATTGTGTAACCCTGAAGCTGTTTAAAAGAAATTAAGCCGAAATTAACTTATTAAACTTAATACACATGATCTGTTGATTAAAAGGTGGGGGAAAATAGAGATCCCCCCAAAAAAGTCAGTGTGTCAATCAAAATACCATTTAAGGGGGAATAAAGTGTGCATCCGAAAAATTAACATGGGAAATTTCAAAACTTATAGGAGACATCGAGTTCTACTGAGAAGGATTTCCCCCTCATTCTCCCTGATAATTCGTACGCTGAGGACAATGTTAATTTTAGAAATAACGTATTAATGAGATGACTGAGCTTGTTTCAGCGACGCCAACGCCTCTATTCTTGGTCCAGTCTTCGAGAGTGCGAGAATCAGAGCTGAATCTGGATCCAAGCAATTTATGTGCTTCGTTTTTATTGATGTTAATACAGAGGAACCCTGTTAACACAAATATGTTGATGGAAATGGAAGTTGTGAAATACTCACTAATTTCACTGTACTCTGTTCGAGCATAAATACAAAAGTCACAAATTGACAAGTTATCGAATTCTTTTTGCAGTGAACTGTCAACAGATTTCCAGCAGACCCCCAGAAATATCTTCGCGTACCCCCGATTTAATAGCACTGGTGTAAACAGTTCTTTAAAATTTTGTATTCTATTCCATGCCAAGTGAAATTTAGTGATAGTAATGCTTATAATATCTTTCCTTAGTTTTACCATGTGTGTTTTTGTGTTGAGTGTTCCGATGTGATGATACAAGAGTTTCCCTTCCGCGTTATTCTAGGCAATGAGAGTACTGTGTTTTACGCGAGTACACAAAAATATTCTACGTTAATTTTTCTCTGTGTGGAATGTAGTTACAGTATAATCCCAGATAATCGAAACCCGAATTGTGCGAAATCGCAAATCCAAAGAAATGTACTGTACTGCACGGGAATAATCTAATGGACGGGGACGCGCTAGGCTGTGCCTAATCTAATGCCATAAGGATAAACAATTGCAGTACTAACTACAAATAGAATAGAGATGTACTGTAGTCCTTAAAATGTTCATTTAACTTACAGAAACTAAAAACTGAAACCACTGGCGTAACAGATCTTAAGTCCTGAGTCGGCCTCAATGCCACATGTTAACGACTGGTGGACCTACGACCACCTGAGTGACGAACAGGTGGTCAGCCCATTGCGTCACCCTCCCCCAACAGGCGTATCACATCTAGGTTTTCCTCACGACGCTGGGCAGACGCCAAAAATTTGGAGTACTCCAGCGGAGGATTGAACCCGAGATCACGTGGATATGAATAAGACGCTCTCACCACTAAACTATGGAGCTCCTTAACTTTAATAAAGATCGTAAGTGTAGCCTACAAATAGACTTTTAAACTTACTTGATCTTCAAAACATTTCAGATAAATAAAAAAAAATACTGTAGTACAGGTCCGGTAATAGATGTCCATGACTTAACAAAAATATCCGAAATAACCACCCTACTTTAGTTCGGTTAACTGGGGTTATATTGTATTATTATTATTATTATTATTATTATTATTATTATTATTATTATTATTATTATTATTATTATTATTATTATTATTATTATTATTGTTATTATTATTATTATTATTATTCGTAGTAACTGTAATCATAGTGATAATACTGTTAACATTATAAAATGATACATTAGTACGCAATAGAAATTGTAAATAAAGTTCGAGTAACACATGGCCTTTTGTTCAGTTTTTGCGGGGGGGCCCCGAAGCCGGTATCGCCGCCACTGATCTAGGGTTAATAGAAAAGACATCCGAGAGCTAAAATATTATATATAGCACATTTATTATATTCACATTCATAAGATAATGTAGCGGTGAATTAATTTTATTGACCTATACACATTAAAAAAGAAATTATGAATGCCTGATTGATTGGCTAATAACATCCAGTTGAAACTATATAAGCTATAAACTTCGAAATTGGACAATGCATCATATTTATGACGTACTACTGAGGAAGGATTTCTTTAAAAAAAAACTATAAAGGGTTGAAATAGAAGTGACATTTTTTATATTAAAATCACATCTCCGATTCTCTGAAGGTTAGAGACATGAAAATTGTTATATGGGATTATTATTTAAATTAATTAGACACGTGTTTAAGAGTTTTTTTTACTGTATCTAGAAGAGGAAGAAAAAAGATGAAAAAGGGGAATTACAATCAGTAGCGCCATTTTAAGTTTTGCCAGGAGGGTAAGGATGTCTACCGACATAGGAATTTCACCTTTCATATACACAATTTATTAATATAGAATTTATTTAAACATACTAGCATACATGTTTCTCAAACTCATGGGAGAAATTGCCTCTGTTCTCCCCAAATGGCACCACTGATTACAATATAAAATAAATCATAATTTAGAGTTCTATTGTGACTAAGCGGTTAGCATACGGGTCTTTGGCGTTGGAGATCCGATTTCGATTTCCGGCGGGGCTCACGTGGTCTGGATTTCACGTTAATCTGTTACTCCAAGTATCATATAGTCTTGCTGCTGAAAGGAACACTAAAATCAAATCAAATCCTAACTTACTGACTGAATGATCTACACCTAAACCAAAATCCTTAAGCTAAATACTTGAAATTGGACAGTACATAATTTGTGATGCAATGTACCGCCAAGGAAGGATTTATTTATTTATTTATTTATTTAGAAATTTTCACTTTTAGCAACTTACTTAGGGCTAACGAAAACGTATACGCATACAGAATTTCAAGTTTTTATTCCAATTCGAAGTACCTAAAATATGAGATTATAGGTCCAAAAAAAGAAACATTTAGATAACATGGAGAATTTTTTCATCTCCCCTTTTGACTCATTAAAAATTAAAAATATTCACTTTTGGTAATTTTTATGTCGGTTAGTCCCAAAAAGCTACAATCATGTCAAATTTAATCACTGTGGCCCTATAGGATGTGCCCAATTATTTTGGGTGTAAAAGGTGTCCCATATAAATAACATCAGAAAGATTTTTTCCACAGAAAGCCACTCTACAGTTGGAAATTTTTAGTTTCACTAACTTTTTTAGTTAACGCTAACCGTATAAGCATACCGAATTCAAGTTCTTATTCCAAGTACCTTAAACATGAGATTTTATGTCCAAAAAACTCCCATTTAAATAACATGGGGAAATTCTTCATCCCTCCTTTAGACCCCCTAAAAATTAAAAATATACGCTTTTGGAAATTTTCCTTCGGTTAGTTTGGAAAGCTACAATCATTCCAAATTTCAACTTTCCACATCAAACGGAATTACTCGTTTATGTCAGCTCATGTAGTTTTATATAGTTAATGTGTCTATCTATCTATCTATCTATCTATCTATCTATATCTATCTATATATATATATATATATATATATATATATATATATATATATATATATATATATATATAGACCTGATGCACAGATATAAAATGCTTATTATGACAATATCTTGAAATTGTTTTCTCGGCACTCAAGAACAGATTACTTTAACCTGCTAGACCTCTTGGTGGGTCTTCCAAGTCAAATGTCGGGAAAACAAGTTAGCATTACTCCGTTTTCTCAAGTGACCAAAACTTCTTCGAAGAAAGAGGATGAGACACATTCATCGTTAAAAATATGCATTGCTCTCTCTCTCCCTCTCTCTCAATCTCTGCGTAGCTTATATGATATTCCTACAAACACGTGGCTTGGGTTGGGTCAAGTGCATAATTGGAAATAAATATTTGAATTCAGCTGGCAGTTACCTCTAGAAATCAAACAAATTCGTTCTTTTCTGTTTTCCAAGGAGAGCAAGGACAAGCACGCAAAATGAAACATCTTTAAAAATAAAGGGGGCGACATGAGTTCGCTGGCTTGGGGCTGGCTCGCTGTTTTTCTTTGTTGAAACAAGAAAAGAGACGGTCTTTATTACCTCCCTCTCTCCTCCCTCTATACCCGTATTCAAAAGCAAGACGCATAAAGCTATGATCTGCTACTTGTCACCAATAATGACTACTCGCTAATCCATATGTCAAGGTTGGGTAAATGACCTGCGTACCAAACTTCCTTTGTATGGAATGTTATTTTCGGCTGATAAAGAAGTGATGTTAATAAAATACGCCATCTGTTGCAAGTTAGGCATTATAAATTTCTATTTATGGTAGGTAGTCAATTTTTCAAGTAAAATAGGTCAAGCTAGTTCAGTTGAGTCCTTAGCTGTGTGGAAACCGCTTATTGATACTTGTTTCCAATTTATTTTAATTTATGCTTGTAATTAAACTAATAGTAGCCTTTTTCTCTGCTCCGACAATGGACATGAAAAGGGAAAAACAAACAAACATAGATTGATATATTCTTAAAAGAAACTACCTTTTCTAAAGATACTTCTTCTGCACTAAGTGTTGGTGCAAAAGTGGAGTTAAGTGATTGTGGGGAAGTGGAGTTATCAAATGACAAGGAAGTGAGTGTATTTTCCTCCAAATGTCACAAATTTGATTCCATATTTTCTGACAGTGTTTTAAGTGACGTGATCAGCTATGATCCCAAAGATATTATGAATTATGTTGATTTAAATTCCCAGGCATGTTTGTCGGTCACTGATAGGTATGATCTCCTAGTATCTTCGTGGCAGCCTAGCCAGACGTATAATTTTAAACAAGATGCTGCGACTGGAAAGTGTCCTTTTCAATACAAATGGTTTAGTCGGTTTCCTTGGCTTTCATACTCTAGAAAGCTACAGAGAGGGCTATGTAGGCATTGTGTTTTATTTCGGCGACCTATAAAAAGTGGATTTCAGGGGTCTTTTATTGTAATTCCATTCCAAAAGTGCAATGATTTTTTGCCTGTGCTCGTTCACACGAAAAATACGAATAGCACATCGCATTCACAGAACGTGTTAAAGATTTTTCAAACGTCATGACCAACAAAACTTTACCTGTTGAAAAGAAAATAAACGAAGCAGGTCAGAAACAAGTTGAGGAGAACAGGAAAAAGCTATCATATATTATTGAGTCAATTGTATTTTGTGCAACGCATGACTTATCTTTGAGATGGAAGGATTTCAATTCCGGTAATTTCTATGATCTTCCCCAATTCAGGGTGGATTCTGGCAATGGTTTATTAAAACAGCACTTTGAGACTGCCGCTGAAAACACCAAGTATGTGTCAGTACGTATTCAGAATGAGCTTATATCAATTACCAGTAATGTTTTATTCCGAAAATATATAAAACCTAAGATTATGTCTTCCAAGTACTACAGCGTGCTGGCAGACGAGACGGACGGTATTGCGGGTATAGAACAATTATCGATAGGAATTCGATTTTATGACCCCAGTGAAAATAAGGTACGCGAAGACTTCATTGAATTCATTCCATTAGATGAGTTCAATGACGAACACATTGCTAAGACAATTCTAAAGGTTTTAGAGAAGACCGGTTTATCTGAATGTGAACTTGTTGGACAAGGCTTTGATGGCTGTTCTACAATGACAGGGTGTAGTAATGGAGTGCAAAGTATTCTTAGGAAAAAATGTCCAAAAGAACATTTTTACCACTGCGCTTCCCATAAGCTAAATCTTGTTGTTAACAAATTGTGTTTCGTTTTCGACATACGCAACACCGTCGATAGTGTTAAAGAAATCATTACTTTGTTTCGTGAAAGCCCATTGAGAAGGAAACTTATTCCTAGCATCCCTCCCCTTTCAGATACTAGATGGACTTCTAAATACAATAGCATAAGAATATTTTCTGAACACCTCGTTCAAATAATGCGAGCATTAGAAGATTTATCTATAAATGCTCCTGTTTCACATATAAGAAGCAATGCTTATCGCCTTTTCTGTACAGGATCTGCAGGTAGTTTCATAGTTTCTTTGCTAATTATCAGTAATTATTCTTCCTATCTTTTGTCAGTGACGCAAATTTTACAAGGAATTCAATTGAACTTAATGGCAGCAAAGTCTCATATCAATGACTTGATTGATATATTTAGAAATCACAGAGTAAACGCAGAAGAAACTTTTCAAGCGATACTCCAAAAGTGCAATAGTGTAGCAAAATAAATTGGTATTCACTTAACAGTTCCAAGAACTTCGTCTCGACAAGATCAAAGTGTTATACCCCTTCTACTTGCACAGAAGAATATTATCGCTGAGCAATTTTTGTCCAATACATCGATTCTCTTTCACAGTCACTATATAACATATTTTCTGAGGATAATAGTCCAGGTTTCTCTCTGTTTGCATTACATCCATCCGAGATGAGAAATCTTCCTAAGTCTCAGTTTTTGCAGAAGATGGAAGAAGTGTGCCGAACGTAAATATAGAAAATTTCCTTTCTCAGGCAGAATGCTGATTTGGTTTATGGAAACATAGAAATCTGGATTCTGCCAATTTAGAAAAACACAAAATTTTCAACTTGATGGACCAGTCTACATTTTACCCAGCAATAAAAGAGGCAATTCAACTTTCTATTACACTTCATGTTACAACTTGTACCGTTGAAAGAAGTTTTAGTACATTAGGGCGTGTTAAAACTTGGTTAAGACCTACCATGTCTGAAGAACAAAAAAAAAAAAAAAAAAAAATGAAATGAAATCTTTCAGTTTTACGTCCCACGCTTATGCCGGTTAGGCTAAAGGAGACGGTGATTATGAGAGATGAGTGAAATGGTGGAATGAAGAAAGTGGGAGGAAACGGGAGAGCCCCGAGAAAACCCACGAACACGGTGTTTGTCCACCACAAAGTTCACTTGGCGGGGTCTGGGATCGAACCCGGGACTCCAAGTACCAGAGGTGAACGCTCTACCACTGAGCAACCGCGCCCCCCTGTCTGAAGAACGATTAACAGGATTATGCATGGTGTGTTTCCATCGAGAAACTGTACAAAAGAACCAAACAGAATTTATATCTGCTGTGTTGGATGCCTTCGGAAAAGAGCCAAAACGTGTACAATTTTTGTTTAAAAAGCAACGCATATAAAGTATTGATTGGTTATTATTCGTATGCTATGTGAATCTTATTTTAATATTTATTAGAGTAATTTAGATGAAGCAAATTCAGTGTTTTTTTTTTAAATTAACCACGTTACTTTGAAAAGAACCATTATCAAACAAACTTCCCAAATATGAAAAATTTCTGCATTAGTAGTACTTCATTAACTGTGATTCGTATAATGAATAATAAAGGATAGAAATTCGTACTTCAAATCAAACTTAGTAAACAATTTAGTTGTGTGAGTGAAATCAGAAATGGATTTAGTTACCAGAAATATGAGGACGTTGGCAGACTGATAGTGATATTTATTGTGATAATCTTAAATGTGGTCTCCTCTGCCATTGGTAAGTAATATATACTTATTTTTCTTTTAAATTTTCTGTTCAGCGTTGATAGAAGTTCATGTTGCTCTTATATGAATAAAACGTATTTCCATTTGACTCAAAGTGCATATGTCATATTGACTTGTTAAATAACAAGAGCAAGAAAGAAATATTTTAAAAGGGAACCCTGGGAAAGGTTGTGCTACAAAAATTTCGAAGTAGTCTGTACAATCTTGGTGCACAACGTATATAGGGTAATTTTATGTAATCCATTTTATCATCTAATTTCATTTCGTATTTGTTGTCTTTCGTAATTTTACAATAATAATAGTATCATTAAAATAAATAATATTTTCATGTTTTGTAGTAATAAAAAAAGGGAAAATGCTACTAAAAGGAAGCAGGGGTGTCATTTTAGATAATTTCAGATTTGGCTTTAGGGGAGCGGATGACCCCCACCGACATAATATTTTCACGGGTTTTACTAGTATATTGGTAGGCAGTTGAGTAAAGTATATTGTTTCTCAAACTCAGGGAGGGGAAATTGCCCTCTGCCTCCTAAACGGCGCCCCTGAAAGGAGGTAGTGACTTCTTTTTCGAAAATACGGGAGCACATTAAGTTGTTAAATATCTTTCTCAATCCTCCAGACCACAATTACTTCGATTTTTATCTTTCCCCAAATACTAATACTAATACTAATACTAATACTAATACTACTACTACTACTACTACTACTACTACTAATAATAATAATAATAATAATAATAATAATAATAATAACAATCTCCTGGAATGTATGCAACATATTAATCTTTACAGGGCTTGGAGTTTGTGTAATCTGAATTCCAACCAGGCAAAAATCATATAATATCAAGCTAGTCTTTTTGATCCCCCCTGCGAAATTTTCTACGGACGCCTCTGTTCACAACCAACATGTTATATGAATTAAAGGACTGTAAAGGGACTCGAGGTTGCCAAAAAGTGGTGCTACAAGCATCCAGACTCAATCAGCGGGTAGCTCTTTCTGAAGATGAATTATCCGTGTAAGGGATATGTCAGAAGCCCCAGTAAAAATATTATTCAGTAAAAAGTGCCTAGTGTGTTGTAAAAAATGTATTTGGTCTTATGAGTAAACTTAAAATAGAACATAATCCCGATGTGTAGTGGCTATTCATAGATGCATCGAAACTAAATCTGAAAGCTGTGTTAGTGAACAGTGGAAATGTGTTGCCATCAATCCCAGTCACCTATGAAGTGCACTAGAATGATATATAACAAAGAAGAACTGTTGAAAACCTAAAATTATAACGAATATAATTAGAATATTTGTGGCGGCTTCAATGTTCTAGCTATATTTTTTTAGTATCCATCTCGGTTACACGAAATATTGCTGTTTTTATGGGAATAAGATAGCCATGATAAGGCTTCTCACTAACTGTAAGAAGAAAAGACTGTCCACTCCGTAGGTCCTTGGAGCCAGGGGCTACAAGGAGGAGACGTTCAACATGTTGCTTTAGTACACTCTAATAGAGTTTTATTTCCTCCTTCCATATTAAATTGGGTTTAATTAAGAACGTCGTTAAAAGTAGAATTCAAACGGGTGATGTCTTCAAATATATTGTGGATAAATTTCCATGAATTACTAAAACTAAAATCAGGGAGGTAATATTTATTGGCCCTCAAAGTCGACAACTCCTCAATGATCCTGAATTTGATGCAGTGTTAGAAGATAAGAAGATTGCATAGGATTCTTTCCGAAACGTATTGACGATTTTGTTCTTTGGGTGTGTGTGTGGGGGGGGGGTGGCGATCTTAGAACTATAATGAACTAGTGGAGCACCTGATATTTTACTGCGAAACAATGGGGTAAAATATGTTACTAAAAATGCAAATGTTGCATTTCCACATGTATTTCTCCCCAGAAAATTGCAGAGAAGTCAGAGATGAACATGGGAAACATTTCCACCAAGTTATATCTACGATGGAGAAATGATATCAAGGCCAGTGGAAGAAGTCTATGCTTTCTGACTATGGTTAGATAATCGCTAGAGATGTTCAAGAACCACAATACATGCGACAGGCAAAGAGGCACCGTTTGTAATAACCATGTAAGTTATGTTTTATGACTTCCATTTTATATAGTTTTAATTTATTAACCTTTTTAAATTTTTTGAAACAAACGCTGTGCCAATCACACATATAATTAATTATCATACCTTAGAACTTATGTGGTTGCTTCAAGTGATATTTTGTATCATATCCAGATGCTCTAACGTTATAACAAAATGCATTTTACGCTCTTTATTTAATAACATCACTTTATTTATGTATATTTTATATCTCATTTTATCCTGCATGGAATTTGGTATTGCCAAGCAGAACTGAAACTATTGTTTGCCTCATGATTGTTGCAGATATTACAAATAAACTTGGTACATGTGTTGCAAATAAACCTCAGTAGTTTTCAAGGTATATTATATTAGGGTACCCGTAACCGGGCAGAGCAACAGAGATTTTTCTTGGCAGAGATCTCTTGGCGGCTTTTGTGGTTGATTTAAGTACCGGGCTTGGGCCCTTGCCTTCCATTTGTGTTGTTGACTGTCGTTTGTTTTGCGTGCGTATTTGTTGTGAGAGAGGACGCAACTGTCGCGCTCCTCTTTTGCTGTTCCTATGTCAGCTTAGTGGTTGTGCGTTTTAGGGGTGCGGCATCTTGTAAGTTCGTCTTCTTGGGTTGGCCGTTCCTATGGTGGCTATGTGTTGGTGTGGCGAGGCTCTGATTGTCCTCCAGAAGTTGGCTGATCTGTGAATTCTGTAGTCATGTAGAAATGGGAGTTCCAAATCTTCATGTATTTGCTCGAGGCGAGTGTCTCTCGAGTGTCCAGTGATAGCCCTGGCCACTCTGTTCTGGATGACTTGTAGTTGGCTGAGGTGCGTTTTTGCTGCGTGTTGCCATGCAGGGTGGGCATACATCAGGATGGGACGAATGCTCATCTGATATATATGGCGTTTGGTTTTCAGGGTGAGGGATGGGGAGAGGAGTAGCGGCAGCAAGGCTTGATGGCGTTGACTGGCTTTCTTGGCGACGGAATGTATGTGGTGAGCAAATGTAAGTTTCCTGTCCAGTATTATTCCGAGGTATTTGGCATCATCTCGGTTCTGGAGGGGTGTTCCAGCCATGGTGATCCTGACGTGAACCCTTCTTCTGTTTCTTGTGAAGTTTACTACTGAGGTCTTCTGTTCGCTGACTTTGATCTTCCACTCTTCAGACCATCGGTGGAGAAGTTCGGCGTGTCGTCTGAGGTATAGTTCAGCGTATCTGATGTTTCCATGGCTGGCAAAGATTGCCGTGTCGTCTGCGAATGTTGCTACCGCTGTGTTGGGGGTTGTGGGAATGTCCGCCGTGTACATGGCGTAGAGGGTTGGGGATAGGCAGGATCCTTGGGAGACTCCTGCTAGGATAGGTCTGGAGGGTGTTAGGTGTCCTGCATGGGCAACACGAAAGGTTCTTCCTTGAAGAAAGGATTTGATGATTCTCAGAAGGTAGTGCGGAGTGCCCTGGAGCATCATCTTGTGAAAGAGGCCTTCGTGCCACACCTTGTCGAATGCTTTTTCAATGTCGAGAAAAAGCCCCAAGGTGTGGCCTCCCTCGTTGAATCTGTCACATATCTTCTCTACCACCCGTACCAGCTGCTGATCCGCGCAGTGTCCTTTCCTGAAGCCGAACTGGTGGTCCGGGATGATGTCATGATCTTCTATGAATTGCTGAAGTCTGCTCTGCAGTACTCTTTCAAACACCTTGCTGGTATGCGAGAGCAGGCTGATAGGGCGGTAGTTGGCCGGGTTTGATCTTTTCTTTCTTGGTTTGGCCAGCATTATGACTTTTGCTTCTTTCCAGGCTTCTGGGTAGTGTCCGGTTCTCATAATGGCGTTGCACAACTTACAGAGTAGGACCAGGGCCTTTCTCGGGAGGTGCTTCAGTGCTTGCGGCGTCACTCGGTCTTGACCTGGAGCCCGGTGTGCATTGATCCTCTTGATGATTGCTTGTATCTCCCGCGGTGTTGTGAGGGCTTCTGGAGGAGGTGGGTCTTCTATTCGGGAGAGGTGGTAGGATCTATGTACTGCTGCAGTGGTGGTTGCTGGCGTGTTGGTAGCGTTGATCTGGAAGGTGGTTTCCAGGGTCTGGGCGAAAAGTTCTGCCTGTTCTTCCGGTTCGTGTATTGTTCCTTGTGGAGTCTGAAGTGTGAGTGATCTGGAGTTTGCTTCTGGTCTTGTGATGTTTTTCACTAACTTCCAGAATTGCCTGCTGGGTGCATCTAGCTCCTGGAGGTGGAGGTTCCAGTTTCTGATTTTGATTCGAAGGAGCCTTTTCCTGACTCTGGATACTAGGTGGTTCCAAAGTGTTTTGAACTGGGGAATTCTGGTACGTTGCCACTGCTTCCGGGCCCAACGCTTCAAGTGGATCAAGGCTGAGGTGCGTCGTTCTTCTGGAGTGGTCTGGTGTGATGGATGAGTCGTTGTTGAGGTGTTTGAGGCGATGGCTATGGCTGAGTTGATGGCTGCGGTCAGGGACGCAGTGGTGGCCTCTATGTCTTCCGTTGTTTCAATTATCCGGCGTGGATCTAACATGTCGCTGAGCAAGGATCTGTAGTGGTCCCAGTCTGTTGTGCGCAGAGTTGGAAGGGTTCGAGTTGTGAAGTGGTAGCTGATTGCGATCGTTTGTAGAACGGGTAGATGATCCGAGTCGAGGCCGTGGATAACCTGAGGTACACCTAGGATTGCCAGGTTCGCTGTCAGTACCATGTCCAGTACATCAGGCATCCCGCCGTTTCTTGGATAATGCGTGGGTTCCGTTGGAGCCGTGGGAGTGAAGTCTATGGTGGTGAGAGCGTGGTGGAGGATCCTTCCGTTTGCGTTTGACACATTGGAGTTCCACGCCGGATGTTTACTGTTGAGGTCTCCCCCTAGTAGAATCCGGTGTCCTAGCTGTCGCAGGGCTTGCAGATCTGTTGCGTTGAGGTTGTTGTTGTGAGGCTTGTAGGCTGCTATTATTATTATCGGTCCATTAGCTGAGTGGAGGGTGATCCCTGTAGCTTCCAGGGATTGTAGAGGTGGTAGAGGGAGAGGGTCGTACGGGATACTGTCTTTGAATAGAATTGCTGTTCCTCCAAGGGGTCGGTCGGGACGGTCGGTACGGATGGTGGAGTAGTTGCGGATTTTTAGGGTAAGGTGTGGTTTTAGGTGGGTCTCTGACAATAGGGCTTTGTCCACTTCTTCTCTGCGAAGAAAGTCCTCCAGGTTGTTCTTCTTTCGGATTCCTTCTGCGTTCCAGTGCAGCACTTTGACTTGTCTGTTGATTCTTCTTTTAGTCGGTGCCATCGTCAAGGATGGACGCGACTACCTCAAACATGATGGTGATTTTGCTTAGTGGGTCTGTCGTTTCTTTCACCTTCCGGAGTCCTACTCGCAGCTTTTCTAGCATTGAACGGAGATTGAGGCCCGAGAAGAGTGGGGCCGCGCAGGGGACACTATATTTAAGAAAAAGAGGTTTTCTTGGACGGAAATTACCAACTATAGCACAAATTTCAATTTGCTCGTACATTATACACACATTATCATGGTGTTATTTGAAAGCCTGTTTTATTGTGAAGAGAACGAAGTATAAGTCATAATACTCATGTGATTAGCAATGTTTGAATTCTTTTTATTGTATATTTCACTTCTTCCTACATCAAATTTAGTATTGCCAAGCAACATTGAGCAATATTTTTCCACTCATAACTATTGCAGGCAATACAATGAAGCTGTTCATACGCATTGCGTATGAATCACAACAGTTTTTAAGGTATAGTATATTGGGGTATCTGGGGTTGCTGAGATGAATAGCGGCACTTCCCGATTAGTGATAGGTAAATTCCCGGGAAGATATTTTTCGGGAATATTCCCTGGGAATATTCCCGGGAAGATTCCCAAAATGGGAATTTATCCGGGAATTTATGTTCAATCAGAAAGAAAATTGCATTCTATTGCTATATTATGATTTCAAAGTTGAATTAATTTTTATATCACAGCATATGATTACTGTTGTCCACAAAGGATTCTTTAAAATGTATATACTGAACGGTACTATGTTACTTTATTAACACTTTATTATATTTAGAGAGTACGCATAAATGTATATTTATTTACAATATGTTCTATCAATTAAATATGTGTGAAAAAATTATATAGTAAATTATATAGTAACAGTTTAAATTTATATGTAAGTGCATTTGCTTGACTCTATTAATGATATTATAAACACATTAAATTTATAAATGTTATAAACCAATTAGATTGGGTAAATGCTAGAAGATACATGTCTCACCAATTTATCAACATTTGCGCCTACATATTTATGTTCAGAAAATTTGCAAGATACTTACTTATCTTTATATTTTAGCACGTAACATTGCCATACACGACCTTTCATTCTACCTATTTCTCGAAATTCTATACATTAATTCACATGCAAAAGAAGTCCGAGTACTTCTTCAGAAATTCGAGTCAGAGAGAGGAGACAGACCGAAGTCCATTACTAATGGTGGTTCAGGTTTTATTAATAGTACTTCATCTCTATTTCTACATAATTCTAAATTACTTTACAAAATGGTTCCTTTTCGTCATTTGTAAACTAGTACTTTGCTAATTTTGGCTGTTCTTTAGCTTTGGCGGCCAGCTTTTGCACCTACTTTTTTGCGATATTCTATTCCGATGCTGTTGTTTTATGGTTTCATACGTTAAATTATGTTACCAACATTAAATTCAGACATCGTTGCAGAGCGAGCGTTAGCGAATGAAGGCGGGTTAGAGTCCCGCATGGCACGTTGTTTTCTATCTTCATTACCAACAATTCACTTTCTTTTCTCACATAAATCACTTTCACTTACCTTTCCGTTTTGTATAAATCCCCTACTGCATCAAAATAAATGTGTTCGATACTTTCCTGACTACTTGAACATCACTATCAACTCATTTCTTCCGTAAATCATCATACTTTTTGCTAGTTCCCCCCCCCCAACTCTAAACAATTACCTTACTTTTTAGTTCAAATTGAAATGTAACTTAAAAAATCATATTATTAGTTCTTTAAAGTACCGTCAAATAATTTTAAATTTCTTAACCTCAAAATTCTTTAAAACCTAGAAGTAAATCATAATATATTAAAATAGAGTAACTAGTCTTATGGTTCTTATAATTTGGAAGATAAAGCAAAGAAATGGAAATAAATTCCTTCCCGGGAATTTATAGGCCAGGGAAAAAACCCGGGAATATTCCCATTTTTAAATTCCTTCCCACCGGGAATATTCCCACTGCCCATCAGTATTCCCGATGCCGTTTGAACCCAAGTTCATCCCCCGTTAGTAACCCTGGGGGAAATGATGACATGAAAACAAGGCAATCTGTATTAGTATCGAATCCATGTTTTGGGGATTATTAAGTTGTTGGTGACACTCCCTATAGCATTTAAGTTTAAGTTTCACCTCCATTAGCATTCCTAGGGCGCTGGGAAGGCGTTAATAAATAAAAATAATCAAAAACGACATATATTAATGTCGAATCCATAGTTCTTGATGTCGCTAAGATTGATAATTACATTCCCGAAAGTGTTAAAGTCAAAGTTAAGCCTCATCGGCATGGGAGTGGGGAGGGGCAAAAAAACAGAATGGTCCAAATGACTAAGATTAGTGTTGAATTCTTAGTTTGAGGTCATCAAGCTATTAGATCATAATCTCGATGATATTTAATCCCAAGTTTAGACATGAACAAGCATATCAGCTGGATTTGGAATATACAGCGCGTTTGCCGTTGTTTGTACATCTACATACAGTATATGGGTGGCATGTGTATGAATGTATATTCTAGAGTAACTCAGAAACGTTTGGAGCAATTTTAACCAAATACGACAAACAAATCGTGTTCAAAACGGGAATTATACTGTGGGAATGAGATAGTCCAAGGGATGGGAGTTAGGAGATTATTTTTAAAAAATGAAATGAAATCTTTCAGTTTAATTATTATCTTTCAGTTTTAAAGAAAAGGACACGGATGATTAATGCAAGTGAATGATAATGGAATAATTAGTGGAATGATAATGTGGAAGAAAATGGAAGCAGCCCGAGAAAACACACGGGCACGATGTTATCCACCAAGTGTGCGACCCATAGTTTTCGGGGTCCCTAAGATAAACAGTAACGCTGCAGATGCCGTTCAAGTCCATGTTAATTTCCGTGGGAAGAGGTGGGAGGATAGGTGAAGAACAAGATGTCAAAAATGACTGAAATGTGTGTAGAATTCATAGTTTTCGGAAAACTTCTGATTCATTAGAAATGGCTTCTGGAAAATAGTTTGTACCCACTTCAAGCTACTTTCTTCTTTATTCAGATCAATTTGATTAGAGGCGTATTCTGTGGGAGGGTGTATTTGACATTAACGCTAAAACTAGTGTGTCTTCTGTATTTTTATTATTGTTCTTTTATTGAAATAAGCATTCTAAGGGGGATGGGTTCAAATATTTCACATAAATTTAATCTCTCCGTTTGCAGACGGGCGTTCCAACTGGTAGTATAATATAATAGAATGCCAACATTGCAAGAGCAGACCAGACAATAATACATTCACCACAGAATTGTCGAGAATTAGTTGAAGCTTAGTAGCAAAAGTTAGGTGTGCTCACACAAGTCGAGAAATGAAAGTGTGCTTCATTCACTAAGGTACACAATAACGTCTTTAAAAGAACGACCACGTAGTTACTGCAACTTCACTACAATTCTTCATGCAGAAACTGCAGTTTTGTTTTTGGACCATATTACTTTGTAAATCAAGTCAACTACTTACAAAATGGTATTTTTTTGGTCATTTTCGCTTTTATGATTATGATGATGATGATGATGATTATTATTATTATTATTATTATTATTATTATTATTATTATTATTATTATTATTATTATTATTATTATTATTATTATTATGTTAGATGTAACTGAGCAACATAGGATAAATTTTGTTAGGAAATGTGAAAGAAATATACAACTTTGTATTTTCAACTATGAAATAAAATTTTGCATAATAGTACATGTCATTACTTTGTTATTTAGATGCGAAATCTGATATTCATTTGTGCCACAGGGTCCACACCAGCTTCCTTCAAAATAAGCTCCATCGTTTCTTTTACTGAATGTGTTTAGTGTAAAATTGTTTTGCGACTGATCTGAAACACTGAATGTTCATTGAGGAAAGTTCATGGGAACACTCTGGAGACAGAAAATATGTTCGAATATTATTATTATTATTATTATTATTATTATTATTATTATTATTATTATTATTATTATTATTATTATTATTATTATTATTATTAGTTGAATGAAGGTGTTGACTAAAGCATATTGTGATCTTGCATGCGTGATTTTATACAAATATAAATGAAAAACATTCTGCGAAGTTAATAGAGAAAATGTTTTTGTTGAAGTTTCATATGATATCAACGTCTTTGACCGAGAAGTATTTGTGACTGATAAAAATGAAATTTTTAAGTTTTACGTCCCACGGTTATGCCGGTTAGGCTAAAGGAGACGGTGATGATGAAAGATGAGTGAAATGGTGGAATGAATACAACGGTGAGGAAACGGGAGAACCTCGAGAAAAACCACGAGCATGGTGTTTGTCCACCATAAAGTCCACACGGCGCTAGCTGGGATCGAACCAGGGACCCCAAGCACCGGAGGTGAAGGCTTTGTGCCTGATAAAGACATTGATGTATTATAGAAACTTTACAAAACGTTATTTTTTATAAGAGCTGTGTATTGATTTGCCAATATTTTTTTTTTTTCATTTATATTTTAATAAGAGGATAGTGCATTATTTGGCATTAAAATTGAAATGAACTCACTCGACTTGAATATTACAGGGTGATTCAAAAAGAATGCCCAAACCAAAGGTTATTTTATTTTCTACTGAAATGTCATATCAAACTAAATTTGTCGGCAGGAAGATCGAGAGATTGCAAGTTTGATAATTTATGTAGTTTACATCAAAGTCACTAGAGACGCTTGTTGTATAAGCAGCTAATAATGAAAATGGCGATCACAAAGGTATGAAGTGAGTGTTGTGTAATGGAATTTGGAAAAAAAGATGGTCTGTCATAACAGTGCAAATACATTTTCGTAAATTAAAACCTAAGAAAGAAGCATCTTATGAGAACTTAATTTTACTCTGGGTACAGAAGTTTGAGTCTACTGGATGTTTGTGCGCAATGTGGTTTTCATCTGGCAAAACCTGGATTTTCAGTTGAATGTCTAACCTGTTCCCCGAACTACTCGTATAAAACATTGTGATTTTCACAAAACTTTACAACTTTCCTTTCCTGTTTCCGTCCTTCTTTCTTTCTTTCTTTTTTTATATCGTTTACGTAGAAAATAAATATGCTTTAGTTTTGCACTGCTGTTTTTGAATAACCCTGTATTAAGCGGAATAGTTTATGCAAACGTAGAAGAAATGATGTAGTTCATGTTATAATGGTATTTTTTTCCAGCTCTGTTTACAAAATCTTATATTACCTTCCGTTATTTTTCTTTTCAGAAAAAAAAGGCAATTTTACCTTATCATTTCATTGTTTTCCGTACAAATGAGACTAACTTCTTACCACTACAAGATAAAATCTCAATATTGGAAATTAGCTTCGTTTCTACATTATCATCGTTAGCGAAACTCCGCTGCTCTGTTGCGAACTGAGGAGATAGAAATGGTGCGCAAAATTGCTATTCGTGCATTTTCTCCCTTACTAATGTTCGATTCCTGTGTTTGTAAAAGTTTATCTTGCCTTACTAATGAAGTACTACTAATTACTCCACAGAATTCACAGAATATCAAGCGTACGCACATAATAACCAGCGATTTCTCCTCAAAGCAAAGGATGATTTGAAAATAATAATAAATACTGGTTTCAATTTGCTACTTTATGTATATTAGTAAAAGTGAATTCACCTTTGTGATGCTGCTGGTAGAGAAAACAAATTCATTGTTGCCACGACAACTGGTAATTGTTTCAAGAATATCTTGACAGCATGACGTTAAAAGTGGCCCTGTCTACTTAGATATTTCCTTGGTACAACCAACTTTGAATTAGTGCTTGCTTGGAGAGGTGATGACTGCACAATATTTTGATGATTAAACTGAAAAAAAAAGCACTAACGGGGGTCCACCAGGTATGAACCAACCGAAACTTCGTAACTAAACATACATTTGAACACTTTCTCAATAAAGTATTAAGAAAGTTCGAGATATGGATATTTTATTTTAACAATTACAACCCTAACTTTTCCCTTCCCGCCTTTTTGTTCCCCTTGTAGATTTTTTTTTAAATTATTTTAAATAAGAAGTCAAAATACCGAATTTCATGTCTCTAACCTTAAGATATTCCGATATGTCGACATTTTAGGATAATAATTGCTACCCGTCTTTCCCTGTTCTCCACTCTAATATAAAAAAAAAGAATCCTTAGTGGGACATTATGTCAAAAAGCAAATGTTCTGTCCAAATTTCAAGTTTTAAGCTTAAATGGTTTGCTGTAGGTGACGATCAATCACACAGTCAGTCTGAACTGAATGTACTTGAAGAACGGGCAAACGGTATGGTACAAGAATTTAAAAAAAAATCCAAAGTGTATCAATAAATGGCGCTGTCAGCGGCATAAGAAAAATAGATTAAGCTACAAATGGCATTTTGAATCGAAATACGACGGTTTTGGCACAAGTTGCACATTAAACAAGTTGTACTGTTCAATGTGAATGATTGTTTCGGTTTTGTGACGGAAAAATGACTACCAAGTCATTCAACAGTTGTGGCACTTTTAATGAAAAACCCATCCACCAAGGGAAGGTCGTCATTTCTTTTAATTAGATCCGTCACTAAACGAGAACAATCATGCACATTGAACAGTACAATTGGTTTAATGTGCAACACATGCCAAAGCCGTCGCATTTCGATTCAAAATTTCACTTGTAGCCGAATCCGCTTTCGTTATGCCGCTTACTGTGCCTTCTATAGATACACATTGGGACGTGTTTGTTGTTATGCTATACCATCTCCCCCTTCTTCAAGTATGTTCAGTTCAAATTGGAAGTCATTCTGACCAGCAGTTCCTTTTTTCACGGCATTTTGAAATGGGGGACTTTAATTATAATCGCCCTATATATATATATATATATATATATATATATATATATATATATATATATATATATATATATATATTCCAAAACACCTATAAATAATCATTATGCATATATTCTTCAGCAATAAGCAATTTTACAATATGTGGTATGAAGCATGTCCTCAGAATTAATTATGCACGTATGTGATTAAAAGCATGATAAAAATAGAAAGTAATATTCGACATCCAATTAGAGCTCACTTGCTATCTATACTGTGTGATTTTTTTTTTTCAAATAAAGTTATAGTTGGTATAAAATTATCTTATTTACATAATGAATAATTCCAGTGTTCAATATCGAATATCCCTCCCAATGTAGGATAACTAAATAAGTGGTGTAGATAACTGTAAATGAAATGGTACATTATGAAAAACTAAATTCGTATTCCCACATACTGTATATACTAATACAACTCTTGTTTAAAATTGTTCTTTTAGTGGAAAAGGAAAGAAAATAGAACTAACTTTTAGTACTGGTATTTCAGTGAGTGTGCAGAAGAATCAATAACATGCCATGAACAGGACAAGGAAAAATCAATCTTCAATAACCAAGACCAAATATTCACAGTGGAATGCACATTAACTCGATAGCACTATAAGTTATTAAACCATTGGGTTTTTGCTGTGTGCAATGACGGTGACCCATTTTAGTTCAAAGTTGGTACTACATTGAAAGTTACCAATCAGAAATATTTCAGCGTTGCATATTCGGTCATTATTGAAACTGGTTGACATAATAAATAGAGAGTCCGTTATTATTTATACTTTATACGAATAAAAACATATATTTTAATTATTGCTTACTAGGTTTATGGGCCCTATAAAGACTTCAATAGTTGTAGAAGTATATGAAAATGAATTGAACGAAAAAAAGAAGGAAGTTAGGTAAATAAATTTGTCCTTCTTAATAACCTAAGCAAAGTATGAGTAATTTACACTTATTGTGTCGAAACGTTAACGATATTTATACGAAGGCTTTCATGAGCGAAGTAAGTTGTGAAGATTGCAATATTTATTCAATCACATAAACATGGGTAAAGGAAACGAATGCATAATTTGCACAATTATCTAATAGGTATAGTATCATTAGGAAGGACTATATACATAACAATACATTTCGTACATGTATATAACAATACATACAACAAACAAGTTGCTTTTAGTATTTACATTTGTATATTGCGTATAATTCATTTCAAGATTGAGCCGTGGTGACGGATGCGCATTTAGTGTAAAAGGCTCTAAATTTGAAACGGCACCACACCACACCACATGAGATTTCTGACGCACAAATGCCGTATGCATTGCTTTTCTCGAGGCTTTCCTTTTTCTCTCTAGCCGATTCACATCTTCCTTCATTGGCGTTTGATTTTTTATTATTCTGCAATCAGTCACGTCAGTGATGTAAGGCTGTCTCAGCTGTTCAAGCATTTCACTTCATTGGGGGACTTGCATTAAGCAGGATAAAGTGTGGTAGATTTTCCTTTTTGTTTTCATAATTCGTTTAATTATTGCATACTCATACGCGTGTTAATATTACGTTTTCATAAATATTTAACATATGTAATATTACATATTATTATATAATATTACATATTTCTTACATTTTAAGAGATTTTTGTTACATATTTATGTACATATTTAGTGGGTTGGTATTACATAAAAACCCGGACTCTAATTATCAGTAAGTACGCCAGAAATTTTTACTTGGGAGGTGTTCAAAATAAAAGGGGGGGCTTTCAGAATAGTGATATACATTTCTAAACAAACTCAAAGAAAACAGTATATTTTGTTACGCAACTATTAGCAAGAGTAACTGGTTCCATGTCCCCCCCTCCCTCGCAGCTTTCATTTATGGAACTCAGTCTGCTAAAAAAAAACTTACACTTTGTAATAGATAAATTTCTGTACATTGGGTCATTAAAATAAAATTTCAAATTAACACGAAGAGGAAATTAAGTTCAAAGATTTCATATTAAGACAAAGACAAAACCAAATTCAAATCCGTTATTTTCTCCTGATAAATAACAAACCAATGATAATAATAATAAAAATGACTCACCTGATCTTGAGTTATGATATTCCCTATCCCCATACTTGAGCAAGTTGTACTCCACACTCAACAGATATGTCATTTCGTCTTAATTTAAAGATTGTTTCTTGAAGACAATACATAAACATTTGAGCTCTTTGGGCATTGTCTGTTTTGTCAATTGTTTTGATCCAAACACTGCACGAAACGACGAGATCGTGATTCTCGATGCCGTACTATGAAAACAAGGTCGTTTGGTGTTTTGAAGTGAAATAATTAAATAAGAATGTTGCCTTCTTTCCTAAACGCCGAACCTTTTTTAACTGGATGTAATAAATAAGCTATATGATATTGATTGATACAATTGGATTTGGGGTAGTATTCTTTTCCATCCAGGGGTATGTGTAAAGAAATTTGGAGTGGTGTTAGGGGGTGTCGGGGGCTTTTTATAGCTTTTTAGCCTTTTTAGAAACAACCTTAAATTGCGTTGTTCATTGCAAATTCAAAGAATAACAATATTCAACATAATATTTTATTTTGGTAGATTTGTTAATAAAAAGAAGTACACTTTTATTATAATGAATTATTATTTTGTACTGCTTAACATAATCGTCATATAAATACGATTCTCATACGAGTTCAACTCAGATTTTCAATTTATGAACTACGCGTTTACATAAGATATTCGCAAATCTATTTCACATATTTGCGTAATTTCTTACTCCTACATCTTAAATATGTATGTCGTTGTTTATGTGTCTTGAGTTTGTGTGAGAGAGATGTTTTTACGTTCATAGACGCGTTAGTTGGCAAAGCCAAAGTGACAGAAAAAGCAGACGTGCATTTTTATATAGGACAATGTATTATGGGGCAATATGCACATATTATCTCAACGATCTCTTGTTTCTTTCTTTCTTTTTTTCGTCTATGATCACATTTTTCAGAAAAAAAGTTATCAGATTACAACTATTGTGTGGTGAATAGCTTCTAAGAATCCTTTTATTCCCGACTGAAAGACTTAGAAAACGTTGAGGAAGAAGTGACATTTTGAACAAAGTAAGAGAAATTTAATCCTTTTCGTGCTTCTTTGGTTTTCTCTTTAGTAAATAAACGTAAAATTTCCCACTTTAATCTAAGCCTTGTTGTGAACAGAGATCCACCAATATATTAATTGCAAAGAAAGAGATTTAGAAAAAAATGAATCCAAGCTGCTGCGTAAAAATTAACGAAAAGTTTGCACTGTTTTCATAAAATTATTTTTCACATATATATTATAAATATCAAGAGTTATCTAGAAACTCACAACAGCATGTTTCTAACACGTAAAATATAATTAGAATGAGAGCTTTTAAGAGTTATGTTCAGGTACTCACAATAAATCTACTATAAAACTATATAAGATATTCGGTTCTGTTCAATTCAGTGCATTTTATGTGATTAACAAAGTACTTGAAGAAACTATATATATATTCAAAAAATCCTGTACTCTCCTTGGCTAACAGTGCAATTATCCCAATTACTGGAAGCATTTTTGAAAGGGTGTTCAGTTGCCCGGTCGTGACCCTCTTAACGTCATAAAATGATGGTGTGAAAAGCACGGCTTTAAACTTTTGGGAAGAGACAAAAGTCGCATGGTGTCATATCTGGAGAGCAACCACCTGTAAACAGTTTTCAATACCACCGCTTCTACACCATACACTGATTTCGATATCTCGTGAGCTTCTGTTGTACATTTTTTCAGCATAGAACAAAATCTAATGTTGACTCAGGGCAGACACTCTTAACACATCCACAATCTTCTGCCTCTGAAAGCCAAATAGCATGCTACAACTCATTCAAATTCGACACTGACTGTATCAAAATTTTAGGCTACCGGGCTTGCTTGCTGAAATGAATGCAACATTGACAGATGGCACTGTCAACATATTCCTTTTAAAATAGATTAAAAACTCCCTCGTGGCTATGATGATAGCGTACACTCATTTAACGTGTGAGGGCAGGGTTCAATTCCCGGCGGGAACTCGTGTGGTTCTGATCCTACTTTAAGCTGTAATTTCACGTGTCATATAGCATCACTGCTGAACGGGACGCTGAACTCAAATCCAACAAAATCTAAAACAGCTTACAATTTGAAATCAAAAAGAGTGCACAGTAACTTCAGGATCTCAATTCATTTATCTCCTAAGTACTCCACGTTCGAAAGATTTTGCCGCCAATACAATGTACGCTGAATTACATGCATTATTGTTTTGATTTAATTAACGAACTAACCATAGCTGTATGTTCCACTTCAGCAACCAAGATACTCTATACGAGACACTGATTAAAAATTATTTCTAACCATTAATGAAGTGTGTACCTGAGACAAATATCTCCCTTGGGAATCGAACCGGATATTCGTTATAACTTTATAATTTAGCCATGAAGAGATACTATACTTTCACTTCAGATTTGGAAATAGTCATTTGCATGATAAGGAAAAACGAAGTTTAATGTTTCTTTATCATTATATTTTATTTTGCTTCTATGATGTATTTTGTGAGTAAAGTACATGTAGTATTAATTTTCTATGAAATGAAATACTACGCTACACTGTAACAATATATTCTATGCCTGCTTATGTAAATTCTATTTCTAAATGCAATTAACCTCGTTACATTAAGTTTGGCTTAAAATATTGTTATTATTTCAAAATAAGAATACTAAATAAAAACCAGTTATTTCACAATGGAAATTCAGCAAAGTGTCGTGAGAGAAGAGAGGAAGGATATCCACACACGAGAATCAATAAATGCACACCAAATTCCCAGAAGGTTTCGTCTCCAATGAAAGCGATTCACTGTATGTCTAAGTAAAAGGAAGTGTAAACACGATTTGAAACAAAGTAGTTTGAATCAGTTTCAAACGTCCTACTTTTCCCCAAAGGATTTACTCGCGTGGACAAGAATACTTTATTTTAAAGATCGTTGCTAGAAAAGGGGGAGAGGGAGGCTTTGGGACATGAGCTGAGAGGTACCACAATTTCCACGCTTTCGTCCATTTTGCAATGGTTGAGGACACTACAGAGAATATGTCAGGCCTTCGGAAAGTGGTCAAGTAGTTTAAATTGTCTTCTCTGGATATGTTTCAGTATGTCAGAACATCTCTCATGCTTATTTAAACAATAATACTATTACAGTATTTTTCCACATACTACGCCCTGCCATAGTTATGATTTTATCCCAACGTTTAACTAATATTTTGAATGCTTTGGTAGTCAGTACGTCTGAACTATTCTTGGACAGAATGCTTCCCTTCATCATCACTGTCAAAATTGTATTTCATATGTGATGATGCGATTCAGTAATTCCTGTCATAGGGATCATTCAATTCAGTGCAGACGGTGCTTGTCAAAAGTGTAAAGGTGTTTCGGAACCCGGAGTACGTTCACTTTCCAGAACAGAAAACAGCCATGAATTGTTTTATTTACTTTTTTGTAACAAAACATATTTACAACTTTGTAGTTTCACGACAAGTTATGCGACTATTGTCAATGATAAACTGTTCAATGTGCTGAATGTTTCTAGGAATGTTTACTGTAGACTGAAATCCACAGCAGTCGGGATTGTCAGTGACAGATAAATGACAATATTTGAAGTATATTTTCGAATGTCTTAATGCTGCTGACTGTATCATATTGTCTCTGAAGTCTTGTAAACTTCAGTTGGTTTTATATCTTTCTCCACTAAAAACTTTATCGCCAAATGGTGTTTACACTGTTGTCTATCATCTTGAATAGCGTTCTCTGAACTGGTGCGCGAAAGAGTGCCGCCTACCGGTAAGCTGACACAGATTCTTGCCCCGACTGCATACGCTACCTCAACTCTTGGATCCGAGTTAGTTTTGGATGCAGTTGAACAGTTCTTTTAATTTGTCACTTTGGTGAGAATTGGGCTATTTTCTTTAGAAATATTTAGTTCTATAGAAACTATTTTTCTCATATGCATCAATGTTCTTTCTTCCTTAAGAAAAGTTCTGGGAACGTTTCTTCTTGTTCTCCGTATGTAATAGGCCTAATAATAGTAGTATAAAACTAGTAACTTTGCGGTACTGCCATGAAAATGTTAGGTTTCGTACATGAAGTGTGTGTCAGAACACTCAGAAACCTCATGCATTGGGGCGTCACAAAATATGTATAGGGTTTTATGCACGAACGCAAATGTACCAATTTAATATTATGAGGAGATGAATGTAAATAATTACTAGTGTGAGAAAAAAAACCTAAAAAAAAGAAACAGAAGAAAGAAAGAATGGAAAATATTTCCTTTCAATTTAGAACAAAATAAGTAAATAAAGTAGTTACTTGATTTTCTATAGAATGGCCTTTCTTGATAATTCCACCTTTTTTTTCTGTACACATGAACTTGTGATTACTTTATTTATTCACCATTACCCCTCTAAAAGACCTGCAAACATACCAGAGATGTGCTTGTCTTTGGGTTTTGACATATCTCCCTTCTTTATTGTTGTAGGAACATACCATAACACATGGAATTTCAAATGTATGTCCTGGAAAAAAGTTGAGGAAAACAAAAATGTACAGGTAAAACTTGTATATTCATCAGTTATATACCAGATAGATTTCTTGAAATGTATACGCAAACTTCCATCAGTAGCAACATTGTATTAGAACAGAGGAATGCCAGAGATGAATGAAAAAAAAATATATGTTGAGGGGACTCCAATTACATTACCACAGATAATGTAGAATCTACTTTCTTCCATACAATAACTATGAACAGTGATTCCACACAACCTTATAAACATATGCACAGCGATAGTTCACTATAGGTAGAAATACTAATTCAACACAACAAATGTTTATTTGATTATTGTTAGCGTATGTCATATAAAAACTCACAGTTTGCTCTCCACTACACAGTTGAATATTCTATTTCACTCATACTAAAATAAAGTGTTCCCATTTTCAGTCCTTGTGTCGAACTTGTTTCTCCTTTTTCTCTCTGTTCCCAAGGCGGCAATAATTCGTTCACAGTTTGCTCTCCACTACACAGTTGAATATTCTATTTCACTCATACTAAAATAAAGTGTTCCCATTTTCAGTCCTTGTGTCGAACTTGTTTCTCCTTTTTCTCTCTGTTCCCAAGGCGGCAAGAATTCGTTGTCTTTAGTCAACTCCACAGACGATTCACTTTTGCATTCTCAATGCGCTGTTTCTTTGCTGAGGATTTACTTACAACGTCCTTCACCCCATCTGATATGATGACAATTAGAGACACCTTATATGAGCACATAGCAATAGGTATATGTCTGACAATTTTCCACATAAAGTATTAAACTAATTGTTGTCCATCGCCCACTACTGTATTTGTGTAACCCGCGTAGTGTCCTTCGAACTGTCTCTACCCAGAATGATATCTTCAAAATACAAGAATAATATATATCCATAATGCAATCTACTGGGGCGAGCAACAGTTCAAATTCGTTCTACCTAACGCTATTTAAGTTTCAAAGTTAAAATTGTATAAACATCTCTTCGTTATATCTTACACAGTCTGTATGAAGGAACGTCTTTCATTTTTAAGACGCAACACACGAGTTGGTCTCTTTCATCCCCGATCTCAATCACATCTCTCTTAGGTTCTTTCAACAATTCTCGGTCGTGTAAAAGCAACGACTCACCTCAAGCATTGTTATTTATAATTGGCAACTACCACTCACCCCTTAAACATGAGTGGTCTTTATGAGCTTGTTCTCTGTGGAACACATATATAAGATACACAAATTGCGTTAACAGTTTTAATATAAGGTAGATTTGAGCGGACTTACAAAAACATTATGTGAACTTATGGCTATCAATAAGCCAATAGAAATAACCCAAGATCCATATTAACAAACGACAGATCAAAAAACATTAAACAAGACGACAACATTATTTTTAAAGCTCGAAACAATATGACCTGCGGGTGGTTGATCTGCGATGCCTTCTGCCGTAAAATGGCATAAGAGTGAAAAGTCGTCCGCTCAGACTACAAACTCACAGAGTCACAGCAATTACAAATAAAATGATATATCTAAGTGAAATGTTACAATGATAAACTATATATAATAAAAATATAACCTAATGTTCTCTTCAGGTAAGCATAACTTCATGCTTTGGTTTTTCCAATACAAGTACTTCACCACAGAATGTCTTGCTGGAGATTTTTTTCACATTTTATTTAGAAAAATAAGGAATGAAAATGAAATGGAATCTTTGAGTTTTACGTTCCACGGTTTTGCCGGTTAGGCTAAAGGAGACGGTGATGATGAGTATTAAATGGAATGAAGAAAGTGGGAGGAGAAAAATAAGATAATTTAAAGGCACTATATCGTAAGAAACGATGTTGAAACACAATATGTTACGTGTACGAGTAGCTTTCAAGAATAGTTTGTACGTATATCTGCAAATTTTCAATAATTGTAATGATTCTTCTCAAATCTTCCTCTCCTTCTAGCGGAGGGGAGTATAAGTTTACCTCAGAATTACAGAACGATTATTCTAGTGGCGAAAACAAAAAGGTTACAAGCGAGGATATATCTGCGACATACCCATTCACACACACACACACACACACACACACACACAAATAGCTTGAAGAACTATAGCATTGTCTTCAAATTTTGCTACTGCGCTGGTAGCTTAGAAGCGCTGGCGCCAATCCCGGGCGATGAGGGGGACATGTCCCTTCCAATCCTGGAACTGAGGGCACTGTCCCCCCAATAATCCGATTTGAAATGTTTTTTGGAGGAGAAATGTGATGATTTGTGTCCGATTGCAACAAAGTAAAGTGGGATGAAATTGATGTCCCCCAGAATAACCTTCAAATTTGTCCGCCTCCCAATGTTAAAATCAACTCTGCTCTCCTGATCCTCCAGAGCATTGTCTTTGAACTTCATAAATATTTTAAATATCGCTTTAAAAAAGCAACTGTCAAACCCCCCTATCAATGTTGAAGATAGATTTGTGCCGCTGCTCAGAGAGACTAGGAAAAAAAAGGGAATACAGCGACTTTGTGGTATCTGGAACTAGTAATATATACTGTAAACTGGTGCACTATCTTAAGCATTTATAAATAATTTCCAATTGAAAATCATTTTCATCTTCTCTCCAGCGAGCATATTAAAAGGGAGTTAGCAACAAACTCAGTTCTGAGTACTCTCTTTTTCTAGTTCTCTAAAACAAAATTGTTTTCAGTGAAACGCGTTTTCTGGAAACTGAAGATGTTCCACTATTTTCCTTGCCGTTTATGCATCTTCTGGTTCCTTTAGTATGCTGCTTTTTAGTTAGAGGAAAGCAATAGGTCAATCCAAGGTAATTGATTAAGAAAGAAAGGAAAATTGCCGCTCGACTTTTTTTTAAACTAATTTGTTCCGCAATGTTGAGCCGATATAGGAGTACTTCAAAACCACATTTAGTTATTTTTTACAACATCGCATGATGACGCATCAGCTGCCGCCTTTTGAGTTTTCGCGATTTCATGCGTTTACGTTGTTTTGAATATCTCAGCATATATTTGTCCTACCAAATTGAAAATTGTTGGAGATCTAAAACTTTTATCTAAACTTTATTTATTTTATTTTATTTTATTTTATTTTATTATTATTATTTTTTTGTGCCTAAAACCACTTCAAAGGGGTGAAATCAGGGCATAACGTAGCAACATTTTTGGACATTGAAGACATGTTTGGAAAGAGGAAGCAGGTCTAAATTTGCGTGCGCATGTAGTCCGGGATCATAAGTTTATACTAAAAAAAAATGTAAACCTGTATCTGCTCCCAAAGGTCTGAATAACTCGTAAAGTTGGATAGTTATGCCAATTTGGCATATTTCACTGCCCAATATCTCCAATGGGCCTGGATAAGAAAAATTCTGAAATTTTGTGAATAGTTACTCCTTTAGTATACAATAACACACAACAAAGCGCGTTTCGTGTTTTTGTGCAGAAGGTGGTCAAATTATTAAGGAATGACGTCATACTTTAAGAGAACTTTTGTTCACGGTTCATTCCCATTTCGCCTACGAAACTTCCAGCAATATAAATCATTATCTCAATCTCATCTTAGATGTAGGCCAAACGGGAATATACGTTTGGCCTATTCCCGTTTTGCCTACACTCACTCGAAGAGGGATATATAGTGTCTGAGGGTTTTTTTTTTTTTTTACGAAGACTTATGAATATGTCTATTTTTCAACATTAGCAACAGTTCCAACGTGATTGACTGTGATTCTAGCCAAGTACATGCCTTGCCACTAGTAGTTCCAAAGATCACCATTTTAAAACCAATATACGTTTAATTATTTTGCGGGCTCACAGATCAATTTAGAAAGGCGAGTGATTAGCTATCCTCTAACTTCACAATTCTGGTCGGTACCACCGTGATTCTGAGAGATGAATCATTATGCCCTCCAACTTCCCTGGTAGGAAAATTTCTTAATACAATTTTCAGCCTCGATGGTGGGTGGAAAAACTTAGTAGTTTTTCTGCCTGAATGCAGAAATACATGCAATATTGCAAGTAAAGGAAAATTGAGGCCCGGACAGAAGGCTCAGAGTGAGGCGCGTCATTTAGGGGACAGGAGGGGGCGAATATCCCCCTCCTCCAAGAGTTTGGGGAATGCTTATACTTTAATCGATTGTCTACTAGTATCCTAGTACAAAACGTGAAAGTCTTATGTCGGTTGTGCTCTTGCCCCCACAAGCGAAGCCTGAAATGACGCCCCTGCTCAGATAGCATGAATGCTGGCTATTAAATCTAATTTTGAATGCTTGATTCATGCCCAGAGTGGTGGACGAATGTCGAACCAAATATAGAAGAGATGAAGTGAACGGAGTCAGTTCTCTCCCTCGTGCTTCCTGTTTGAATAAATTGAGTATGAGTTCTGTGAATAAAGATATACAGAATCTGTTTCGCTTTGGTAGTATTTATCATAATTCTAGAGTAAATACCTCGAATGGAAGTTAATTACCTTACAAACCTAAATTTCTTTAAACTTGTTTGAGCTAAATTATTAAGTTTTATACTAAATTTCTCATAACGAAGGAATTAGTTTTATAGGGTTAATGAGCCGGGATAACTCTTCAGTCAAGGTATAACGTTTAAAGTGAATTGGTGATAGTAAACAACGACGGGATCTGACAGTTGCTGAATCATATCTAAAAATATTATGCGGCCAGATACACTCAATTTACCTTAATCGTAACTTTAAAAAGAATAAAGTTGAGAAATTTAAGCATATAAACTTAGAAACACTATAGAGAACCTGTTAATTCTGGAATTTTCCTTTCTGTAAAATTCAAGTTTATTGGTTTAATTTATTATTTCGTAGACTGATTAATTTCAATCGATTTAATTTGATTAAAATGGTATGAGTACACTAAGTCGGTATACTAATGTTTTAATTATATTTATATTGCGTTCCCAACTCAAACACTCAAAAATTACTTCAAACAATAAATATCCCTCGTCGAGTGAGCGTAGGAAACCGGGAATACTAGTTTTACTTACAGATAAGATGAGATTAAGATTATGATAGAAGTTGCTGGAATGTCTGTAGGCGAAACAGGAATAGGCCAAACGGAAATACACCTTCTTCACAAATTCAACTGGAAATTCGTTGTTGTGACGTAAAATAGAGTAGGGTGAATAGTAAGTCCAGTCAAGGTTCTCAAGCTCGTTTCTTTCTTCTAGCTAGAGCTCCTCCGTAGCTAAGCGGTTAGCGTACCCTAACAGCACAAGGTGTGCTAGGCATGTGCCACTTAAGTGTTCCAGCTACTTTTTAGGTACCCTACACTTGATATTCATGTGCTAAGTATGTGCTTCAGCTACCTAAAGTTTTAGGTATTTGTTACACCTGATTGATATTTGCAACTATATACCACAAATATAGCATTTATATACTTGACTAAGTTTCGCACTCTAACAGTCATTTGTTTTTATATCGTCACTTGGGACAAATATCTGTCATGTTCTAGATACGTCCTTTAGGTACATATTGTTTCAGATACCCTTTCAATACAAGATGTGCTGGCATGCGCCATTTAGGTGTTCTAAATTCATCTCCCACATTTAATGCATTTGTTGCTTCTTTTTCTAAGCGATTGTGTCCTAGAAGCAACAAACGCATTGGGGTAGGAGCTGGTACCACGCATTCTCTGCTAGAGATCTGGCAACCCTCCTAGCCGCGTGCTTCCCACCACCTGTAAAGTGCAGTGCAAGCATGACTCGCCCTTCTTCGAGCACAATTTTTACTAATTGCTGGAATAGAGTCGACAGTTGGTCGCGCTAACAGGGTCTGATCTGGAAGAGAGGGAGGATATTCGCCACTAAGAAGATACAAGGTGTTCTTACTTGTTAGTAATGGTTGTGGAAACCCAGCGGGGCTGTACGAAGCAACCATTCAGTAGAGCCCCATAACCCAGCGGGAAGAGTGCAGCCTGAAGATCACAGCTTAAGTGCAGTGTTGTGAACAAAGTGCAAAAAAACTAGCAGATTATTCTTTTAAGATAATTACACCGTGTACCTAAAGAGAAGAGTTTCCATAATACAGAACAATTATTAACACAACACTCAACACACACCGTTTCCTGGAGAAATATGCATTTTTTTTATGTCAGTTGGACCCCTATTGTGTAAAGCTTCACGCTGGGCATATAGGTTGTACAGCCTTTGGCGACAGTCGGCTGACGGGAATGCAATATTATCTCTTTGTGATAGCATAAGGAAGCAAAAAACACGAAATTAGAGTAAAAACTATCCCTTAAGTCTCACCAACTCAATTCTAACAAAAGAGTGCTCCAGCCCTTATCAGGACCATGCCACGACCGCCAAAGAACACTCCGTTGAGAAGGCAACCCAATGAAGAAGGAGTAATAGATCAGCACAACAAGAGGGATGCGAGCAAAGACAGTGAAGAATCAATGTCGCAAGAATACTACTATCCCTTCAACTCCAACAAGCCCATCTGCATCGAGAATAGCAACTGTTTCAATAAAGAAGATGCTAGAGCTATCATAAATGCGAAGATAGGCTCCGGCGAGTACTACATCTTAGGGTTAAAAGTGTACTTCAAAGTGTTCTTCAAATCAAAGCCTACGAAAGAGATCTTCATGAAAATCTTCCAAAACAGTGATTTTGGCCCACATGCTGTGATACAAGACAAGTTCGGAGAGAGGCGCAAGAAAGAAAATCCACCCAACTTAGACGCACCACATCAAGACGAGCTTGACCATCAAAAATCTGAACGTCGTTACTTAGCAGAGAAAAAAGAAGATGAAGGCACACAGGAAGAGAAACCAAAACGCATACACGCGGATAACCAAAGTTCCGGCCCTTCTAAGAGACACCAGGTGAAAAAAAAAATATGCAGGTAAAAACCAAACAATACAGGTGAAAAAAAACACAAATAGTTGTAACAAGTGGCCATTTCAAAGACCGCGAAGGAACTGTCCACATTAAGGTGACCGACTAGCCAGAAGAAGCCACCCGCTCACAGGTGACCGATCAATCAGAAGACACCAATCTCACTCATGGCAAACCAACCAGAAGAATCAAGATCTGAAGACACATCAAACAGCCAAAAGCAGGAGGGGGACTTAGAAGTTGTGAAGAAGAAGAATAAAAAAATGGAAGAAAACCATAGATGCTGCTGAACCACACAGAGTGGCTCCAAGAACAAACACGTATACCTGCGTTATTAAAGATGTCCCAATCACAACCAGCATTGACCATATAAGAAGCGCACTAAAAAGCAATACATTCAATTCACGAACCTCGTTCGTGTACAAACAAAGGAAGGACCAGCACCCATGCTGAGGATGTTCTGAACCAACGCTTCTGGTGTTAATCGACTTACAACAATAGGACTAAGAGCTGAAAATACACTACAAAATTGAAAACTCAATACTCAAGCCGAGGCCGATGTCATCTGGAATTGCTTCCAGTATGGTCATCGTAAGACTCAATGTATAACACAGAGAGTTTGTTTTCGTTGCTGTGGCTCCCACAGTAAGGACTTCGGCAAACCAATAAACAAGAACTTTTGCGCAACCTGCAAAGAAGACACACGCAGAACCGGAAGCAGCAGATGCCCGCTGAAACCTAAAACCTACACAAAGAGCAGAATCACCAATATCTCAATAGAAGATACAGCCGGCAAAACTGACCCCTCCGGAGCCAGAAAGAAGATCAACCACCAGCAAAAAGTGAAGAGCAAACCACCCCATAGAAGAACAACTGAAAATAGGCATAGAAACAGCAACAAATCACATCATCACGTGTGTGACTACTGTACTCACAATTTCCACTCCGCAGAACGAACGGCAGAAAACAATTGATGCAATCCAGTTAGCAACCAGGAAAGTTTTCTCCAAGATCATGAACGCACTAACAAGGACAACAGGAAAACTACACATCACCAAACCCACCTATGCAGACAAAATAAAAGAATTAGGAAAGAAAAGTCCAGAAGAAGAAGCAGCAATAACTAAGAACGACAAGGAAGTCAACCCTCATGCTCAACGCAGTAGAAGCAACGGAGGAAAAAGCCAGGGAAGGCAGCTTGCAAACCGATGACGACTCAAGCACAGACAATGGACAATGAGATTGACAAATTGCATGTTAAAAAAATAACAGATATCCCGACTAACAGAACACCTCCTCAATAGAGACAACACAGATTAGTTTAATGTAACATATTCAGATAGGTTTCTAAAGTTAAATCAACAGATAAATTAGTAATTTATTATTACATACACTATTACAGACACTTTTTTGCCAACCTTCTAATCTGGTTTTGCCACGTAAATACTATTGCATGCAGCATGATCGATATGTTTTTTTCCCTGATTTCCAGGTTGTTTATCCCTCTATCAAAACATCATAAAATCTTCTCTCGCGGTTTCCTATCTACTTGTTTACTCTTTTAGTTTCTATCTTACACTTTAATTACATACACGCGTGTAAATGTCTACCGAATAGATATAAACCACGACACACACACACCGACAGCAGCTTTAGATTACTAACTGCATGCAGGAGAGGCATGTAGAATGTTGGATGATGCCTTACTCACTATCCAGGGCGCGCGCTTTTTAACCCTATTTTTAACTTCTCTGTTTCTGTTTCTGTTACTCGCCTTTCTTCTTCGTCTTGGTTACGAGTCCGGCAGGCAGCAGCGGAAGAAGCGGCCCATAGAAGATCCTATTGACATGAAGTTTTGGAAGGTTCTGCGTTTTCTGCGAATCCTAGTTTAAGTATCATTGCAAAGTGACAGTGCTGAAGCTGTGTAAGAAGACATTATAATCGGCAAAGTGAAAGTTCACTTTTAGCCCAGCAGACTTTACGAAAGTTAAGTAGCTGACTCTTATTTTTTTTATTTTCCTTCTGCAGAAAATTATTTTTGTAAGTTTTGTAAATGTATAATATGCCAATATATTCTTGAAAGTTGAACGAGGTATTTCGTTTCTAATTGCATCCCTAGATTTCATCATCCAGTTTCGTTACGATCTTTCGCAGGTAAAGCACGCGGACGCTCCTCTCGTTACCGGGCAATGTGCTCGTTCAACGGCCTTGAACGACCACATGTTAAGATTATAAGACTTAGTGTTCGTGTTCTTTTTTTTGCTTAGTTATGCAAGCGGTTGATGAAATCTCGTGGGCGACGAATGAATTGGGATGCCCGACATTGTCTGTGCGCGCGTGATTCTTTGTTCCAGTATATCGGTGAGTCGTGTGGTATGGTTGGCGTCTTGCACTTAAAATTTTTACTGAAGAAAAGGTGTGGCCCCCTGTATGGTTCGTGAAGCTTGCACAATCATATCATTTTCTTTGAATGCAGAAATATTAGTATGCACGCGGCAATGGAGTTTTATTTTGCATTCAGTTCCGTCCACTAGAGATTTACTATAAGCATCACCCCATTATTCGCGGTAAAATTAAATAAAGTCTCCTGTGCTCGCGGTTATATATTATGTTGTTTGCAGGCATAGAAATTGACATGTGTTGTGGATATTTGGTTAATTTTATTTGTGAGTAGGAATTCCATAGTAAATTATTATCCATAAGCTCGTCTAAATATTAATTAAATTGTTTGCTTTGTTCTCTATATGAATCGTAATTCAATTGTTTATTTTCTTTGTGCAAGACAGGATTTGCTACAGAATATACGAAATTTCAGATAATTACATTACTATTTCTGTATTTAGAATACTCTTTAGTTAGCCTTTGCCCACTTCCGTCAGATATATTTATGTTTCTTTATGTGGTTATTTTAATTTATGTGCATTTGGTGATTATTTTAATAGTGCTTATATGCTGTTTAGAGACTATGCATATTTATTGTTTGTTGTTTATAGAAACTAAATTTGCTATTATCTACCCGTGTAGCATTTTTATGTGGGTCCTGCGCTCCATTGTATATACACCGTCCCCTTTGTATACGTACTAGTTTATGCGTATACGTATATATACAAATAACATGGATTCTGCTGCTCTATCCAGTATCTTAGACGCTTTCAAAGAAGAAATTCTGGCTGATCAGCGTGCAGAGCAAGGAAAGTTGTCACAGAAATTTGAAGCACAATTCACGGGTGTTTCCAAGCAACTATCATCACTTTGAGATACATTAGATAGTAATGCACAATCCTTAAGCAGTGCACAACAAACAATTAAGAAAGAGATCAGATTCATTCGTGGAATTGTGCAAGAGCAGGTTGCAGACCATGATATTTTAAAAAGTAAAGTACAGGAATTAAACAGTAGGATAGGGAGTGAGACCGAAGCACGAAAAAAATGAGGCACATCAATTCCGAGAATCTTTGTGGGAAATTCGAGTGTGCGAAGCAATTTTCAACGAAACCTATGCATTACTCAAGGACAACGGCCACTGAGGCTGGGCAGTACGTATATGCGTCTTTGTGTGAGGTAAGGACTCAGGTTGAGAGTATGGAACTGAGTCACAATGATTTGCACTCTAATCTGGTCGAGAAAAAAAAACGTCTAATGCGTGCTTTGCAAGAAATTGTCTCCCAGGTTGTGGCTAACCCCTTTACTCATAATGGAAGGAATCGATCGTCAGAACATTCGGGACAATTACACTCACACTCTACCGATAGCATTTCCGGAAGTACTGCCTTGCCAACGTCTGGACAAGCACAACCCGATATCCGGCCCAGCTGTTCGCATTCACCTCCGCAGCTAATAAAGGCCCAGCATTTTGCGGAAGACGAGGTACATAATAGTGTGGCTTCAGAATATGACAATGAGATCGTTCGTTCTCAGCGTCCCCCCCCCGCCTGAGTTTGTCAGATTTAAAATCTCTCTCAAAATTTTCAGGCTCCCCCACGGACGTTTTGCCGTATATATATATATTTGCAGAAATGTGAGCGGGAAATACAGCTTTTTAAGCATCCATTCGTCTCAATACTTGGATATGGTCAAATTAGTGTTATAATCGGATGCGCTGAGATGGTGTATGCTAAACAAAGAGAAATTTGTGACTTTTCCAAAATTTCGTAGGGAATTTGTGAGTCATTATCAGAATACATTTGTTATCGCGAATAAGTTAATCAACCTGCGAACTGAGAATTTTTTTCTGGAAAACATCAATCCGTAGAATCATTCATTATGAGTAGGTTTCAAGAAATGAAAGCCTTATCGCCATCCATTTCTCAGGTAGAAACCATCTCATCGTTGATTCTACTTTTGCCAGTGAGATTTCAAAATCACATACTTGCGTATCATCACGAAAAATTCTCAGACTTTGCAGAATGCATTCAGCAACTAGAGTCATTGTCTGTGGTTCCCACGGATAATCGACAGTCACAGATCCAGAATTAGACTTACAGGTCGCGTTGGCAAGGTGAACGCCAGGTGAAACGGCGTACCGCCAATATTCAAACAGATAATTCCCAGGCAGAATCGCGCGATCGACCTCATCGGAGGAACCGGAAGAGGAATCGCAACCAGTCACGACGGATTTCCGATTATTTGTGGTCTTATCGTTCCAATTCACCTGATCTTGACGCGTAACACTCTCATACGAGCGAAACATCCTCTAGCACAAATCAACGAACTCAAAATTCTTCTCGCAATGGTAATTTAATGTATAAATGGCTCGGGTAAGAGTGTTACCATGGGTCCTGCATTTCCAAGTCAGAACAATCCCTCATCTTCAGAAATACAATAAAGTGTGAATTCAATCACTTATGAGGTAAGGGCTGCACTATTGTGTAAGCCTGCAGATCTTTCTTATGATGAAGATGACGTGAGTGATGAGTGGCAGGATAGAAATGGAGAACAGACTCTGGAGTTTTTACTGCGTGACGTTTCAACTCGTATTACGATGCATGTTTTGCCGAAAGAGTATATTGCATTAATAGACACGGGGTCCGATGCGTCACTGATAAAGGAAAAGGTTTGGAAAAACGTTAGTTCATTTGTTTCCTTTTCCCGGCTCAAACCAGCACGTAACGTCACTCTTGTTGATTTATCACGGCGAAAGAAAAGTATAGTCAAGGGACGAGTTCTTTTATCTATTCATTTGAGTGATATTGAGCTATTCGCACACTTTCTAGGTAGTAGTAACGGACTTGTCAGAAGATATTTTTCTGGGGTTAAATATAATGTCTCAGTTACGCTCAATATTTAATTTTCGTGACCAAACTGTGCAATTTTCCACTGCCGAATTTGGAGCTATTTGCAGCCTTCTACCTGTGGCTGACCCTCAGAAACCACCGAAAAACGTAGACATACGAAGCGTTAAAACATCCCCTCCTGTGGAAATCGTCAATGATGATATTGATTTTCTTAACAAGGAACCATTATGCGACGAAAGTGATTCTTCCTACCATGGAGAAGTTTTGAGTGTAGATCACGAAATTATTAGCAAAATTTCTGTGTCGCGTTCTGTTAAGGTTCTGCATTCTCTGTTAATCCTAGTTTGAAGTGTGTTATTGCAAAGTAACAGTGCTGAAGTTGTGTAAGAAGACATTATAATCGGCAAAGTGAAAGTTGACTATTAGCCCAGCAGACTTTCCGAAAATTAAGTAGCTGACTCTTATTTTATTTTTATTTTCCTTCTGTAGAATATATATATATATTTTTTTTAAGTTTTGTAAATGTATAATACGCCAATATATTCTTGAAAGTTGAACGAATTGTTTCGTTTCTAATTGCATCCCTAAATTTCATCATCAAGTTTCATCCAGGTCTTTTGCAGGTAAAGCACGCGGATGCTCCTCTCGTTACCGGACAATGTGTTCGTTGAACGGCCTTGTACGTTGAACGACCACATGATAATCGCAACTGTCGCCGATCATTTGAAAGTGAATATGGAAGAACCATGAAATAAAGTAAATGGGCACTCGTCATTTCGTTATAAAATTACTTGGCGAGCAGATCTTATATGATCCTAAACCGTTATCGTTGAATATTCACGGTTAAAGGGACACTCTGATTAGCGAAATTCAAAAGATTTCAACAATTTATCTCTCTACAAGCGACGCTCTTTTCATCGCCTCCGTGGCCACGTAAAAAGAGCACGTGGCTAGTAGTTCAAAGGTTTGTGGTTCGCACCCATCCTGGGGTACACTTTTTTTACTTCTTTAAAATATTTTTAGACTCACCTTAATGCAAACACATTATATATATAGGCGATTTAACATATTTTGAGGGAGTAATTTTGTGATTCATTTACGCTTACGGTATGGGGAACATACCTTCAACATACAAGGCACGTTCTCCAAGTACAGGTCAGGCATGTGCCTAGGGGCGCCATGTAATTTTATAACAAAATGACGAGTGTCTATTTACTTTATTTGATGGTTCTTCCACATTCACTTTCAAATGATCGGAGACAGTTGCCATTTAATAAAGTTGATGCCTTAGTTGCGTTTGTTGCTTCTAGAAATCACTTATAAAAAGAAACAACAAATGCGTCAAATGTGGGAGATGAATTTAGAACACCTAAATGCGCATGAGTAGCACATTTTGTGCTGTTAGAATATCTGAAACAATATGTACCTAAATGACGTATCTAGAACCGGATATGTATAGGTCCCAATTGACGACATACAAATGACTGTTAGTGCGCGAAACTTAGCCAGGTATATAAATGCTATATTTGTGGTACATAGTTGCAAATATCAATTAGGTGTAACAAGTACCTAAAATTGTAGGTACCTGAAGTACATGCTTAGCACATGAATATCATGTGTACCAAGTGTCAGACACCTAAAAGGTTGCTGGGATAACTAAATTGCACATGCCTAGCACATATTGTGCTTTTAGGGCAGTCGCAACTAGAGGAAAGGAACGAGTTTGAGGAACTTGACTGGACTAACTATTCATCCTTCTCTATTTTACGTCACAACAACAAATTTCCAGTTGAATTTGTGAGCAAAAGTCCTCTTAAATGAGGACGTCATTCCTTAATACTTTGACCACCTTCTGCTCAAAAGCACAAAACGCATTTTGTTGTGTGTTATGATATACTAAAGGAGTAACTATTCACAAAATTTCAGCTTTATTCCAAGCCCATTGAAAATAGTGGGTAGAGAAATATGCCAAATTGACATAATTAGCCATCTTTAAGATTTTTTCCAGGCCTTAGGGAGCAGCTACAGGTCTACATTTTTTTAAAGTATAAACTTATGACTCTGAACTATATGCACACGCAAATTCAAACCTGATTCCTCTTTAAAACATGTCTTCAGTGTCCAAAACTGGTGCTACGTTATGCCCTGATTTCACCCCTTTCAAGTGGCTGTAGGCAAAAATGTTGAGAGATCAAAGTTTTAGCTCTGCACAAGTTGGAGATTCCCAGCAAGTTTTCAATTTGGTAGAACAAATAGAGCTGAGATATTCAAAGCAACATAAACGTCTGAAATCGAGAAAACACAAAATGGCGGCAGCCGCTCAGATTTTTATAGTTGAGCAACTTGAATAATGTTTAATTATATAAGAAAACGAATAAGATATTTAAATGAATGTATAAAAAAAGAAAAAAAAACAAATATATGTAAATAAGGCTTACTTATATATTCGCATGCTAAACGTTATCAGTCAATCTTGCATTTAGGAATGCACTTTTCATATGCAAAAAAGATAAGTCAAAAAAATCTTCTATAGCCTAAAGAAGAAAATAAGCGGAAGTGTTAATCTGGGTTAGTTAAGGCTGCAGAAGAAGAACACTCTGAATGACACAATGACCCAAGTTCGTTTTGCTTCCTATTTTAGCCCTCTGCAGCGTTTCTCGCAGAGGTCGATCGAAGCATAGAATCCTTAATATAACGAAACCTGTCCCGGAAATTGGAAACTTCTTAGACAGGAAGTTGAAGTGGAAGAGAGACAAAGGGAAGATATCAACCATATTTTCTCGCCACAAACGACGCTGCTTTTGGGAAGATGAAAGAAACTGTCTCCTTCCAGTCTCTCTTACATTTCGTGCAGTTTTCCTTGGAACGTTAAGTCTTTCGATCTGCTGTTCTAGAAAAAGCATCCCTACATTCAATGTCAACGTCTGGTAATTACTGTAAAACTCAGACTACGCTGACGAAGGACGGTTGTGTGATACTAGTCTAGAAGCAAATAAAAGTGGCAAAATGTTTACGTTCATACATTAGAAAAACATCTTTAGTTTGAGTATATGCACAATTATTATTATTATTATTATTATTATTATTATTATTATTATTATTATTATTATTATTATTATTATTATCCTTTTTAAATGAATATTTTCCTAGCAATGGTCACAAATAATTAAGCATGGCATTTATGGTTATCAGTTGTAGTTTTTTTGAACTAGCAACAACATAATCAGACTCTTCCGTGTATATTAATGTAGCAACGCCTAGTCCATACTAATTTAGTTAGAAATGTGAAATTTGGACAGGAAAATCATTTTGTCACGAAAGTAAGGCACCAACACGAAGAAAGTAACACAGTGTGTAGTGAGTTAATTATTTTGTGTTAATATTACACCATGTCAAGTGTAATATAACACAGTCCCTGTGTTATTTTAACATCATTTTCTCATTATTTCAACATGCAATCTGTCATAATTCAAGGTCAAAGCCGTAAAAGTAACACAGCTTTGGTGTTAATTCAACACTCAATGTGTTAAAATTCAAGGTCAGACCACCAGATAACCACCGTTTTTGGTGTTAATTCGACTCAAGCTCTGGGTTAATACGACACTTATTTCGGTGTTCAAATAATTACGTGTGCGATGTTGATAGAACAATTTTCTGTGTTAGAAAAGCTTGTGGTGTGCATGATTACGCTTACCGAAGATTGTACTTTTAAAATAAGAATAGTAAACTACAGAACACTTCATTTATAAAATCTTCATAAACCTTTTTGTCGTCCTCCCCAACACTTATTGTGAAGTATTTCTTGATGGTTCGAAACACAACCTTCTTCAACAACTTGTTCAAGAATGGTAGGAAACTCTTACCTATATCCTTATAGTATGTTTGTCTCTTAATCGTGTTTCCACTGGTTTTCCGCCATTTTTGAAGACACAATCCCCGATGTTGACTGGTGAGCTCTAGTGCAGTGTAGAAGTGACACAGTAATACGGTGTTGTTTCTCGCTGTTGACATATGTATATATAAAAAAAACATTATGCAAAACAATTGAGAACACATCACGCGGTTTTCACGTTGAAATTTTGCGAATACCTGGATTTCTTTAAGTTTTTTCTTTCTACTGTGTTTGACCGTATCTTCAGTACATAAGCATTTATAACAACATATTTGACAATCACGCTGAAAACAACACAGAAGATTCTACACTTGCATTAGTTTAACACACAGGCTGTGTGTCATTTCAACTACCGGAATTTGACACACAACTCCAAATGGAGAGTGAGTTTTTCTAACCTCCTGTTTGTGTTATATTTTATCACAAGTGTGTTAACATATAGGCATGAAGTTGAAATAATACAATCATTTTTTACAGTGTATAATAATTGAGTAGTGCCCATCCCATGAATCCATGAACTTAAGAGGATGAAACTCAACATACAATTCTCATTTAAAATATTTGAACACGTATTTCTGTATATTATAAATTCCACTCCTAAGGGGAAAAGGAGCAATTTCTGTGATATCGACCTTTCTGTTTATTTAGGATGTGTCAAAGCGAGGATTCGTTTCAGTTGGAAGTATGAACTGCGGTATATTAACTTTTAATTAGCAATGCCTTCGGTATATTAATTAGCAATGCAAAATATGCGTATGGTAACGTTTTCAAAACTTCCTCTTCGAAAGTGGGTAAATGAGCAGTCTCTACAGTAATCAACTTTCCATCACAATTATTATTAAACCTTTAGCGGAGAATGAGAACTTCTAACCTCTACTGGTATTATTTATACTTCTTATGGTTAGAAAAACAAATTTTTACATGATTGAACGAAAAAATAGATACATTGTATATACAGGGTGTTTCAAAACAACACCAACAACGTTTGGGAGGCGATTCCTGACACCAAGATAAGACAAAAAAGTATAGACCAACCTGAGTGCACAAAAGCTTACTTTCGGAGTTACAGGCTACCGAAAACGTGAAAAAAATAACTTTAACGGTCCATAGCTCCAAACCTATGGGACCTATCGCAGTCGGGTCAAGACTTCACTTAGGAACTTGTACGTGTCCTATCCAAAAATCAATGTTTCGGAATCCTAAGATACTCAGGCAACAATTTTTATGGAGGCAGTTTGGCTACGAGCATATAACTTGAAGTACTCACTTACTATCTGCGTAAAAATTGTTGTGTAAGTACCGGAGGATTCCGAAACATGAATTTTTGGATAGGCACCTACCTGTTTATAAGTGAAGCCTTGACCCGACTACGGTAGATCGCATAGTTTTGGAGGTATGGACCTTTAAAGATATTTTTTTTTCATATTTTCGGCAGTCTATAACTCCGAAAGGAAGCATTTGTGTACCCAGTTTAGTTTATACTTTTTGCCTTATTTTGGTGTCAGGAATCACCTGCCAAACGTTGTCGGTGTTGTTTTGAAACACCCTGTATAATTGGTACAATGTTTACGTAGTTATCGTGGAAATATTAGGAATTGTTGAGTAAAAGCGAAGCCAGTTTTAACTCTATGTTATACCAAGATTGATGGTGCCTGACAGTCAGTTTGCTGATCGTAAGTCAAAATACTACAATCCGTCTTATACATTGGTATGTCGCTAGAGTTTATGAACTGAATCATGATAGGAAGGAAAACAGTAATCGAATTCTATACAGGTTGCTATTTTTGAAGGTAACTTATTATTGATTAAAAATATCATCATAAGTACTTTCCTGTAGCTTCAAGCGTACTTTCTACAAATGAACATATGTCTATGTATTGTGAACGTCTAACACTTTCTAGTTGTGATACAATAGTTAGCTGTCTTACATTAGTAACGATAATCAATAACAATCTTTTCATCGTCGGTAAGAGAACTTTCGAGTAATGTTAATATAATTATTCATAAGCAACAATTTTACTTGTAGTGGGGAAATACAATTTTGATTGACAATATCAGGGTTAATCTGCAATTTTTTTCAAGCTTAGCGCTTTTGCAGTATGTGAAATCATCTTGATTTGTTTTAGTGTTTGGTGCTCTTATTTAGTTATTTCTTCATTTTATCGTAATACCTAGAAGTAGACTATTTCACTGTGAGTATGTTTGTTACAGCAATTCCAAACATGCTTTTAGTGAGTTCTAGATATCTGATCAGGCCATTAAGCTTGCCTGGTGTTATGAATCTCAGAATATGTAATTCGCAAGTAGTCTGTATTTCCTGAATTAAATAGTTCTTTTTTTCACTGTTAGGGAATGAACTATGAACTTGTTTTCGTAAGAATTCACATATAAATTTTCTGGAGGTTCAGGAACAAGAAGAATCTTGTTATGAGAGTAGCCTGAATTGCGTAGGGATATTAGGACACATAAGTTTCGATTTTCTATTTCTTGGACATTTACTTCTTAACAGGGGAGAAACCACACAGTAATACCAATTAGTGGTATGACTAATAGGATCCCTAAAATCATGGGTATTGCAACTGGTACACAATCTAGTTTTCTCCTCATCCACGCATTGAGTTTTAACGAATACACAATTTTTGTTCTTGGTTTTGTTTTTGATCTTACATCAAAATGCAAGAAATAGCGTTTTATTATAGATGTTGTAATTGAGCACTTTCTTGAAGCAAATGGCTCTTCATTGCAAGTATAGCATCAATTATTCGGATTATTGACAATACTGGCTTTAAAAAAGGCATGCTCTGATATATATATATATATATATATATAAACACACACACACAGATTATCTCCTACAAGAAATGCAGTCACTTTTGATCAAGAATGCCAACTGAAAGTATTAAAATGCAACTATCTTGATGGTTTTCGAGTGTACTGCAACGCTATTAATCACAATGCTATAACTACGTGACTCTCGTGTAACTCATAAGAGCTGATAGTCTTTATCAGTCGACAATACAACATATTTCAAACTAAACCTATATAGAGCTAGAGAAGATTTAAGAATTGACGATACTTGGGATACCCAACATTATTTTTTTTATTTAATAATGACAGATCAAGGTTGTAATTTCGAATATAAAGCAAATCTCCAAATTTGAATGTAATTTTCAAGTTCAGTTGTCCCAAATTAGTAGAGTTCGGCTAGTTTTATTTAAATAGCATTTTACCTAGGTATATGTTGGATAATATATGAGCTCTTAGTGAGTTGGAGTTTTATAATTCATTAAGCAAACTGGATAGATTAAGATAAGTAATTATATATGGCTATATCGTTTGTTAGTGCATTAGGTCCCTAGTTCGATTCTCTCGTTGGAACCAACGAAAGCACTATTTTCGTTAAGAAACTTCAGGAGTTAGAATAATAATAACTTGAAATGATTGTCAAATTATAAGTTTATAGAACCACTTATCGGTGAAGCAACCGTAAAGAAATCCACAAGATGGCAGAATATATATAAATTCAAGAAAAGTCATGCTTGGACATAATGTCGCAATTCATTAGTGGTGTTCGTTTACAAATATTTGACGATCAAAGAATGAGAGAGTGACACCTATTTTTTGAGCTATGACAGTCTAAGGGACATAAGATGGCATTTATATGATTTTCTATATATAATCAATCATTGATTATATATTTTTCATTATATAATATATATGACTAACCAATGACTATTGATTATACAGATTTATATAATCAATAATATAAAAGAGTAAGAGTGGCTGACTCATCATCACTTCCATAGGTGTTTACATGAAATTTGGAGAATATACACATATTGTTGCAGAAGCAAGAAGTAAAGAAAGATTTATGGAAATTCACATCCTAAACCATAGTAATGTCGGCTTAAGAATTATCTCTAAAAAGAGTGTATCTCACGAATCTCTGGAGGAGTGAAACTGACATATAAACTCTTCATAAAAATAAGGGAACAGGTGTTTCAGCGTTTTCGAAAATTCCACTCCAAATGAGGGAAATTGTGAGTTCATAAAATATTTTTAAAAAATCCTTTGTTTTGTCATAAAGTGCCGAATGTAAGGATTTACTTAATTTGGATGTCTAAAATTCTATATATATTATTTAAAATTAAAAATAAGAAACATCCCATTTCAGCGTGCCTTATAATTCTGCATTGCTCCACCGGGGAAAAAAATAGGACAATTTCAACCATATTGAAATGCTCTTTTATTCATTTACAAAGTGTATTACCTCAAAATTCATTTAAATTGGAGATGTAGAAATCAGTATAGAAACTCTTTGAAAGTAATAAGGGAAATATTTTCGAAAATTCTTCATCTAAGGTGAAAGATTGGGATATTTCTAAAATATACGAATTGTTTTTTTCTTTATTAAGAAAACTCCTAATATGAGGATTCACTTAAGTTGAAGATGTGAAATTGGGTGTAAACTCTTAAATAAAAATAAGAGAATGTGCGTTTTGACGTTTTCAAAAATGTTGCTTCTCAGAAACTACACCAAACTTCCTAATTATGTGAATTCAATATGTAACTTGAAGTAGTGCATCTGTAATTATTAGTTACAATAAAGAAATAATATCAAATATAGAATGTGCTCCTTGGACGCTGAATTCGTATCAAAGAGTCATTAGATCTACTCACTATCCCTTATTGTTTTAGTGCTCAGGCAATAGATGTTGAAACCAGAAATCGTTAACCTGAACCACTTCTTGTTTGAATAGAGCGTTAGGGAGAAAATGTAGAACCTACTCTTGGAACGTTGAATCGATTGCAAGAAACATTCTCGATATATCTTACAGGTTTTGCTCTTTGAAAATCAAATTTGAAATCCGAAGTACTAGTATGTTTTTTTTTTTAATTCTAGTTTCGGTAGAGTGTTGCAGTTTGTGATGGTATATTTTCTTGACACCTTGAATCGATTGAAGAAAACCAGTTGCCGCTATCCAATATCATTTGTTCTATGGCGATAAGAGTTAAAACTGGAAATTAATTTGAACTATTTCTGGTTCAAACATAGGGTTAACGGATAAAATTGAACATATTACTTGGAAACTGAATCAATTGCACAAAAAACTCAACTCGATATTTATATATTTTATGCTCTATGGAAATCAGTATTAAAACCGGAAGTAGTAGTAAATTACAATCACTAACGTTTCTAGTAGAGTGTTGCAGATAGTAATGGTATGTTCTCTTAAGAAGCTGAATCGTTTGGGAAAATACCACTTCTCGTTCGTTATTAGTTACTGCTTTCGTTATATGACGACAATCATTGAAACCGGAAGTAGCCAATCTAAACCACTTTCAGTTTGAATAGAGCATTAACAGGGTTAGCATAAGTTGAAACCTATTCTTGGGACGCTAAATTGACTGCAAGAAACATCTTCTTGATACCTCTGACAGTTTTGGCTCTGATACTTGTCGACAGACGGATGGATGGACAAAGCCGTTCAGTGGGACATCCGATACTTATGAATGGCGTAGTTTGAAAGTCTAAACGGAGACGATATCAGCAATATTGAAATTTCCCTTTATTTTTTCACCAAGTGCCATATGTGGGGATGTAGTTAAGTTAGAGTGAAATTCGGTATACAAACCCCCTAAATAAAGGTAATTAAGCACGCATTTAATTTTATGTTAAAATTCCGCTTCTAAAGGCTAGGAGTTAATTTTCGTAATATTAAGAATTTCCATTATTTGTTTAGAAAATGTTTAACGTAAGGATTAGCTTAAGTTTGAGGTATGAAATGTGTCATACAGATAAACTCTTACCTAAAGATAAGGGAAACACGAGTTTCATAGTTTTCGAAAATTCTACTCCTGCAAGGGAAAAGGGGACAAAATTCAGTATTATATGGAAGTGTGAGATTAATTCACTGCATATTCAGAGTATACTAATATATCTAGAAACGCGAGATTTGGGCAAAAAAACTCATTTTGTTACGAGAACAATCAATAATATATTTTCTCCTTTCTTTAAATATCTATATTAAAGGAGGGAAAGGACATTCAAATGTTTCGCTCAGAATAGAGCCTACCACATAAATCCATGACACTTTGGAGGTGAAACTCAGGATAAGTGGGTAAGTGTCTCATGAATTCGTGGATTATGAAGCTTCACATTGTAGTAGATCTTGACCTTCTTTATAAGCGCACGAAATATTGTAATGTGCAGGCTTTCGGTTTTCGGATTCCAGGCGGCCATATTTTGAGTCATATGTGGAGAAACATAAACAGAACTCATTCGATTCCGATCAAACTAGCATAATTGTATATCTTGATATACTGTATAAACATGTAACATATTATGGTGTGCAAACTTCTAGTTTCTAAGTTATGTACAATCAAAATGTTAAATCAATTCGTTGAACATAATACAATTGTAATAAATAATGCTTAAATACCAATTAAAGTCAGTCTTAGACAGAAAACGAATCAAAATTTAATGGAAAACGATATTTCACAACAATGCATCTATCAGTTGTCCGTAGTTTATGTTATTCTCCAATGACCTACAAATTTAATCGGAATCGTCATGTTGCACTTGGACACTCATATAATACTTACAATATTCTTTTTGCAATCTTAACTCTAAAAATTAGATACAAGAAATCTGAGGAGAAACTGGCCAAACTGTAATGAATATATTTGTTTCTTCGTGGAAATTTATAGTATATAGTTTAGATGTCAAATCTGTATACGTGGCTGCGAGTTATGAAATATTCTTCATTATATTATTTAACTGCTTTGCTAGTACATAAGAGTCTTCGTTGGTTTCCTTTTTCTAATGCATTACGATTAAGTAATAATGAATCTCCCATCTCTCCTAATCAATTTAGTTATTTTTTTATTTATTTTTCCGGGATGTTGAATACGGCGACTCAAGTAGCAGTTACTCGTCCTAGGATGGTTATACAAATATTTCAGTTCAGAAAAAAAAATGAAATATGAAATATTCATTATGTATGCCGCGAATATAAATTTTAGTCAACAACTTATGCAGCGGATACATTTAGTACTTGTTCGATTTTTCACAACAATCGCATTTACAAAGTTTCAATCAGAGCATAATGAAGAGTATACGGTAGTATACTGTAACATTATACCCACCTAAGATTTTATAGTCCACCAGATATCCACCTTAAAGGACATGTACCAAAAGTGACCAATTTTCCCGTTTGCGTTGCGAACATACCATTTCGTGTGGGAAGAGGTCGTGGCCTAAGACCTTCACATATAAATAATGGTGGCCATAGCTCAGCGGGAATATGGTCAAAAACAAGTCAACAATACAATGGAAATGCCCTTAAAGCGCGCATGTTGTTTTATATATCACCCAAAAAGGGGGCGCGTTTCATTGAGATTTTCTGGAAGTAAGACTGAATATTGAGCTCTACAAGTATTGTGAATTTCATCGCACTCTAGCCTGCGGAACAGGGAAACAAATCGGGTCAAAATCAGGGGACGTACCATCTCCGCTTCTCAGACTGGCTTGATATGAGGCAAACACCTTATCTTGTTCGTGCACATATCCACTCAAGACACAGTAATCGGTTAAAGTACTGCACTTTCGTTTTATACGGTCTTGCTCGGGAACGGGATGCTTTTTGTCAATGAGCACGGACAGTTGGACGTTGTGCCTATGTCGTACTCATTATTTTGTATTTAGAAATGGGCAAAGCAATGGCACCATGTCAGAAGATATCTGCATTCTTTATGATTTATTTTATTCACAAGAAGACAGAGTTTGGGCGATAACGATGAACCATTCCTGTCAGAGGGTGAGGAATCGACAATTGAACCCCTTTTACATACTTATATAACACATTTCATCGTACATAATAACCACAACTGTCTGAACGGTACTGGAAGTAAATGAAACATTGTAGTTCAGCTAAGGTAATACATCATCATTTTGATCCTTTCAATACAACGTGAAATGCTTTTTTTCTGCGAACATCATATACGTACACATACACACACACACACACACATATATATATATATATATATATATATATATATATATATATATATATATATATATATATATAGGGTGAAAATTACCGGGGGGATGAGGGGATCTTTCCCCTCAATCACATTTTGTTACCCGCAAACAAATCAACTGAAGTATCCCTACCGGGGATATTCGCTTTCCCTCAAAAACTATGCTTAATATAATACCAAAGGGCATGCGACACATTCATAAGGTGTCTGGGCCAAACCGACCGATTTTGATGAAACTTGGTAAACTAATAGGACACCTTGCAAAATTAATGAGACTAGCAGGAATTTGTCGAAAAAGCTGTAGTTTCTGAGATACAGTCGATTTACTAAAGATGACATTTCTCGTGATATCTCAGGAACGGCTCCACCGAGATCAAGCAAATTTTGCAAGCCGTAGTAGATACATTACAGCTTTAAAACGAAATTAAAACGAATTGTGTGCACATGCGCATATCTCGAAAACGTGAAGACTATGATATATTTATATCTTGCTTAGTTTGAACTACATGACGAGTATAACGTAACACAAGAAAAAATTAGACTCAAAGGTGAGCGTTTTCAAGCAACTGAGGTGATAAGATGTTTGGGGTGGTCTGCCCCCGGATACCCCTCTAGTTACGGCACTCTGTCTGGCTTTTCAGTCACACATCTCAATTACACCTGTGTAAAAGTCATATTGTTAACGTTAATAGTCGCCATATTCGGGTCTTAGTGATATCAAGTACTGTAAGTCATCAATGTTGCACAACAGTAACACAGTATTAAGAGAGCGTAAGGATAAATCGTTGAGGTCTTTTTAATTTGGTCATCAGAGTGCTTATTTAACCGTGTATATTCGACGATAACCGTTTGGGGTCAGATAAAATGCTTTCAACATGTAACTTTATAACAAAATGACACGCGTCTATTTATTTTATTTCACAGTTCTCCCATATTCACTTTCTAATAATCGTCGACAGTTGCCATGTAAATTGATACAATTATAGGCACTCATTTCAAGATTTTTCACTTTATGGTGTAGAGGCAGATGTTACTCTTGATCCTGAAAGCTCACTTTAGGAACAATTCATCAGGAAAAAATAATATACTAGATAATAAGAACCGCATGCACATGACTGGCGATAGTTCATGTTGGTGCCTTCGCGATTCTCCGCAACGAATCGAAGGTAGTACTCGCTGCTGCGCGGTGGTAATTTCAGTACCCCGGCTATAGATATATCTTTCAACTCGACGAATCCCTACCACCAGTGACATACTAGCGGCAATTCTTTGACGCGTCGCTACGTCGACGATCGAAATTGACGTCAAGTGGGCCACTAGGTATTGATGACGTTTTCAGCATGGAGTTATTATGATTACAGTTGTTACTTGCAACCGTATCCTCGTACCCTTCAGTTCGTCATCGTTCGTGAATTTGAATGTATTAATTGCGCTAACAGTCACATGTGGATTTGTAAATACCTTTAGCGTTTTACCGAGAACAACTTGGCGAAGGCCATGTCATATTCAACCTCTACATTTGTATCGATTATCATCTTGTTTTAATTGTTGTTATATTTCACTTTCCAGTGTATTCTTCGGTAGCGCATGGTCCTCATTCCCTAGTTTGCGTCTACGCAACTCAAAGTTTGCATTTAATTTGTGGTGATTGGCATAGCAATTATAATGGCTATCTGCATTTTCTACGTTGCGATACAGAAATTTTACGGACACAAATATGAAATGTGCTCTTATATCACAAACGTCTTTTTCAGGCACTTCGAAGTGATATGTCTGCACCAATTTATTTAGGTGTTTAAAGAATTCAGTAAATAGCTATTTCTAGAGGAACATTCCGATCCATATCTATACAAACTTTGCGTACAACAAAGCAAGGCAAAAAAAAAAAAATAATAATAATAAATAAATAAAATAAAAAAATCATTATAAATGCAATGCTGATTACCGCAAATTAAAACGTAAATTTTGTGTTGCGTCGACACAAACAGCTAAGGAAGTAGATTAGCCGAATTATTAAGGAAATAAACCTTACATAGCTGCGGGCACACGAGTGAATATAACATGTTAAGCAATATTGTTTATGTACGTGTGTGGGGGGGGGGGGTTAAGCAATATTGTTTCATTTTGAATTATTGTACCTTAAGACGCTACGTCCTGTTGGCTTAATTTTATCCCCTCAATATAAATTATCTAATTCGCAAACTGTACACACACACACACACACACACACACACACACACATATATATATATATATATATATATATATATATATATATGGTGCATAATGTGCGAAACCCTAACTGCCATTCAATTCCACTTATTTCATCTACAGGAATACCACTCAGCGGTATTACAACACACGGTTACGGCATTCTCTTCCGAGAGGCTTGCCTCATATGAAGCCAGTCTGAGCATCAGAAATGGTATGTTCCCTGATTTTGACCCAATTTATTTCCTTGTTCCGCAAGCTCGAGCGCGATGAAATTCACAGTACTTGTAGAGTTCGATGTCTAGTCTCACTTCCATAAGATCTCAACGGAGCGTGTCCTGTAGTTTGTTGCGCTGATTACGTAACTTCCGATTTTGTAGATTTAATTATTCTACCGAAAATGCTTACATTACTGAGGAATTGCATTGTAGTAAATGTAACTATGATATATGATGATTCTGACATAAATTTGTTGATAGGTTGCTACGACGTCCATTTCCTCATCGAGGCTATATGAGAGAGAACAAATGTTTAAAATGCAATCGAAACTAATAAGGCATGTATTCAAAAGAAGCATGCCACTCGGATTTGAACCGGATACATTGCGTACGAAAAAAAAAAACGCGTGTCAGCTACTCAATCTTGAATAAGACTAATCCTAATTATTGTACATAAAGTAAACGCATTGACAATAGTACAAGCAACAAGGGAGAAAAGTGGCACGAAACTATACGTTTCACACTGAAAAAAAAAGTGTTGTACGTGGCGTACGTAAAAACGTAGGCTACATGTGTAATTCCTGTAGTTTTTGGGCTGAACGTTCAGCAAACGTATAACTGAAAAAAAGTAAATTTTATACGTACTCTCCGTGTAAGTGTTCCGAATAACCGTACTTTCCGTACGAACGAAAGAACTGTATATAGGCGGTGAAGATCTCGCATACAGATGGACGTATATAACATATAGCTGACGTATGTAACATGCATATAATATCCGGAAAACTCTAAGATGTCAGACATCCTGCAACGGCATGATGTAACATCTAAGGACAGTACATATGTTGGATATGGATAGCATATGTTCCGTACGATTTCTGAAGTAAACATAAGGATACCCTATATATGCACAATATACCATTATAAGGATAATTGATATTTCTCAGGGTACTTCGTTTTTCAGTGGCCGTACGATATAATTTTGAAAATGGTCGACTGTATAGCCCTACCTACCTAAAATTATAGAATTATGTGCCGACCTACATATATTGTGTAATTTGGCGCCCGAGATTTGTATCATGAACATTAGTGACAGAAATGGTCAAAATGCGTTTTTAATAAATCCATTTCTATAATGATACACAGCTAAATGCATTTTTGTAACATTTGAGCGAGCGAGCGGAGAAAATTAAGTATGATGGTCGTGGAAAAAATCAAATTTGAAACGTCAACGAATTTACAAGTTTCATGACCTATATATACGTTTGCCTGTTCATCCGTTCGTTCGTTCGTCTTAATGTACACGAGGCCATACCGTTCAAAGTATTTCAACCAAATTTTAAACTTAAGGTTTTCATGTGATCCTCCAAGGTTATTTTACGAATTTTCTTCCCACTCCTAAAACCAAATAGTTTACTTAAAGAACATGGAAAATACCAACATAAATATTACTACTAAATTTACTAAATTTATGTAAACTAACGGCCGCCGGTAAGTTCTGTTTGAATTCTGCTATCGTAATAGGTGAGGAAAATTGTCGCCATTAGCATCTAGATGCTTCTGATTTTAATGAATTTGTTTATGAAAGTGTTGGTTGTGCAACAGGGATTGTTGTGTACATTTTCTTCCTTGTAATACTTATAGTGTAGGCTGTCTTATTATGCATGTCCTGCCTTTTATGATTCGTCGCAGTGTCATACTCCCACAATCACAATTTCGATCGACACTTCAAATTGTCATCTAGTTCGGAAGTCAAACGGACCTTGCGTTTTGATTGTCCCTTCGACTGCCACAAACGTGCACCAATCAAATCTTGTCTTAGAAAAATAAAGACATGTGTGTTTATATATGCGTATGTGTAATTGTGATGGAGGCAGAAAGTGTCGAAGCATTCGTTAAAAGTAGTTCACTTTACTTCACTAGTGTTGCATGTGTGAACAACCTGGATAGCTAACATGCTAACTTAAATTACAAACGTGTATACACTTAATGAAAGTCAACTCTATTCCCAAAGTTTATATTTGTGGTCCAGGGCTGGAGCTCCTATACGTTACAACTGGAACCGTCTTAATATTCAGTGATTAATCCTCCTAAGAATACCAGTACGCTAAAAAAAAAAAAAAAAAAACTTTGTTATGAAAATGTGCGGTAGCTTAGACCTGAAAGTGTCTGAAATAAATAAATAAATAAATAATTTAATTAATTAATAATAATAATTTATTATTATTATTATTATTATTATTATTATTATTATTATTATTATTATTATTATTATTATTATTATTATTATTATTATTATTATTATATTTGTGAATGAAATAAAAATAGAGAAGGAAATATATCGATTCTTGGTCTTAAGTCACTGCAGATGTTGACCTGATCATGGAATAAGTAAATACCAAGTTAAAAAATAGAAGAAACATGTATCAACAAAATCAGAAGAACAAATCGAAGTCAGGTCACCCGAAAGAAAGAAATGCGTGCACGTCTACTACATCCATTTTGAGTGACGTTATTTACGACAGTATACTCTTATTTGAATGAAGTTTCGTGTCTTTATATCTCCAACAATATTTCTATCAATGAAGAACAAAAAGGCGATTAGCGATTACCGCATTCAACACAAGATTTATTGCTATATTTTGCTATCTTGTAACATTTAGGAATAATCCGTAATTATATTAAGTACATTTACAAGCAATGAAGTAAGTAAGAGATATTTGATAGCCCGTCTAAACTCTGCCTTAACTATCCGCTCGTGTGCCAACACCCTGCTGTTTCCATTGATCCGGTCGGCAGGAGTAAAGAGCAAAATCAGGTTTTAGAAGGCTATTGCCATTCTTTTTTTTCTTTTTTTTAAAGAAATAGCAACGTATATGTTTTTTCTATATACATTCAATATTTATTTAATGGTAAACTTGAGATTAAAATACGGAAAATAGAAAATTATAATGCACACTAATTTCCAACTTCCATTAAAACAAGACGAAACTGATAAGAGTTTTTTTTTTTTTTCGTAAAATAGAAATAAGTGTAGAAAAGTTCATTCGTGTAAAAGAAAATTGAGATATATTCAAAGCTTTAGTAATGTACTATGAGCAACATCAAATACCTTAATAATGCTATGTATTTAGAACATCCCAGTGGCTATATGATCACCGCACGCATCTTCGGCGTAGGAGATCCAGCTTCGATTTCCGACAGGAACTCATGTAGTTTGAATCACACGTTAAGCTATAAGTTCAAGTTTCATATAACGGGTAACTTGGTGCTGAACAGGACGCTACACTGAAAAAAGGTTTGATCAGATTGACCAAAAAATAGGTGCTGATTACCAAATCGTTTGGTCAATATAGCGCCAACCAAACGTTTGGTCACCAGCACGAAAACATTTGGTTACGATTTGTTTGGTTGCAGGAACCCAGTATTTGGTTATCATTACCAAATATGCATTTGGTAATTTTGACCTAATAATGAACAAATAAGTAGAATTTGGTTGGGAATACCAAAAATTACGTTAAAATTATCCACGTTTGGTGCTTGGAACGAATTAATTTGGTTGTAAATATTAAACCAGAATTTAGTGAATTTGACCAAGACATTTGGTAGCAACTACCAAATACTGTTGGTACAGGTACTAAACTGGAATTAAAAATAGGAATTTCACTGTATTGATTCTATGTAAATTGGTCAAAACTTCCTTAAACTTGAGCTAACCCGTTCCTACTTCTACCCTACTTATACCTATCTTACTCTACTGTGTCCTACCCTACTCTACTACACCCTTTTAAAGTGGTCGATGCGCAGCTGGAGCGTGTATTGTAAAGTTTACCCGAGGTGCATTTGTTATACCAAATTTACAATCAATAAAGTAGTCAATATGCGTTATCTAACAGTAAAGTAATACGAAAGAAAAAGTAAGCTTATCTCGAAACACGTGACTAGAAGCGGTAAGTTTCAATTTCTTAATGTATTGCTCACGAGATACATTGTGTTGCTGTCAGGTGACAAGTACTTATCAACTCACATCATTGAGACTTTGGTGTTGAAAGTTGATAGTTTAGTCAAAAGTATGTTTCACACACGTCGCTTGAATTCCAAGTGGCGTAAACTTGTGATGGTTAGTTGAACGTCTTTTTTTTCGGTAGAAACACTATATACTTTCACTCATACGCTCAAACCGCGATCCACACTTTCATAGTCGCCATGTTTACCCAGAAATCAAATGGATACACGTGACCTTGTAACTAAACATTTTGGTCAAGGAAACCAAATGTTTACCAAATCACTTAAGATTTGGTTCGCATAAAATTAATCAACCAAATGTTCTAACCAAGAAATATAGTGCTCATTACCAAATCAGTTTGGTATAAATGACCAAATTTTGGTTAAACTAACCAAATAAAGTGACCAAATGCCCTGAGAACAAATTTGGTATTCCTGACCAAGTCCTCTTTTTCAGTGTAAGCTCCAATCCAACTAATTCTTTACATTTATTTTCTGGTAAATTTAAGTGATGTTTATAGACAAGAATAGGTAAACTAACTATCAATTACTCCATGCTAGGTAATTTTTCGATATTAAAGTTTGGAGCTATAAAATTATACAGGGTGTTACTCAACTATAAAACAAACTTTAAGAGGTGATTCCTCACATCAAAATAAGAGAAAAAAAAATCATATCGACCTATGGCGAAAAGTGCATAGTTTCAGAGCTAGGACTGTCCAAAATCGCGAAAGAGCCAAATTTCAAGAGGCCCTATTTCGAATTCCAGAGACTGTGGACGGTGGTCTTTATCAATGTAAAGGAAGTCAAGCATGCACAAACCAAAAATGCATATTTCATTAATGTTCAATTAGTGTACAGGTTATTCCTGGCAAGGTGAAATTCCCAGACCTGCCATCAACCGAATTTTGAGATGTGCTCTGACTTTATGATTGGTTAAAAGCAGGAAAACGATGAGCCTTGATAGCAGTGAACACGGAATCCTTTGGCGCGATGTCGGAGGTGTTAAGGATCGTTAGCAGCACGGTCTCCCGTATTCGCGAAATCGCATGGTGCGATGTTTTTTTTTTTTCATGCTTATAAGTGAAGAAAACGTGAAATATACCGTAATGAAATGCATATCATCACACGTTATTTCGAACACATAGGGATGTTTGTTCCTAACACTTCCGCCTTCCTTGCGAAGCATTGGATGTCGATTGTTGTCAAGGTTTACCTCCTGCCTACTTTGGACCCTTCTTGAAATCAGGGTAAATCTGAAAACTCTATTGAAAACATATCTAAGAATTACACCCTGTAGGGAGTACTCTCTACACCTATTGACAATTGATGAAATATGCAGTTTTGGATTGTGTATACATGGCTTCCTTGACGCTATAAGAATCACCATCCACAGTTGCTAGAATTCGACATAGGGCATCTTGAATATTTTTTTTTCTTTTTCGTAAATTTGGACAGCCGTAACTCTGAAACTATGCACTTTTCGCCATAGGTCGATATGAACATTTTCTCTTATTTTAAAATGAGGAATCACCTCTTAAAGTTTGTCGGCATAGTTCTTTAACACCCTGTATATGTGAGTTTTTTTCCGGTAAGTAATATTTCTCGAGGTTTTCGCATTGTATTATTTGGCAAACATTTGTGTTGTTATTCGCTAGTGTGTGTCATTCAAGTACAGTTTAGAAAACAAATAACAAGAGACGTGAAATAACTATCGCAATTTCTTATTCTAATTGAACCGTATTGATTCATTTTTCAGTTTCTTACAAATAGAAATACTGATTGATTTATTTTTTCACAAAGTGGGTCAAATGATAATATCCCTTCAAATTCAGTAAAGGTTGTTATGTTGTTGGGGAAACTAGAAATTTATGTTGTATTTTTATAATATTAGAATAAAACTCCTATGATAGTACTGGAATAAATTCAACAGCTGAAATAACACTTTATGATATATATTTATATACAGTGGCGGATCCAAGGGGGGGCTATAGGGGCTATAACCTCCCCCCTTGACGCTCAGGTATATACTGGATAAAATGAGCTTCAATCCTGCTTTGTACTGGATAAAACGGCAAAATATGGTTTAGCCCCTCCCTTGATCATATCCAGTATCCGCCCCTGTATATATATATATATATATATATATATATATATAACATCTTGCGCGACGGTATTTTAATTTACATATACATTAATAATATACAGAAATTCCTCTGGTATGATTTCAGTATCTTAGTATTTATCTCATACATCTCTGTACTACATGGAGTGAAAACTTCGCGGCCAACTAATTAAAAAAAAAAAAATCAGTTTGAAAACATTTTTATTTTTCAACATACACCCTTAAAAATTTCCTTGCTCAGAAATGAGAAACAATGGATGTTCAAAACAAAATAAGTAATTTTTACTCATATTTGAGGGAAATGTCTCATTATTTTCAAACATGTTTTCATTTGTGAGCTCAAGGCAATTTTTCAGATTTTGATTTATGAAATTTTCTCATTTCTTAAAAAAAAAAAAAAAAAAAATTGAATAGTGCGTGATTTGCAAAATCATAAATGATTAAAAAGTAACTGTAACAATCTTCCAGAAATAATATTACTAATTTTTACTAGGATGTAATATTACTAGGGCCTAATTACTACTCAGGAAACGGGAAAAAAATAAGTTGTAGCAGAGTGCGAATGGAAATGAGTACACAATACGGTGATGCGGCTGAGGTGGCGTATGGATACATATCATATGACAGCGGCGATACCATATATATCGACTTTTGAACGTAAGTTTGGGTGAATTATAAACATACTACCATAGACTAAAAATACTGTAATACATTCGTTAGAGTGTACAACGCTGACCCCCTTCCGCATTTAAGTTATATAGGCTATAGTAATCAGATTGGCTCCTTTATGTACCAAAGCTCAATACCCAGGTCACGTAATAACGAGTGAAGCAACAAGTGAAGGCGTGTTAAAGCCCTAGGGCACGTTGTTTTCTATATTACAATAGAATGGGGAGGCATGTCAATGTTTTACAACTTTTGCCATTCGTTATAAGGTGCAAAAAAGCTTATGTTCGGAAACAAAGAACACATAAATAATCTGTGTAGTTCGAAACAGCGTTAAAAAAGTGATTTATTATTATAGAATTGTAATGCAGAGGTACTTTGTACTGATCACCTTGCACAGATTGGCGCTTCATATTTTCATCACTAGTAATCCTTTCAATGACAAACGTTAGCAGGTTATTTGTGGCATAGTACTGTACGCATTTGTTCTTAATTTAAAATAGAGGCCGCGGTAGTTCAGTGGTAGAGCGTTCGTCTTTGGTGCGTGAGACACTTGGTTCGGTCCCAGCTCGCGGCAAGTGGGCTTTGTTGTGTATAAGCACAGCGTGCGTGGATTTTTACGGGGTTCTCTCGTTTCTTCACACTTTCATCGTTTCGTTCATTTTTCATCATCGCCGTCTTCTTTAGCCTCCCAACACATTTGTAGGACTTAATTTTCATTTTTTCATCAGGATTCAATTTCATTTTTTTCTTTAATTTAACGTCCCAAGATTGTGCACCTAGGCTAAGGGAAACAGTGATAGAAAAAAAATGAAATGAAATTTTGAGCTTTACGTCCCACGCTTATGCCGGTTAGGCTAAATGAGACGGTGATGATGAGTAATGAATGAAATAGTGGAACGAAGAAAGTGGGAGGAAACGGGAGAACCCCGAGAAAACCCACGCACACGGTGTTTGTCCACCACAAGGTTCACTTGGATGGGGCTGGGATCGAACCCGAGACCCCAAGCACCAGAAATGAAAGCTCTATCCCTTCTGAATTGTGTTCCTAACGGTGGAGTTTCAGCATATTTATGAGGGACGGGAATTTTCGCATACGCCTGCCGTAATAAAGAAGGTGCAATGGAAGGGGGTGAGTCGTGGGTATCCGGACTTTCTTGAAATCACTACTTTAATGTAAATTTTATCTAATTTTAGGGGCAATTTTACAAATTTTAATACAATTTGTCCTCGTATTGAACTTGGACCCCGTCCGAAATAAATTTCTGCGTACGCTCTTTGTAAGAGGAAACTGGAGAATGCTAGAAAAGCCCACGCACACGGTGTTTTCTCCTGTAGGCAACTTGTTTATGGCAGATAAGTAGGTATATTTGAGCGCGATGACTCAGTGGTAGAGCCGCCTCCGATGCATGGGGTCCCTGGTTTGATTCCAGCAGCGCCAAGTACGCTGTATGAGTAAACACCGTACGTGTGTTTTCTCGGGATTCCCTCACTTTTTTCATTACACAATTTTAACTGGTTATGAATAGAGTTGAACGGCATTCATCAGGTGATGGCATATGCTGATGATGTAAATTTAATAGGGGATGATAGGAGAACAGTAGAAATAAATGCAGAGATCTTATTAAATGCTTGCAGGGACATGGGCTTAGAAGTAAATGCAGAGAAAACTAAATACATGGAAGTGCGTCGGGACCGTAATACTGCAAATTGTGGAGGCGTTAAAATATTAAATAATACTTTTGATAAAGTGGATACTTCCAAATATTTAGGATCAATATTAACAGACGAAAATCATATTCACGAAGAAATTAAATGCCGACTAAAAGCAGGGAATTCGTGTTACTATTCGATTCAAAATCTCTTGTCGTCGCGAATTCTGTCGAAGAATTTGAAGCTTAAAATATATAAAACGATAATCATGCCTGTTGTTCTGTATGGTTGCGAAACATGGTCACTTACTCTGAGGGAAGAACATAGACTGAAAGTATTTGAGAACAAGATCCTGAGAAGAATATTCGGACCCAAGAGGAACGAGAATGGGGAATGGCGGAAACTTCATAACGAGGAACTACATAGTTTATACGGTTTACCCAACATTGTTAGGGTCGTCAAGTCTAGGAGGCTTAGGTGGGCAGGCCATGTAGCTAGAATGGAAGAAAGTAGAAACGCTTTCAAAGTCTTGACTGGAAGACCCATAGGAAAACGACCATTAGGAAGACCTAGGCGCAGATGGGAGGATAATATTAAGATGGATCTCGCAGAGATAGGAATACAAAGTAGAAACTGGATGCAGTTAGCTAAGGATAGAAGTCAGTGGAGAGCTTTTGTGAACGCGGCATTGAACCTCCGGGTTCCATAGGCCATAGAGTTAGTTAGTTAGTTAGTTAGTTATGATCATAACGTCTCCCTAAGCTTCGTAGTATAATTGTGGGACGTTACACTCCATTAGAAATTGTTGCCGATAGGCTGAAGTAGACAGATAATTTTTGAATGTGAATTATCAAGAAGTCGGTAAAATGTTGGAGGAAACGGGAGAATCTTGAATAAACCTACGCAAATGAAAAAGAGAAGTCTTGAGAAAGTAGAGAGTTATAAAAAGGAAAATGTTCGACTGTCTGATGCAGTAGGAATAAGTAACACACTTAAAACACAAGTCTTCGTGGAGTTTTCTTGCGTAGAATTGAAGGCTTAAATGTGTTATATTTCAACGTCCATTTAGACAGCCCCCCCACCTTTTCAGATTTAATCGGAAATGGTCTCAATCGTTTGTACATCGTTTGTACAGAAATGTGCAGGCGAAATTTTCGTTTGTACACAATTAGGGGCGCCGCCAGAACGAAAACAAAGTAGGGGCTGTCTAAATGGTACCCCCCCCCACCTTTTCAGATTCAATCGGAAATGGTCTCAATCGTTTTTATATCGTTTGTACAGAAATGTGCAGGCGAAATTTTCGTTTGTACACAATTAGGGGCGCCGCCAGAACGAAAACAAAGTGGTGGCTGTCTAAATGGTAGCCCCCCCACCTTTTCAGATTCAATCAGAAATGGTCTCAATCGTTTGTACATCGTTTGTACAGAAATGTGCAGGCGAAATTTTCGTTTGTACACAATTAAGGGCGCCGCCAGAACAAAAACAAAGGGGGGCTGTCTAAATGGTAGCCCCCACCTTTTCAGATTCAATCGGAAATGGTCTCAATCGTTTGTACGTCGTTTGTACAGAAATGTGCAGGCGAAATTTTCGTTTGTACACAATTAGGGGCGCCGCCAGAACAAAAACAAAGTGGGGGGGCTGTCTAAATGGTAGCCCTCCCACCCTTTCAGATTCAATCGGAAATGGTCTCAATCGTTTGTACATCGTTTGTATAGAAATGTGCAGGCGAAATTTTCGTTTGTACACAATTTGGGGTGCCGCCAGAACGAAAACAAAGTGGGGGGACTGTCTAAATGGTAGCCCCCACCTTTTCAGATTCAATCGGAAATGGTCTCAATCGTTTGTACATCGTTTGTACAGAAATGTGCAGGCAAAAGTTTCATTTGTACACAATTAGGGGCGCCGCCAGAACGAAAACAAAGTGGGGAGCTACCATTTAGACAGCCCCAGCTTTTCAGATTCAATCGGAAATGGTCTCAGTCGTTTGTATAAAAATGTACAGGCGAAATTTTCGTTTGTACACAACTAGGCGCGCCGCCAGAACGAAACCAAAGTGGGGGGCTGCCATTTAGACAGCCCCCACCTTTTCAGATTGAATCGGAAATGGTCTCAATCGTTTGTACATCGTTTGTACAGAAATGTGCAGGCAAAATTTTCGTTTGTACACAATTAGGGGCGCCGCCAGTACGAAAACCAACTGGGGGCTGCCTAAATGGTAGACCTCCCACCATGTCGAATTCAATGACAAACTGTCGCACTTGCTTGTACGTCTTTGTACAGAAATGTGCAGGAGTAATTTTCTTTTGCCCACAATTAGGTGTGCCGCCAAAACGATAACAAAGTATATGCTGCCTAATTGGTAACCCCTCCCCACGTCCGATTCAAAAGAAAATTATCTCAATTTTTTTCATCTTTTGTACAGTAATGCAAAGCCGAAAGTTTTGTTTCTACGCTATCAGGGGCGTCGACAGAACAAACACACATGGGAGCTGTCTAAGTGGTAGCCCCACCATGTTCGATTGAACCACAAATTGTCGCGATCGTTTATACATCGTTTGTGCAAAAATGTGCAGGTAAAATTTTCGTTTGTACTAAATAATATACGGATGTGAGTATTTTTAATGTTTGACCTAGAATGGAAGGAAAGGAATGGGGATTGCAATTATTATAATTATGTATATATCTCTACATAGTTTATACGGTTTACCCAACAGTGTTAGGGTCGTCAAGTCTAGGAGGCTTAGGTGGGCAGGTCATGTAGCTAGAATGGAAGAAAGTAGAAACGCTTTCAAAGTCTTGACTGGTAGACCCATAGGAAAACGACCATTAGGAAGACCTAGGCGCAGAGGGGAGGATAATATTAAGATGGATCTCGCAGAGATAGGAATACAAAGTAGAAACTGGATGCAATTAGGTAAGGATAGAAATCAGTGGAGAGCTTTTGTGAACGCGGCATTGAACCTCCGGGTTCCATAGGCCATAGAGTTAGTTAGTTATGTATATATCTCAGGATTTGCTCAAAGTTAGAGATATGAAAGTTGTTATTTCGACTTCTCATTTCAAATGTTAAACCAGTGTATCGTGTTTTAACGTTTTTTGATATTTATCCTAGAAAGTAAGGAAGGGGATTGGGCTACAGCTGTGTATTACTGTTTTTGCAGTTTAGCGATCAACGTTAACCGGTTGAATAACGATTGCTGAGATTGAAAATGGTACCTATTATTAGAACGCTAGATTGCAAAACACCAGTTCTCGCTATCTCCTATTCCGATAATCGTCAATATACTGTAAATGTATTAAGTGGAGTGGGTGAAACACGTACGGACTTTAAAAATACCGTAGTTGGAAAGAGTAGAAGCTGAGGGACAGTCTGTGAACCGAACTCAGAAGCTCTTGATTTGCAAAGCGTGAAACACAAACTGTGTTGGTCCTTATTATTCCCATTTAAACATTAATTTGATTATTTCTATATGCCACTCTATGTCGATAACGTCTGAACTTGAACTTAAAACGGCATTGAATCTGTTACTATTCATCTCAGTCATCCTGGGAACTGTTCCTTCGACACTAATATCGTCTGTTTTCGATTATTCCTCCCTCTGAACCCCCATGACGGTGGGGGCTAAAATGGTATTTAAATGACATCAGAAGTATCATTATTCTTTTCAGACCCTCTGAACTATGGATCCGACACATTACTTTTACATGTTACCCCCATCACTCCTCGGAGGTCAGAGAGGGTTCGCAGAATATAGCGATCTTTATTAATTAGACGATAGGTTACCTAATCACCAAATTTGATTTAGATCTGAAATTACCAAGAAATAGAGTATCGCATACACACATATCAGCACCCATAGAAGGGTCAGAGGAAGTACCAAATATAGCTATATTCTATTGACTTGCTCACGAAATTTAGTTCAGATCCGATCAGTATTTACGGAGAAATAAAACATCACATTCGCACAGATAGAAAGAGAGAGATAGACAAACCTACAAAACATCTGGTAGGAATCTATAAGCTCCCATATTCATACGGCGGGAGCTAAAAATTATTCTTAATGTTTACGTCATTGCTTATCCATATCAATTTCTATCTATTTATTAAATTGTGTTCATATTGTACATCTATGAATGTAGTACATTCATTTAATCGAACATGGAACAAAAATTCACTAAGACATTCTTTTAAGTTACAATAAATTTGAAGCAACAATTATTCAATTGAATATTATTTCCATATATTTTCCTACAGTTCCGTATATTTTCCTTGACATTATACCTTGTTATCATTTTTACTAAATTTCAAATTCAAGAATAAAAGTTACAGGGGATGGATAAAAATATGGATTCCCTTCATGCACATTACCTTCACTAAGAGCAAGTAGGACCGTGTGCAGAACGCCCTGTAGTCGATGGGGAATGGAGAAATACAGGTCGCGTATGGTTGTCAAAGAGACGTTATACCATTCTTTCGCCAAAGTAGCGGAACGTTGTTATAGAGAGGACGGTGGTGGGTAGCGGGTATCCAAAACTGACCACAAGGACCCGATGATATTGAGGTGTGGCGATTCTGGGGGCCATGGAAGTTGCGACACTTCATATTTGTGCTCATCGAACCAGTTCTGGACGATGTGAGCTGTATGAGGAGGGATTCTGTCATCTTGGAATATGGCATTACCATCTGGAAATAAGATTTGTATCGTGGAATGCAGCTGGTTACTCAAAATGGTTACTTGGTCCTTGGCAGTGACATGTTCATGCAAGGTGATAATGATTCTGGGAGAATACCAGCATATGGCTGACCAAATCATCACTGGACCACCAAAACTGCCGAAATCATCACTATTGGTAACAGAAATCTGTATTGTACGCTTGTGCCGTCGTTTTCCACACGTAAACTCGACCACCACTTGGAAACAATGTAAAGGAAGACTCATCCGACCAGATGCCAGTCTTCCACCTCTCCATTGTCCAGTTTTTATGGGCGTTGCACCACTGTCTCCGTATAGCAGCATAGTCAATAACGAGTGGTTTGGAAATGCAAAATCTGCCCTAAATTCCTTACTTGTGGAGTTCTCTTCTGACTGTTTTAACACTAACAGGCTTTGTAAGCACAGTATTCAGCTCAGCGTTGACTTTTCGCGCCATGGTGATCTGCTTCGTCACAATCCTACCCAATGTGCGTGTCTCTGTCACGCAACGCACACTTGCGCCCACGCTGGTGCTTCGCTGAAACGGTTTTTCCGAAACATTCGTAGGCAAACATGATCTTCGAGACTGTACCTCTTGATACACTAAAAATTTCCGCTACTTTCGTTACGGAAACTCCCACAATACGTACACAAATAATTTCCCCTCTTTGAAACTCTATCAGTTCAGACATGATTCACGATAACCTGCACGGACTGATCGTTGAACTGCAATTGGCCCTTCTGTTCGATTGGCCAGGCTGTTTACCTCAAGGGATGTGCCGGTGACCACAGCGACACCATCATGTTCAGACTCAAATCGTGTTTGAAATGGCTCAGTCTTTTATACCAGGTGTTTCCACTCTTTTTGTATATCCCCTGTATTTGCATCCCATGTCTTGTTAGTAAATACTCCATAGTATATGACACATTTTTTAATGTTCCACTAACCAGTACTTTCAAAGTTAATTGCTTCTACTATAATATTACTATTACTATTATTATTATTATTATTATTATTATTATTATTATTATTATTATTATTATTATTATTATTATTATTATTATTATTATTATTATTATTATTATTATTATCATCATCTTAGGACTAGCAGATGGTCCAACGTGCAACTGTGCGCAATATTTTGTCTTCATCCTGAGTCTTTAATATAGAATTAATCCAAAATCCAAAATCGCGAATTTCGTGAGCATTTTAGTGAACCCCCTTTCTTACATTTTAGGTTAAGTATCAGAAAACGTTAAACCATGATACACTGGTTTAACATTTGAAATGTGAAGTCGAAATAACTTTCCTATCTCTAAATTTGAGCAATCCCGAGATATATACATAATTATAGTAATTGCAATTACCAACCCTTTTCTTCAATTCTAGGTCAAATATTAAAAATACTCACATCCGTATATTATTTAGTACAAACGAAAATTTTGCCTGCACATTTTTGCACAAACGATGTATAAACGATCGCGACAATTTGTGGTTCAATCGAACATGGTGGGGCTACCACTTAGACAGCTCCCATGTGTGTTCGTTCTGTCGACGCCCCTGATAGCGTAGAAACTAAACTTTCGCCTGCGCATTACTGTACAAATGATGTACAAGAAATTGAGATAATTTTCTTTTGAATCGGACGTGGGGAGGGGCTACCAATTAGGCAGCATATACTTTATTATTGTTTTGGCGGCTCCCCATTTGTGTGCAAACGAAAATTTCGCCTTCACATTTCTGTACAAACGATTGAGACCATTTCCGATTGAATCTGAAAAGGTGGGGGGACTGTCTAAATAGTAGTCCCCACTTTGTTTTCGTTCTGGCGGCGCCCCTAATTGTGTACAAACGAGAATTTCGCATGCACATTTCTGTACAAACGATGTTCAAACGATGGAGACAATCTCCGATTGAATCTGAAAAGGTGGGGGGCTACCATTTAGACAGCCACCTACTTTTTTTTCGTTCTGGCGGCGTCCCTAATTGTGCACAAACGAAAATGTCGCCTGCACATTTCTGTACAAACGATGTACAAACGATTGAGACTATTTCCGATTGAATCTGAAAAGGTGAGGGGGGGGGCTACCATTTAGACAGCCCCCCACTTTGTTTTCGTTCTGGCGGCGCTCCTATTTGTGTACAAACGAAAATTTCGCCTGCACATTTCTGCACAAACGATGTTCAAACGATTGAGACAATCTCCGATTGAATCTGAAAAGGTGTGGGGGGGGCTACCATTTAGACAGCCACCTACTTTTTTTTCGTTCTGGCGGCGCCCCTAATTGTGTACAAACGAAAATTTCGCCTGCACATTTCTGTACAAACGATGTACAAACGATTGAGACAATTTCTGATTGAATCTGAAAAGGTGGGGGGGCTGTCTAAATGGACGTTATATTTTAAGCAATATAACCGTACATGTTCACTTAATATAAATTCTGTATGTACTAATAGTTTGATTTTTTGCATGTTTATACTTTATTTATGCCCTTTCCTTTCTCCTTCTCGTATTTGAGAACCCCGTTTCAGTGTACCGTTTCTCGCTTTTGCGAAGGACATTTCTCAAATTGTTTTGATAAATGTATTTCTGAAAACTGGGGTTATGTGTCTCATTTCGTCAAATGTTACTTTCTCAATTTTAAGAAAAAATACATTTTTTTCTCAAATTTGAGAAAGCATGTGCACCCTCGGAAATGATACATTTTTTTTTTTTTTTTTTTTGCGTTTGAGTCATTATTTCTAAAAATGATTTGAGGAAATCGAAATCTCCCTTTTATATGTGTTACTCGGTGCAAGAAACGGATGTTCCCAAATACGAGGATTATTTTTATCGAATTTAATAAACTATTTTTAACAGTGTAATCTCCTTGAAGAAAAATGTACTTCTTCAAATTGTTGCCTAACATGTTGACACCTTTTTAATAATACAAATTGTCAAAATTTCCAGAATACGCTTCCGTTTCCGATATGAACTTCTCATTGTGAAATTCACTGATCAGCCAGAACGTTATGATGCTTAGTAGTCACGGCACGGATAACAGCAGCGATGCGTCTCAGCATGGGAGCAATAAGGTCTTTGTAGGACGCGGCTGGAGGGAGTTGGCACCACATCTGCACACACAGGTCAACTAATTGCCATTAATTCCGGGAGGGAGCGATGCGCTCTGACGGCACGTTCAATCACATCATAGAGCTGTTCGATTGGGTTCAGATCAGGCGAGTTGGGGCCCAACGTGTCACCACTGTGTTCCTCCAACCTCTCCATCACACTTCTGGCCTTGTGACTTGGCGCATTATCTTATTGAAAAATGCCACTGCCGCTGGGAAACATGGTCGTCATGAAGGGGTGTACGTGGTCTGCAACCAGTGTACAGTACGCCTCGGCCGTCATGCTGCCTTGCACGAGCTCCACCGGACCCATGGATGCTCACGTGAATGTTCCCCAGAGCATAATTGATGCCGCCACCAGCTTGTCTTCGTCCTGCAGTACAGGTGCCAAGGAGCTGATTAGCTGGAAGACAACAGATTCGCGCCCTCTCATCAAGATGATGAAGAAGGTATCGGTATTTTTCAGACCCTCTACCACTGCGCTAAGGTCCAGTGGCGATGGTCAGGTGCTCACTTCAATCGTAGTTGTCGATGTCGTCGTGTTAATATTGGCACATGGATGGATCGTCAGCTTCGGAGACCCATCGATAGGAGTGTCCGGTGCACTGTGATGTTCAGACACACTTGTACTCTTCCCAGCATTAAAGTCTGATGTTAGTTCCGCCACAGATCACCGCCTGTCCTGTTTTACCAGTATGAGAGGCTGGATAGACTGGTAAAACCCTCTCGACGTTTGGATGTCGTTTCACTTTCATTTTGCCTCTTGTTGAAGATCATCACCACAGCACTCCTCGAACACCCGACAAGTCGTACAGTTTCCGAAATGCTTGTGCCAAGTCTTCGGGCCATTGCAATCTGCCTTCGGTCAAACTCAGATAGATCGCGAGCCTTCCTTATTCTACGCACGGCCAGCACGCTCACTGGTACTACATGCACCATATGTGTCTGACTAGCAGGCATTTGTCGTCAGGTGACGGTGCTATCGCCTGGACAGTTAATATGAATAGTAGAGAAGTAGTCCTAATATTCTGGCGAATCAGTGTATATTTCTCTGGAGCCATCTTTTCAAGTTAGAAAACAAATAGTAATCGTTGGAGGCCAGATCTGGAGGATACGGTGGATGGAGAAGTAATTCGTAAGCATATTCGTTGTTTTTCTCTTGATCTCCTAGTTCAATTTGGCCAATAACTTAATATAGTACTCGAGAGTTATTGTTTTTTTTTCCTTCTCCAAAATGTCGATAAATATTGCACCATGTATATAAAAAAAAATACTTGTCATAACCTTTCTGGACGAACGTTGTATCTTTGGAAACTTTGGTTGGCTTTCACCCGCTTTCAACCACTCTACGCACTGATGAATGGATTCCGCTGTTTAATAATGGACCCGTGTTTCCTCAGTTGTGACTAAGCAAAAATTTCGTTCAATTACCCTGAAACTACACCAAAGCACGCTACAAATCATCAACACGTTACTGCGTTTGGTCGATTGCTAGAGAATGTTGCACCTGTCGTGCAGACAGCTTTTTGATACCCAAATGTTCACGTGAAATATAGCGCGTGCATTATGATGATATATTTACGATGTCAGCTATCTCATCCACTTTAATTTTTCGATAATCTCAAATAATGCGATGCACTCTTTATATTTGCTGCACAAATTACCTGAGTTGAACGTCCTGAACGTTCAACGTTATAAACTTGTCTACTACCACATTTTAATTCAGCATGCCACCTCTTCATTGTTGTATACAATGGAGAAGATTTGACATAACGTTTATTAAGCCATTTATTGTCTTGAGTCATTTTCTTTCACTTTGAAACAACATTTTTTTATTAAAAGCATGAAATTCTTAGGAACACATTATTTTATCAAGCAACAAAAGTAGCGTCAATCTAACGTCTGTAACTCGTAAATTAATCGATAAAATGTCATGACAATTTGAGTGGAGACTAGGTAAGTTCGATGCTACTGAATAAACATAATAATCTTAAGATTGCCACGCAATCTATATGTGAGGACGCGAATTATTCACCGCATGTAGTACTAAAGAGATAAAAAAATGTATACCTGCCGGATTTTGAAATGTCATATTAGGTAAAACAGACAAACCATGAAATATATAATTCGTTAATAGATAAGTGAAATGACTGTTTATATTACCGATGCTCAATTATACAATATTGTTCAAAAATGCAGGCTACTCACATTTGCGTAAAAAAAATAAAAAAAAAAAACTCCACACTCTTATCTTACCTATAAACGGAATAGACTCAAATATGAATCAGTTTGATCAAGAACCTTTTAAGATAGAAGGATGACTAGAGTTTTCAATAAAACTATATATAAATTTGCAATTTAGCATGATGGCCGAAATCCCGTCATGATCCCATATATAAATTGAATCTTTATCTTTTCCAAAAGCAGGTAGATTAACCCTCAACTTGTATATGGAAACTAGGGTGTCCCTTATTTAGGGTAATTTCGTGTTGCGATACGCACACCCGCAAAATGTATTCTATGTGACCGTAAACATGCATTAGTGAAATAGCATATCCTTACTAGAACGCTAATCGTTGCCGACTTGACGACAGCATAAAATGACGTTTCCATATTATAATATAGAGTGTCCAACCGTGATAATGGAAATATTAAAAGAGACAAAGGAACGAAACTTTACGCGAAGCAACTAGAGAAAGGATGACATCTGCCCGTGTATTGATGAACCTCACCGTATGAACAGTGTTGTCAATCCAAGAGAAAGTTATATATATATATATATATAAATCGAATGACCTAAATTGGATATCATCATTAGAAGGAACAATGAAAATAAAGATAAAAGAGATACTAAACGCAGATCAGTGTTGCAAACTTTGATTACGTGAAACATGTGTTAAACGCAAACGCCGCACAGTGGCGCACACAGGGAGTTAGGTACTAACGTTTTGTACACCGTAAATTAAATATTTGCAAGAACTGTTTACGCTGATTCCAAGTCTAGAAGTTACGTATGGTTATATGAGATCGAAAAATTACGTATACTGACCAAGATATTCGGTATCTTGTTAAAGGTTAAAATTACGGTTTGTAAAAGATGGCAACGCTGCACAGTGGGTTTGAATGCTAACAACCTGGTCAAAATATGAAAACAGCAGAAATTGCATGGGTTATGTACTCGTGCGTTTCCGAGGTTACTGATAGTTATGATGACGTCAAAAGTGACTTATTGATCTCACATAATCATGTACTACCCCTCATGCTGTATCGCCTTTCATTACAGGTTCTAATTATAGTGCACTAGTGACCTTTTCCGAGTTATTGTACATTTTTCAAACTCAACTTTTCTCTTTTGTTTATTGCAACACTGTTCAACAGACCCTTCCAGACTTGGAGTCAGTATAAACACTCCCCTTAAATATTTAATTTAATGTGTAGAAAACGTTAGTGCCTCATTCCCTGTTTGCGCAACGGCGAAGCGTTTGCATTTAACGCATGCTTCACGTTATTTCTCGAAACGTTTGCAACACTTATCTGTGTTTACTATCTCTTTTATCTTTATTTTCATTGTTGCTCCAGCGATGATATTCAATTTAGGTTATTCGATATACAAAAGACATTTTTTGGGGGTTGACAACACTGTTCATCCGCTTATGTCCCTCAATACACGGGCAGATGTCTTTTTTTTTTTTTTCTAGTTGCTTTGTGCAATGTTTCGTTCCTTTATTTCTTTTCATTTCTTCGTTATCACAGTTGGACATTCTAAATTATATTATAATGTGGAAACGCCATTTCATGACTTGGTCGTCAAGTCGGCACGGCTTAACGTTCTCGTAGGGAGCTGTTATTTCACTAATGCATGTTTACGGTCTTATATAATACATTTAGTGGGTGTGCGTATCGCAACACGAAATTACCCTAAATAAGGGACACCCTACTTTTCATATACAACTTCAGGGTTAATCTTCCTGCCTTTGGGAAAGATAAAGATTCAATTTATATATGAGATCATGACGGGATTTCGGCCATCATGCTAAATTGCAAATTTATATATAGTTTTGTTGAAAACTCTAGTCATCCTTCTATCTTAAAAGGTTCTTGATCAAACTGATTCATATTTGAGTCTATTCCGTTTATAGGTAAGATAAGAGTGTGGAGTTTTTTTTTTTTAATTTTTTTTACGCAAATGCGTTAAAATATTAAATAATAATTTTGATAAAGTGGATACTTTCAAATATTTAGGATCAATATTAACAGAGGAAACTCATGTTCACGGAGAAATTAAATGTCAACTCAAAGCAGGGAATTCGTGTTACTATTCGGTTCAAAATCTCTTGTCGTCGCGAATTCTGTCGAGGAATTTGAAGCTTAAAATATACAAAACGATAATCATGCCTGTTGATCTGTATGGCTGCGAAACATGGTCACTTACTCTGAGGGAAGAATATATAGACTGAAAGTATTTGAGGACAAGATCCTGTGACGAATATTCGGACCCAAAAGGAACGGGGATGGGGAATGGTGGAAACTTCATAACGAGGAACTACATAATTTATATGGTTTACCCAAGATTGTTAGGGTCGTCAAGTCTAGGAGGCTTAGGTGGGCGGGTCATGTAACTAGAATGGAAGAAAGTAGAAACGCTTTCAAAGTCTTGACTGGAAGACCAATCGGAGAACAACCATTAGGAAGACCTAGGCGCAGATGGAAGGACAATATTAAGATGGATCTCACAGAGATTGGAATACAAAGTAGAAACTGGATGCAGTTAGCTAAGAATAGAAGTCACTGGAGAGCTTTTGTGAACGCGGCATTGAACCTCCAGGTTCCATAGGCCATAGAGTTAGTTAGTTAGTTAGTTACTGGTAAAGGTCAAATAAAACAACAGTCATTCCTTTTTTTCCAATAGGATATACTTCATAAAAGTCAGCTTAGAATTCGTTGACACCGCTTGCATCTTCATAATTTGAAATATATGACGGCAGTAGATTCTAAAATTTGATGAGTAGCGAAAATAGTTCAAATCACTTTTCTTCTCTCTCATTGGCGAGGTTATATTTATGGAACCATATGTACAGTACAGTATTTTGATTTTATATTTCCCCTTGTTTCAGGGATATGATGAACAATATGTTTGCCACAACATTTCTTTCCTTAGGCGTCACACTTCGTCAACTTCTGTTTTATTGTCAGCCCGTAGTACGTGGAGAAAATTTGTATAAAATTTCAAGATTATACACTAATAATTTTGGAGATCTGTTAAACACCACAAACACATTCGGAAACTCTTCCGTTCTTTCGTCGCAAAATCCCAGTGTATCTATAGATTAGGACCTAAGGAAAATACTAGTGAAAAATTCTGAGTTTCTGTGCTGGAGATTCTCGGAAAAATTGGTGAATGCAAAACAAAGAAGAAACTCAAATTCCTCTCCGCTTAGAAATCGTATTTTGTAAATTTTTGTCTCATCTACAACTTCGAATCCCCCGAAAGCATTCATACAAAATTTCAAGATTAACAGGTTTGAAAATCTGACAAATGATAACAAATCAAATTATCATCCTTCTCTTAGATATCGCACTCGTAAAATGCAGTCTCATCTACAGCCTAGAACCCAAGGAAATTATTCATATTTCAAAACTGTAAACCTAACAATTTCGGAGATATATTGATGAGTGAATCAGCGAGTGAGTATGGGGATTTACTCTTGATTGTTGCTACAGTATATATGGTGTTTTTGTTTAATACGTGCAAATATGTTCCCCTTCTTATAGTTAATTTGTTCAAAGTTTCACATTTCTCCCTCTTTTGTTTCCTCTGTTATCACGATTGGACATTATAAATGATGCACCCAGTACACACATAATTCTTAAGTAATTTGGTATAACAATAATTCCTTTATATATTTATTTCATATGTTTGTGTATCCGTCCGGGAGACACAAAATCTCAAGAACTATTTGATGCAGAGGGTCAAATGTTAGGAATCGACCTCGTTGATAAAGGTAATGCATTCACTAAAAATGTTAGAATCAACTATTTCCGGATTTAATGTTGATCACTAGAGAGACACGAATAGTAACTTGTTTCGGGAAGTGGCTTCCTGCAATCGATTAAGCGTTCCAAGAATGCATTTCTTGTCAATCGTTAAATTTCTACTAAAACTATGAGTAGTAGAAATCAATTGCAACTTTCTGTTCCCAAATTGATCTTCATAGAATAAAAGCAATAAGAGATAGTTAGAAGATTTTTTTAATAGATTTAGCGTTCTAAGAATATAAACCACCTACATTGTTAATTCTCTATTCAAACTGAAAGTGGGAAAAATCAACGACTATTAGTTTTAACGTTGGTTGCTACAGAGTAAAAGCGGTTTTCTGCAATCAATTAAGAGTTCCATGATATTGTAGACACGGTGACAAGCCAAACTCGCTCACGTGGTATACATTATGACGCTGCTAGTTTGTTCTGTAAACTATGCTGTTATCATTCTCACCGAAGTCTCGTTACAGTCTGTCATTGGCTACTTAATGTACTTCTAGTAGTGTATATAAAGAGCAAGATAACTCCGCATCTTCTATTCTATTAAGCCTCCCTGATTATGTCAAAACTAGATCTGTGAAGTTGCCACCAGTAGTTAATGAGATAAGGGCATAATCAAGTTAGAGTGTCTGAGTGACTCTTTGAAGCGGACGCGGGAAACTGTTCTCCTTTTGCCTGCCAAAGATGCATACGACTCTGCTTTCTAAAATGTGTTTCTTCTCTGAATTAGAGCCGACATACGTATATATAAACATGCTGTTGAAGCCCTCTCTACACCACAAACTTCTGAATTACATTGATTTGTTTGAAGAGGAAATTGCCATTCTCAGCACACACTAAGCTAGCATTCCAAGTTGTAATCCAATAGAGTGATGTCTATTTCCAACTCCTTTTAACTGTATACACACGAAACTATGTACTACACTGAACAAAATACATCAAGTTTATTGAATGGATAGTTAGATTCTGAAGTATACCAGTTATCATTTTATTTTACTTAGGAATGAACTGATCATCAATATAAACCAGTTCTGATTAATGAAAGCTGAAGACAGTATTCATCAGATTACTGGATTCTATAGTATACCACAATTAACCAATATTGTTGTGCTCATAAATTTATAACTTTAGTATAAATGAATTTTCCTCTGTTAACTCATACCTCAAGTGTGTCGAGGAGTTTAATGAAAGAGACAATGTATTAACGGTATGGAAACTTTAATATATGTTAAGAATACAAGGCAATAAAGTCACATTACCAAAGTTATAAGAAAACAAGATATAAACTTTGTATTAATACTTAAATGGAAAATTAACGCATTAAAATAATAATAATAATAATAATGAGTTATCTGCAATATCTAGACGTAAAACTTTTGAGTTCTGAAAGGAACCTCAGATAGAGATCGTAAAGATGAAATGTGTCCAAAATGACCAGAAGCAGACTTGGTTCTGTTATGCACTCAAAGCGTCACATATACATATATAGGATGGACAAATTATCCTGCAATGTACCTGTAATATCCTGTAATAACTAATAAAATAAATAGAACGTTGAAGTATTGTACGATGCAAACATGGGCAGGGCAAGCTGATTGGTATATAATATATAGTTCTATTACGTTAACAGTGTTTCCAACACACCATAAAGTTATTTATATTTTTCGAACGCAACTATCAAGTAATTGCATATTTTGAACCTTCATAGCAAATGAACGCTTGCAATACCGAATGAACTGGAAACTTAGAAGGAATAGAAAATTTGAAAACTTAAAAGTAATTCATTTCGAAGAAAGAAAAAGAAACTGTTTAAATAAATATCACAACCAATCGCTTATATGCACATTTTACGGGCTTGGATTTCACAGTTTTATATACAGCAATTGGATATATCAAATCGCACCGAATTATGGTATGGATTGTCGAAGTTTTAAAATTGCTTAAAATTACGCAATTCCGAATACTTGTAATAACAACTATTGAAAAAATAGCGCTGCAATGTTATGCAAACAGAGAAAAGTAACCACCATTTTAAACATTTTCCGAAAATGCATCTTCTACCCACTACGGTTGTCCGAATTTCGTCTTAAAGAAACTATGAGCCTTATGCAGAGTCGTTTTGACGTATGATTAGCGTCATCTAAAGGCCTGACTACTGCAGGAAACGTACTCTTTAATTGAGTTGATATTAGTTTAGCGTCCCTTTCAGCAGCGAGGCTATATGAGACGTGGACATATTGATTAACGTGGAATCCGAACCACGTGAGCTCCCGCCGGGAATCGAGCCCGGGTCTCAAACGCCAAAAGCGCGTACGTTAACCGCTTGGCCAGGAGGGAGCTCTCGAACACTTTAGTATGGCACTAGTCACGTATCAGCTGCATAAGGCCCTATATGCCTACGTTTCATTTAGTTTTGACGCCAAAAAGGAACGCCAAGCTTCAATAAACAAACAAACAAACAGAAACAATAGGTATGAAACAAAATAAAACCCACATAATGACATGTCGGATAAAAAATAAAAAAAGACCGAGTTTTACATTTATATTAAATGCACCATTTGCAACATGCTCCACTGCAATATTGTTTTTAGGAGACATAATGCGGAATTTAACGTGCGTGTGATCAAATTCTTACTTTCATGCTATATCTAGATTGTCACGCATGCTTTCTAGTAACTTCAAATAAACAATAAACGCTCTTTTTACTATATTGAAGAGCTATATATATATATATATATTTTATGAAACTGAGTCCTAAACAAATATTAAAGTGTTCTGGCAAAACGCGTATGAGTGTAGATTGTCTTCTGATACATATAATTGCCTATTTTGGAGCGAATAAGGAACCTTCGAGCTATTTTGCCTATTTTGGAGCAAAGTGCAGATAGTTTAATTTCATTGTAAATATCGTAGTTTTTATGGTCTATTGAATGCACAAAATAGCAGATATTCTTTTCTATGAAATTAATATTATCTAACAATATAAAAATAAATCAAAATGTTAAATGTTAAGAAAATAATTAGGAGTATTAATGTGCTATTTTATTTCCAAGATACATAAGTTATTTAATTTCGAAGTTTGAAAAGAAACCCAGTTCCTAGAATTATCAACATACAAGTACTTTACTGTGAAGTTGTCCTAATATGATCTAGGACACAGTTTCGTAATGTGATAATATTAAATGTAAAAAAAAAATAATAATCAAGATTTACATTGCATTCATGGAAGATATACTTAAGTCATACACTTCACATTCATTCCTATCCATTCTTAACTCACTATATCACATAAATTAATACGAGATCTATTTTAGGTGGCATAATATCTAGGACGTGACAATCGGAATTTATGATGAGTACTGAAGCTTCGGAGTACCTTTCTTTAACTTCTATGTAAATTTTGCGTTCTAGAGTCATTATTATTATTATTGTTATGCAAGTATATTATGGCAGCTTCACAAATGAAATAATGTGTGCATCGAATGTTACTAGTACCGTAAATATTGTGATGACTTTGTTTTTCAAAATATTTCTACATTTTGTTCTTTTACCTCCGTAACTCGTTTGAAAATAAAACAATGTATCCGAAGCAACTGCATAAACAACAATAATGACTGCGTAGAAAAATCTATGTTCTCGTAATAACGTATATATCATAGCAAGAAATAATAACTTTACATGGAAAACTTCAGAAAGGTGTTAGCATGTTGATTGAAATATCATTCATTAAGACTGTTTCCAAATAAAACTAGAAAAAATAATATAACGTAATATATTTCATTCTTGGAAAGTCTAAAACACAACAAATAGTGGCTGTTTTCTTCACAAAAATGAAAATAAGTTTTGTTTTCTTTTACATCGCATATCTTTGTTAAGCTACGGACACGAATGTTCCTCTTCACAAAACATTGGATATTACATTTGTTTGGCTTTAAGAAACTCATAACCTGTTTCTCTAAAATTTCAATCTTCTACAAACAGGATATGTAAGGGTTTACATTGAGTAAATATAGCACAAAGGCAATTTTGTTGAGTTCTTTGTAGCAGAAATACAATGATGAATTTGTCGTGTGTTGTTTATATTTCCAGCTTTGATATTCAGAAACAAAATGAATTCATGAATATTAGAGGGAAATCAAAATTGTTGTTTATAGTAAGACATATCTCTTCGTCGACAGTTGTATAAAAGTTAAAAAGGTGCTATGACGGTAAAAACAAATGTAACCGGTAGGAAACACGTTAGACTTTAAAAGACTGCAAGGGCTTCACATACAACATAATTATTGGTCTTAGTAGAATTTTACGCAGTTTGCATGTAAGCAATATTGTGCACCGCATAATACTGATGCTGAATGCAAGATGCTTGCAAGAAAGAAATCGATAGTTTATATCTTATATTTCATTACAATTACGATCAGAAGTGATAATTAGACAGTACTAATGCATCAGCAAATACAGAACCGATTATTTTTTTATGCATGTTTCTTATGTTTAATTTATATCGTTTACTAAACATTATTATTATTAGCAGAGCCCGGATTTCCATGCACAAACAAACCCCAAGATATGCACGAAAATATTTAAAAAAACGCACTAAAATATGCATTAACAGGTTTTCTTCTGTAAACTCTCTGCGTTTATCAGTAAGAAACTTTTGTAGATCGAAAACTTTCTTTCTACATCAGCAAAAGTCACTGGTGCATGTGAAAAACACCGAACACGAGAGCAATTGGAAGCGAATTTACCTAGAGATGTGAGTAACAAACTAAACGCTTTTTTTTCTTTTCCAAAAAAAAATATTCTACATCTACGTTTACAAAGTGATTTAGTTCACTTTAAATATAACCTACTTTCTTGTGATATACTCTGAAATGTGCTAGTATGCAGCAATAACATTCGGAAATATGCAGTATGCTGAAAAGTTTGCGAAATATGCAAGTACATCGAAATTCACTCAGGATATGCATTTATATGCGCTAACACATGCGTCTCAAATGAATCCTTACAAGTCCGTCGGAAACTTAAAAATATTTTCCATACGTTTCTGCGTGTTAATATAATCATGCATTTTGCATATAAATCCGGGCTGTAATTATTAGGATCATCAAGACTAGGATGCTCAGGTGGCAGGTCATGTAGCCTGAATGGAAGTAAGTGTGAACAGTTTCAAAGTTTTAACTGAAAATCAAATCCGAAAACGACCATTTCGAAGACTTAGACGCAGATGGGAGGACAATATTAATATGGATCTCGCAGAAATTGGGATACAGAATAGAAGCTGGATAAAGTTGGCTAAGAAAAAAAGTTAATAGAGAGCTTTTGAAAAGGCAGCATTAAACCTTAGGGTTCATTAGTTAATTAGTTGGTTTGCTTATATTGTGATTATACATTTTCATTTCAGCAAGCTCATTTTCGGGGTAAAATGCATGTAAATAAATTTGTAAATACATACTAACTACTACTGACTGATCGACTTCGTACATGCATACAGTGTGCAAGTTTTCACAGGTTTTGGTGTAACTATACGTGTTCCTCAGGGAATATTTAAAAGCAGAAAATAATACTTCAAGGTGAAAGGAACTTGAAAAAGTGTTAAAATAATGCCACGAGATCTCACTCAAAAACATTAAAGGATAGTTACCTTAGATATATTTAATTCGCAAGAAGTTATTAGAAAATCTAAGATGAAACTGTTTTGTATACCCCTAACGAAAGGAACCTGACGCAAGGACCGTCAACTACATTTTATGATGACGAAACAAATAAGTAAAACCAAGCAGGAATTTAAATGCTGTATACAATTACATAGCATACAAGAGCTCCCTCACGGCTTAGCGGTTAGCGTACGCGCCTTTGGAGTGGGAGACCCGGGTTCGATTTCCGGCGGGAGCTCATGTGGTTCGGATTCCACGCTAATCAGTAGGTCCACGTCTCATATAGCCTCGCTGCTGAAAGGGACGCTAAACTAAAATCAACTCAATACATAGCATACAAGAACAGCATGTTTTAAACATAAAGAAGTGCAAATTCCAACTTCCTATTGCTTTCTTGTTATTATCTATTAAAAACCAATATATTTCAGGTAGTTAAAAGAGCTAAGCATGCGGAATGAATAGCAAATAGTATTTGAGCATTCGATTTTAAAAATAATGCATTTATTGGTGTTATTGTGTGACATTCTTAAAATAGTTCTTCAAACAAATGCCCTTTCATTTAAATAACAATAAAATTTATAACAGAAATATAAGATGAAAATGGCTCAAAACTTGATTCTTATTATCACCATTGTGTAAGACTGCCACAGAATTTGCTACTTGTTCGTAATTCATTTAGATTATTGCAGGTATTACCGCAGAAAAGAAAGAAAAAAAAAGAAAGTAAAAGGATTTAACACTAAATGTCCATATATGTGATTCAGCAAAGTAGTGCAAAACAAGAAAACTAACAACAGCTTTCAGCATAAAAGATCTTTACAATTTCATCGATAGATGTCAATCAAATAGTGCTTTGTTTTAGATGAAAACCGAATGTATTATTTTTTCACACAACCGAGAACCGAATACCGTCCACGGTAGGTAACTGAGAGACCCATACTGACATCGCAGTACGGAAACTTGATTGATCACCACAATCATTTATCCATACCCAAGAAACACAGACATGTAACAACTTAAACACTTTAGAGTTTCCGGCAGTTAGTTGCAAATGCAGTTGCACAGAGGAAAGCAATGCACCAGTTTGATTGGTTCTATCGGTACTAGTTACTAGTCATCAGTATGCGAATCGGATCTGAGATTTAGTCTCAAGATAAAACTGTATGTTAACAATAGTTATATTATTATTATTATTATTATTATTATTATTATTATTATTATTATTATTATTATTAGTAGTAGTAGTAGTAGTAGTAGTAGTAGTAGTAGTAGTAGTAGTAGTAGTAACTGTGATGTAACTCTTCAGCTCAAGAAAGAAATAACATCGTAGAAACTTTGTAATATGGTTGCGAAAATAAATTAAACTTTTTTTTTTTTTAAAGAAAATGAAGTCCAAATAATTAATAGCAAGAAAATATAATCTGAAAGCTGGCAGCAATACTTAATACAAAACCTAAACTCGTAATTCGACCTGTTGCATTAATAAAGTAATGCGGTTCGCACACCGACATAGAAATGAAAATAATAACCCATAATCTTCCCTGGCTCTTCGGAGATTGGGTAATTGAAAGTGAGAATCATTAAGGAAGTTTGACCAGAAATCATGTTGCTTTTCTGATCTGCATATCAAGATAATTTAATTGGTCGTGTAGTTGATTTTGGAAAGTATATGTAATCTTGCTTAAGATTATTAGAAATGGTATAACTATAAAATTGTATCCTTGGATAATGTTGTTATTTAGAAAAGAAAACACACACATGCAAGGGAACTCTCTGTTCAATATGTACAAATATTACAATTCTAGAGGGTATCATTGCTTAAGGGTACAAAAACTGGTACAATTGCTAAAGTGAAAGTACTAATTATTCTATCACCCTTAGTCTCGTTGCTGAAAGGGAAACCCAACTCTAGCCTACCAACCAACCAACCAATAGTGCGTCACCCTGTCTCACTTTGGACTTTGACCCCGATATTTATGACGTCATAGGTCAAAGGTCAATGACCTTGGCCCGGGGTCAATGATCTAGGGGTACATAGGAACCACCCCTCTAAATTTTGGCAAGGGAATCATGGCCCACCCCCTAAATTTTGGCAGGGGTGCCTAGAACCACCCCCTTAAATTTTGGAAATTGTCAAACATAAAAATTTGGTATGGTAGCCTAGGACCATAGTATGTACCTCTATCAGTATTGGTGGTCTATGTCGTTCCCTTTCATGGGTAAAAAATTGCCAAAAATTCAAATTTCGGGGGTTTTTGACCAAATTTATCCCCTTTGATGAGGTGTTATTATCCTATATAGTTATATGGGCGTCTACGGGTCCATTCCCTTTCATAAGATATGGGTATATTTGTGTACTCATTTAAAAATTTGGGAGGGGTACCTTGGCCCACCCCTTAAATTTTAAAAAATGCCCAACTTAAACATTTGGTATTATAGTACTGGACCCTAACATGTATTATGATAAATTTGGGTGGTCCACCTCGTTCCCTTTTAGGGGTACAAAATTGCAAAAAAAATATAAACGTAAGCAATACGTTGTACCACGTGTTTGGTCTTTTGGCCCAATTTATCCTCTTCGATGAGGTCATATTACCTTATATGGTTATGTGGTTATCTATCGCGGGTCTATTACCTATCATAAGACATAGGTACATTTGTGCACCCCTTTAAAAATTTGGGAGAGGTACCTTGGTTCACCCCTTAAATTATAGAAATTGCCCATTTTACACATTTGGTATAATAGTATAGGACCCTAATATATATTACTATAAATTTGGGTGGCCCATATCGTTCCTTTTCATGGGTACGAAATTGACAAATTTTAGCACAACCACGTGTTTCGTTTTTGACCTAATTTATTCCCTTGGATGAGGTCCTATTACCTTATATGGTTATACGATCATGTATAGGGGTTCATTTCCTATCATAAGACATAGGAACATTTGTGCACCCCTTTAAATTTTTGGGAGGGGTAATTTGGCCCAACCCCCTTAAATTTTGGAAATTACCCAATTTAAACATTTGGTATTATAGTATAGAACCCTAATATATATAACTATAAATTTGGGTGGTCCACCTAGTTTCCTTTCATAGGTACAAAATTGCCAAATTTTAGAACAACCACGTGTTTGGTTTTGGCTCAATTTATTCCCTTGGATGAGGTCTTTTACTTTGTATGGTTATATGATCATGTATAGGGTTCCATTCCATATCATAAACCATATGTACATTGATGCATCCCTTTAAATTTTTGGAAGGGGCACCATGGCCAACCCCTTAAATTTTATAAATTTTCCAATTTAAGCATTCGTTATCATAGTACATGACCTCGACATGTATCATGATAAATTTGGGTGGTCCACCTTGTTCCCTTTCATGGGTAAAAATTACCAAAATATAAACATAAGCAATATGTTGTACCACGTGTTTGGTTTTTGACCCAATTTATTCAATTTGACGCGGTCTTATTACTGTATATGGTTATATGGTCATGTATATAGGTTCATTTTCTATCCTAAGTCATGGGTACATTGATGTACCCTTTAAAAATTGGGAGGGGGTATCTTGACTCATCCACTCAGTTTTAGAAATTGTTTAATATAAGCATTTGGTATCATTGTCCAGGTGTTCAATATGTACCACTATAAATTTTGATGGTCCACATCGTTCCCTGTCATGGGTAAAGAACTACCAAAAATCAAATTTCGAAGGTTATTGACCCCTTTGATAAGTATTTAACACGTTACATGTACAGAGGTTTATTACCTTTATATGTTTATGTTCTCTTTTAAATTTGGGAATTATCAAATAACAAAATTCGGTAAACGTTTTCTAGGACCCATTGTAGATGTTGGTGTTCCTCTTATTGCCAAATATTCAAAATTTAAAGGTTATTGACCTATTTCTTTTATATGGTTTTATTACTGAATAACTACAGGATTTATTACTTTTTCATAAGACACAGGTGTGTTTGTGTACCAATCTTAAATTTTGGGAGGGGTACATTTCTTATTGTCATATCAATAATTGATAATTGTTCTTAAAATTGGATAGCACCTCATTCATTGGGTAAATCATTGTCAAATATTAGTATGATCACGTGATCAGTTATTGACCTATGATGGGATTAGGAGTCCAGGACATTGGTACATTGAAATTTTGTAGGATAATTTGAGAATTGTCAAATGAAATTGCGTCATTGGTTTTGATTATTCCAGCCTATGGACCAAATATAAACGTAAGCAAGACGTTGTACCACGCGATTGTTCTTGATGAGGTAGTGTACAGGGATTCATTTCCTTTGTTGTGGTACTTCTTAAGTTTGAGTACACACTTGTAGAAAACAGTTAGTTCTACTCAGGTAAAGAATTCACGGACATTATTGCCCTTATTGAACATATAATGAGATGAATAATTCTATGACTTAGGTATATCAAGAGAATCATTCTTTAAATTTGGGAATTGTGATAAACAGAACTTTAGCATAAGGTGCGAAATTTGAAACAACACTTTGAACTTTAGTCACAGCTCATAGTCTAAGATCATTTGTGGTGATTGATTTGACCTTGAGCTTTAGAAATCTGATAGCTAACCTTATTGAATCTTATGACTCATAGTCTTAAAGGAATACATGCTACAACACTGAAATTTAGTCACAAGGTGATATAATCTGACACTGGCCAAGTTATTGTTGATGAAATTTGATTGGTTGATCACTATCTTTCGTGCAATCTGATTGGTTGATGATTTTCAAATATTTGCTGCATTCAGTTTTAAGTTTTGTTTAACATTTAAAAAGTTTTTGAAATTTTTGTTTAAAATTTTTTGTTTGAAACTTTGGTTTGACATTTTTTTCGTTTGATATTTTTAGTCTGAATTTTTTTTTCAAAATTTTTGTTTGATTTTTTTTTTGAAATTTTTGTTTCAATTTTTTTGTTTGATACTTTGGTTTGAAATTTTTTCGTTTGAAATTTTTGGTTTGAAAATTTGTTTCTAAAGTTTTGTTTGCAATTTTTTTCTTTGAAATTTTTGTTTCAATTTTATGTTTGTTTGAACTTTTTTTGTTTGAAATTTTTTGTATTTTTTTTTGTTTTGAAATTTTTTGTTTGAAAATTTTTGTTTCGAATTTTTTGTTTGATTTTTTTTTGAAATTTGTGTTTGAAAGTTTGGTTTGACATTTTTAAGAGTTTGTGCACTCATTAGTAAAGAACCGGAATTGTTTAGAACAAAAACCTCTGGCAACATTGTTTATCATGGTGTAATAGTACACGTGAGAACATGCGGTTGTACTTGAAATGAAAAAACACAAATCATTGAATCCATGCCAGATAAAGGATCTGGATATTGTCGATACAATGTATTTTGAACTTCTTGCACTAGTTTGTCTTTAGCGTATTATTTTAATTCCAGTTGAAGTCTTTTAAGGTCTATTGCAATATCAATTGGTGGAAACTCAATGTCCATTTGATCACAAATAAACTGTTTATCAATACAGGTATGCACCCACGAACGATGTTGACAACCATCACAATATCTAGATACATGTTGTACAATATGCATGACACATTTTTTCAAAATAGTACTCTTTCATGAATATACTTGTTTTGTTGCACACTTCCACTGCATGTTTAACACACTAGAATACGTTGATGAATTTGTCCCATTCCGTTTGCGTTAGATACACCATGTTGCGAGGGACATGCAATGTACTCTTTTTACGTAACAGCACCATCTTTTCCTCGAGGACTGTACGCAGCACCACTTCATGATTTGAGCCTAATGATTTGACTATGGTCACATTTAGCTCATCATGAAAATAATCATTCATTTGGTCGATTCGTGAACATAATATTTTCCATTCTTCACAGGTCAGTTGTACACCAAATTGTTCTGCTTTGCCCAATCGAATTACAGGTTCAGATGTTCTAGCACTGATACCAATCATCACATATTTATTGGATAATAGCTTGCGAAGATGAATTCTTTATCGTTAGAAGTACACATCTTTCCTGCTGAAACGCACTTGCTCAAATGATTTCATGGGATAACACTGTATTTGCTGATTTATAGAACTACGGTTGACGTCATTGGAAAGGAATGTGCTGACGTTTAAGTTCATGATTTCATCACAGTTGCTGACGTCATGCTGACCAACGAAAATCATAGATCACATTCAGCATACAACTACGTCTGATGTCAAAGGAATGTGCTGACGTTCGAATTCATGATTTCATCACAATTGCTGACGAAACCGGCTGTGTACTAAATTCATATTGATGATTTCGACCCAAGAATCCTTCGTAACATAAAGATACAGATCCAGTATTTAAGAAACGCAGCAGTTCTTCTTGTTTTGATTCTTCCATGGGTAAATACCTTACTGGTAAAATTATATTCTTATCATTTTCAAGCTTCACTACGATTCTTAATCCAAATTTTGTAGAGATTTTTTGGCTAGCTAAGATTCTATAAGGTACATTCTGTTGTAAATCAGTAATCTTGGTAAATGATTTCATCACATCACATGTGTTTAGAAACTGCAGACAAGTAGCCATGATGACGTTATCATGAATACTAACTCGAACGACGATGCAAAACTGATGACGTTGCATTATCACGTTCTGACGTGTACTATTGCACCATGGTAAGCAATGTTGCCAGAGGTTTTTGTTCTAAACAGTTCCGGTTCTTTACTAATGAGTGCACAAACTTTTAATAATGTCAAACAAAACTTTAAAACAAAAATTTCAAACAAACAAAATTTTTCAAACAAAAATTTCGAAACAAAAATTTTCAAACAAAAAAAAAATCAAACGAAAAAAATTCAAACCAAATTTTCTTCTAGGTAGTTCCGGTTCTTCACTAATTAGTGCACAAACTTAAAAATTTGAATCCAACATTTTCCAAACAAAAATATCGAAACTAAATTGTCAAACGAAACGAAAAAAATGTCAAACCAAAGTTTCAAACAAAAAATTTTCAAACAAAAATTTCAAAAAAACTTCTTAAATGTTAAACAAAACAAAACTGAATGCAGCAAAGATTTGAAAATTATCAACCAATCAGATTGCACGAAAGATAGTGATCAGCCAATCAGATTGCACGAAAGATAGTGATCAACCAATCAAATTGCATCAACAATAACTTGGCCAGTGTCAGATTATATCACCTTGTGACAAAATTTCAGTGTTGTAGCATGTATTCCCTTAAGATTATGAGTCATAAGGTTCAATAAGGTTAGCTATCAGATTTCTAAAGCTCAAGGTCAAATCAATCACCACAAATGATCTTAGATTATGAGCTGTGATTAAAGTTCAAAGTATTGTTTCAAATTTCGCGCCTTATGTTAAAGTTCTGTTTATCACAATTCCCAAATTTAAAGAATGATTCTCTTGATATACCTAAGTCTTAGAATTATTCATCTCATTATATGTTCAATAAGGGCAATAATGTCCGTGAATTCTTTACCTGAGTAGAACCAACTGTTTTCTACAAGTGTGTACTCAAACTTAAGAAGTACCACAACAAAGGAAATGAATCCCTGTACACTACCTCATCAAGGTCAATCACGTGGTACATCGTATTGCTTACGTTTATATTTGGGCCATAGGCTGGAATAATCAAAACTAATGACGCAATTTCATTTGACAATTCTCAAATTATCCTACAAAATTTCAATGTACCAATGTCCTGGACTCCTAATCCCATCATAGGTCAATAACTGATCACGTGATCATACTAATATTTGACAATGATTTACCCAATGAACGAGGTGCTATCCAATTTTAAGAACAATTATCAATTATTGATATGACAATAAGAAATGTACCCCTCCCAAAATTTAAGATTGGTACACAAACACACCTGTGTCTTATGAAAAAGTAATAAATCCTGTAGTTATTCAGTAATAAAACCGTATCAAAAAATAGGTCAATAACCTTTAAATTTTGAATATTTGGCCATAAGAGGAACACCAACATCTACAATGGGTCCTAGAAAACGTTTACCGAATTTTGTTATTTGATAATTTCCAAATTTAAAAGGGAACATAAACATATAAAGGTAATAAACCATATAACGTGCTAAATACTTATCGAAGGGGTCAATCACCTCCGAAATTTGATTTTTGGTAGTTCTTTACCCATGAAAGGGAACGATGTAGACCATCAAAATTTATAGTGGTACATATTGAAGACCTGTACTATGATACCAAATGCTAATATTAAACAATTTCTAAAACTGAGTGGATGAGCGAAGATACCTCCTCCAAGTTTTAAAGGGTGCATCAATGTACCCACGTCTTATGATTAGAAATGAACCTATATACATGACCATATAACCATATACAGTAATAAGACCGCGTCAAAGGGAATAAGTTGTGCCAAAAACCAAACACGTGGTACAACATATTGCTTATGTTTATATTTTGGCAATTTTTTACTAATGAAAGGGAACAAGGTGGACCACCCAAATTTATCATGATACATGTCAAGGTCATGTACTATGATAGCGAATGCTTAAATTGGAAAATTTATAAAAGTTAAGGGGTTGGCCATGGTACCCCTCCCAAAAATTTAAAGGGGTGCACAAATGTACCTATGTCATATGATAGGAAATGAATCCCTGTACATGATCATATAACCATATAAGGTAAGAGGACCTCATCCAAGGGAATAAATTAGGTCAAAAACGAAACAAGTAGTTGTACTAAAGTTTGGCAATTTCGTACCCATGAAAGGAAACGAGATGGACAACCCAAATTTATAGTAATATATATTAGGGTCCTATACTATTATACCAAATGTGTAAAATAGACAATTTCGAAAATTTAAGGGGTGGGCCAAGGTACCCCTCCCAAATTTTAAAGGGGTGCACAAGTGTACCTATGTCTTATGATAGGGAATAGACCCCCTATACATAACCATATAACCATATAAGGTAATAGGACCTCATCGAAGAGGATAAATTGGGCCAAAAGACCAAACACGTGGTACAACGTATTGCTTACGTTTATATTTTTGCAATTTTGTACCCCTAAAAAGGAACGAGGTGGACCACCCAAATGTATCATAATACATGTTAGGGTTCAGTACTATAATACCAAATATTTAAGTTGGGCAATTTCCAAAATTAAAGGGGTGGGCCAAGGTACCCCTCCCAAATTTTTAAAGGGGTACACAAATATACCCATATCTTATGGAAGGGAATGGACCCCTGTAAACGCCCATATAACTATATAGGATAATAACACCTCATTAAAGGGGATAAATTAGGTCAAAACCCCGAAATTTAAATTTTTATCAATTTTTTACCCATGAAAGGGAACGACGTAGACCCCCAATACTGGTAGAGGTACATACTATGGTCCTAGGCTACCATCCAAATTTTTATATTTGACAATTTCCAAAATTTAAGGGGGATGGTCCTAGGTACCCTTGCCAAAATTTAGGGGGTGGGCCATGATTCCCTTGCCAAAATTTAGAGGGGGTGGTCCTATGTACCCCTAAGTCATTGACCCGGGCCAAGGTCATTGACATTTGACCTATGACGTCATAAATATCGGGGTCAAATTCCAAAGTGAGACAGGGCGATGCACTTACTACTATCTTCCCTTCCTAACGCATGTTCAGCAGTGTTTCATATTGAAAGCTGTTTGATTAATCCTGATTGTTTCAGCGTAGTAACATACTGTACCTTGGTCTGTGATAGGCAACCGTTATAACAACATTGTTATCACAATTTGGGTATTAAGGTGAAATACGGGGAGGGGGCAGAACTTAAATAATATAACATGCTTCTCATTAATGGTTGAATATATGGCATTTTACAACTTACTATAATACAGCTAATATAGTACAAAAATGTTATTCATTTCAACGAATGTAGTATTAATGGCATAGGGAAAAGTAAGCAAAATGTTGTTCGTTCACAAAAGAGGAAGGAACTAATTAATATAGATGAATGGATTTAAGCTACATTATTTTATTTAAATATGCGTTTTTTATACAAATTATATTGTATCTCTGCAATACTGGCACTACTTGGTAACTCTTTCTGGAATATTACAATACTAATACTGGAATGTGGCATTGTAACACCTCATTGAGCCGTTATTCCATATTAATTTGCATAATGTTTAATCACTTATATTAATTATTCAACGTATTTGTTTGTGATACACTAATACATTATATGATACCTATTAAGTTAAGATCAAATAGGAAAGCAACAAAATTTATATTTTGTTAGTTAAGTTTGTTCCACTTGGAAAGTTATATCTCATGAGAACTCCAGAAGTCAGCACAAATATAGCTGTGTCGCACTTCATCTCTACACTCTAATACATTTACATTAATGCGTGTCCGCGTCAGTGTCTGTATCATTGCCAATCTATTACTAAGGATGCGAGAAAAAGTTGTACGTAACTGCTGCATTGATTGTTCTGTCAGTCACTCTTCACTTGGCACACCAACATTCTACATTCATATCTATTACCAACTGAAATAACGTCCCATCACACATCATAGATTGTCCCTAGCAACACTTGGACAGCACCTTTTCTTTTTCTTCAGCAAGTGTTTATTTAAAATGTAAGTTTCGCACTCCAAGGAATATATATATATATATATATATATATATATATATATATATATATATATATATATATATATATATATATATATATACCAGTCCCAGGCATTTTTCTCGGCTTGTAGTGCACGTCGACATTTCAAACAAAAAAATTGAATTACCAAATCGTATGTGAAGAATCAAATGGTGATACTGTCATATCCAGTGGCGCAGCGTTAATACTACTACGGGGAATCAACTCCAAAATTTTAAATAGAAAGTGATATCAATTTCGATTTCTTTGGAAGCACTATTGAAAAAGAAACAACTTTTACAGGAAACACTTTTCGTTAAATTAAATGGTTTGACATCTATGTATGTTACTTGTAGACTTGTAGACACTTCAAACGGATTTGGTGCAAGACAGACTGTCACAATGAAAGCAAGGAATGAAATTAAATGATGCACGTAAATTAGGAGATTCGAAAATACCTTTCGCGATATGTATGAAAAATAGCTGAAATGTCATGTGAAACAGTCATCGCTTAATGTCATTATCACGAAAATAATACCTGAAGCTAGTTTGATTTACCGAAGAACTGAAAATGAATCACAGATTCAACAAAGATAAACAGAGTTATGTGAAAGATGTTTACTACGAGTTTATGAAGTGGCATCCCGATTTGTTTCTTAGAACTCCTGTGTCTAGAAGTATATTCAGAACAACAAGTTTCAATAAGGAAGAAGCTGCAAAGTTCTGTTCAAATTAGTGCACACTGATGGATGAAGAAATATTCTTTTCCACCATCACAAACATAGAACGTGGATGAGACTGGTGTATCGAAGTATCATCCCAAAGTGATACGTGAAAAAGGGAAACGAGTTGTGGGCAAGTTGATGTCGGGCGAAGGAGGTCGAAATATAACACTGATGTCCTACGTGAGTACTACTGGTCAGTTTGTAGTAGAAACCTGCACGGGCCGGGCTTGGGCGGGCCGACTCTGTTATTTCTTTGGGCCGGGCCGGGCTTGGGATGGCCGACACTGATTTCTCTTCAGGTCGGGCCGGGCTGGGGCCGATCAATTGCAATTCTTTAATAATTATTGACTTTCGTTAAACGATAATTGGAATAAAGCCAAACGTTGAAGAAGTGTGTCAGTAAAAAATGTTACAAAGAATGCAATAGCTATTTACAGTTTGTGTTGCTTAGCGGCTCCACTTTCACTATAGAGGATTGCAGGCATTATGCGGTAAATTGAGCTCTGACATTGACCTTCACTGAACTCAAAATATAAAAAAGAAGGGGTGGGAATGTTTTGCCTGTCGCTAAACAATATTGCCATCTTCACTTTATGCTAAAAATCAATTAAGTTAGATTTTTGTTACAGGGAATGGAGTTTTTGTTCTCTCGATGACAGGCAAAGTTCTAGGAGGCAATGGTACCATTCCAGAGGCAATCGTCAGGTTATGAATCAGAGTTTAGAAAATATTTCTGAGGGTTAGGTCAAATTTAGTACTAAATTTTGAGAAAAATTCGGGCTCGAACTATTTTTTTTAAAATTTATCGGGCCGGGGTCGGGCCAAAACTTTTAAAATTTATCGGACCCGGGCCGGGCTCGGGCCAAGAATTTTGAAAAACTTATCGGACCGGGCCGGGCTGGGCAGGGCTCGGGCCGAAAATCTCGAAAACTTTTCGGGCCCGGGCTGGGCCAGGCCTAGGTACGTTCGGGCTGGATTGGGCTCGGGCCGAAAAATTAGGCCCGTGCAGTCTCTAGTTTGTACCACTCCCCTTCATATTTCCGCATCAGAGGATGAGTGAGAGATATGGTTGATTCTCCACCGGAGAGCATTGCTGTAGCAGAAAGTATTGGTTGGATAATGTGTGATACTTTTTTAGCTTGGTTGCAACGCTTGTGAAATTCTGTCATCCTTACCCTTAGAACTCAGTTCTGCTAATTGTTTATGAACATGGCTGTCATAAAGAACTGAAAGTGATTCAATATGTGAGGGATCGCAGTATTTACTGCTCAGCACTCCTCCACATACCACTCATAAGAGTCAATCCATTGATAGGTACAGTATCTTATGAAACCGTTTAAAGACGCATAGAATTAAGTTTGTTCACTGTGGATGCGTAAGAATGCTGGAGTAAAAATAACAGAATACGATGAAGGGCAACTTATTTCAGAAGCATACCGAAAGATGTGGCGCATGGACATTGCTCTCAATCGCTTTTGCGTGCACCGGAATATATTCACTGAACTCTCAGATATTTACAGACACCGACTATCTGTCCGCTAACGTGATTCTTGTTGCAAGACGTTACACTAGGCCTAACTGTGAAGACCCACAACCTTAAATTTCAGCAGCGGTTGAGGAAAAGGGGGCTACTTCCTACTCGTCGTCTGCAGCGGATCCACGTTTTCCAAATACGACCGAGGAATCAGAATCTTCTCGTCCATCAACTAGTAAAGAGCTCTCCATTAGTGAACAGTTATCATCATTACTGGAAAATCGCAAGAGACGTTTAGCGTCACGATCCAGAAGAACTGGATGGCGTGTGGTACTAATATCTTCGCCATATAAGGCGCAAATTGAAAGAAAAGTGACTTCAGCACACGAACTACCAAAAGAAGGTCGCAAGAAGCTTATGAACCACCACACCGACAAAGAGAAAATACGATTAGACGAACGGGAAGCACCTCTGAATGCAATCAACAATAATAGAAGAAAAGGACAGAATAAGAATAATAGAAGTCCAAAGTAAATGTGGTAAACAGGTGAGCGTAGAAAATAAAGTAACGAAAAAAGAAACATAGAAGGAAAACAATACAGAAAAGTAGATAGTAGAACAATAAAGATGTGTAGAGGTAAAAGAGAAGGCGAAGAGATGGAAGAATTAGTCAAGGGAAGAAAAGAAAAAAGTAGAGGTTGAATTGGAAGAAAAAGACACAAAAAGGAGGAATGATGGAAGGAAGTCTGTATAATTAAAAAAAATGGTTGATACACAAATGAAGAAGAGGTCAAGAAGAGAAAGAGTGACACACTGGTGAAGAAGCAGATCAAGGAAAGAAGAAGTTGTAAAACAAGAGAGAAAAAGGAGAAATTTTCGTATGATGGTTATTAGTAACGATAAATACATATTAATTGGTTCCACATGACGAAGTGGAAAAAGAAACGAAAAAAGTTCCGATATAAAACAGTTGAATATTTGTTGATTGTAGTTAAGAGATAAACAGTTGAATGGTTGTTGATTTCACTCCTATTGCCTATTATTGCGTGTGCTTGAGGGAACCGATATGATGTTTTCGAATATCGAAGCTTTTGACATGTTAATGACGTTGGTAAATGTCGGCAGATTCATAGTAAGGCGCGAGGCTGTATAGTGAACAGTTTCCCGATCGTGCTCGACAGTCGAGAAAAGTATTTCGGATCTTGGCACTTCGTGTGCAGAGGACTAGGCACGCCCCTCCTCACCACTATAAATGTCATCAGATCAGGTGCAATGTTCAGGATAAGCTGCTTCCCGACATCCTTGTCGCAGTACACATGGATCAACAAATCTCGGCAAGACGACTAGACAGGGATGCTGCTATTAGCCACATGACGGTTTGAAGGGTTCTGCACAATAATGCGTTCCATTTTTACCATGTTCATCTGCATCTGGAGCTTCGAGAACAAGATTTCCATAACCGTCTGGGGTTTTGTCAGTGGATGAGCGCCAGTAACTAATGTTTCCACCAGAATATTCTGTGGACGGATGAGGCGACCTTCAAGAGCAATGGAGATGTTAACATACACAACGCTCACTACTGGTCCAGCGAGAAACCTCACTGGGTACGTGAAGTTGACAATCAACATATCTGGAGTCTAAATGTCTCGTGTGGTATAGGAGGAGGTCAAATAATATTGGTCCCCATTTCTTCGAAAGTACATTAACAGGGGTAGGGTACGCAACTTTTTTGTGAGATGTCCTTTGTGAGCTCTTGGAAGACGTCCCACTAACAACTCGTGAAATGATGTGGCTACAAGACGTTTGCCTTGCTCATTTTGCGAGAGGTGCTAGACGAACTGTTGCTCGTTTATTCCCATACAGATAGATTGGAAGAGGAGACCGATTTCCTGGCCAGCTCGTTCTCCAGACTTGTTTCCGCTCCATTTTTTTTTTCCTTTTGGGGACGTGTCAAGGAGCTGCTTTACCAAGGGCATCATACTACAAGGGACTACATGATGGAGAGGATCCGTAATGTGCGCCATGGACTAAGTGCAAATGAAATGTTAAGAGCAGTTAAAACTGTCCCGGTAAGCAATCGCATGTATATCGCAGGTGTTGGACGATCCTTTGAACAGTTATTGAGAGTTTTCTTTAGGTCCAAATGCGATATGTTGATAAGAATGTTCATAACTTGCAGGTCACGCTATTTATGTTATTTACTATTTTCAGTTTATTCATTTGTACTCTTCTTGCACAATTAGTTGTGCAATCAGTTCTGAAATACAATGAGTTTAAAATTTTTCGTTTTCTTTGGATGTATTATTGCTCGGACTTTACATCCAAAATTGTTTCATACGTAGTTTTACTTAAAACAAGAGTGTTTTTCTCTCTTATTCCTGTTTTAAATTGGTTCTGAGCCCGAAATTTAAACTACATATTGTCCTGGAATATTGACCTCGTTTGTTGATACGTGCACGAGATATGTCGTAACATTTGATACTGAATGCTGTAAAGAGTATCAACAGTAGTATTTGATAGAACATATGTTATCTGGTGTTCTTTTAAAGTCATTGCCAACTATAAAACTTGTTCTGTGGCTGCAATTCAAGAACAAGTAACGCACACCAATGCCAAGTCGCAGAATTTAACGAAAAGTGTCTCCTGCAAAAGTTGTTTCTTTTTTCAATAGTGCTTCCAAAGAAATCGAAATTGATATCACTTTCCATTTAAAATTTTGAAGTTGAACCTCGTAGTAGTATTACTGTTACGCCACTGGATATAGAAGCATCACCATTTGATTCTTCACATACGATTTGGTAATTCATTTCTTTTTTGTTTCAAATGTCTACGTGTATTACGAGCTGAGAAAAATACGTGGGACGGGTACTCTGATAATAGCAATTCTACAACAAATAGCAGAGGTAGAGGCCAAAACGTAGAATTTAATGAAAAGTGTTTCCTGTAAAAGTTGTTCCTTTTTCAATAGTGCTTCCAAAGAAATCAAAATTGATATCACTTTCTATTTAAAATTTTGTAGTTGACCCCCCGTAGTAGAATTACCGCTTCGCCACTGGATATGGAAGCATCACCATTTGATTATTCACATACGATTTGGTAATTCATTTTTTTTTGTTTGAAATGTCTACGTGCAATACGAGCAAAGAAAAATGCCAGCGACGGGTGGTCTGATACACCCTATATATATATATATATATATATATATATATATATATATATATATATATATATATATATATGATGTTAATGAACTGTACCGACAAACTAACTGTAAGAGGTGATTCCTTACGTCAAAATAATAGAAAAAAGTTCATATGGAACTATTGCGAAAAGTGCATAGTTTCAGAGCTAGGGCCAAAATCGCCAAGAATCCAAATTTCAAGAGGTTCTATTTCGAATTCCAGACTGTGGATGGTGGTCCTTATCAGCGTAAAGGAAGTCATCCATGCGCATTCCAAAAATGCATATTTCATTAATGTTCAATGAGCGTTCAAAGTATTTCGTGCAAGGTAAAATTCCGAGACATGCTATCAACCGAATTTTGAGATATGCTCTGACTTTTTGATTGTCCAAGGTAAGTAAACGATAAGCCTTGATAGCAGTGAACAAGGAATCCTTTGGTGCTATGTCGGAAGTGTTAAGGATGGTCAGTAGCACGATCTATCGTACTTGCGTAAACGCATGCTGCAATTTTTTTTCTCACGCTTATAAATGAAGAAAATGTTAAATATACCGTGACGAAATACATCGCATCACACGTTATTCCGATCACACACACACACACAAACACACTCACACAAAACATAGAGCTGCCGGTTTCTAACACTTTCGACTTCATTCTGAAGCACTGAATGTCCATTGTTGTCAAGGCTTACCTCCTGCCACTTTGGATCCTCCTTGAAATCAGGGTATATCTGAGGACTCTATTGAGAGCATTTCTGAGAATTACACCCTGTAGGGAATATCCTGTAAACCTATTGAAAATTGACGAAATATGCACTTTTGGATTGCGTATGTGTGACTTGCTTTACGCTGATAATGACCACCATCCACAGTTTCTGGAATTCGAAGTAGGACATCTCGGAATTTGGCTTTTCTTGCGAGTTTGGACAGCCCTACCTCTGAAACTATGCACTTTTCACCATAGGTCCATATGAACTGTCTCTCTTATTTTTATGTGAAAATGTGATGAATCAGATCTTACAGTTTGTCGGTACAGTTCATTAACACCCTTTGGGTACTTAATTTGATTGTATGTATATATAACCAGGTCAAGTACCCAAATATCGGTCACAAGTTTGTGTGCAGTGTATATAAGGTAATATAAGATATGTAGGCCTACAATGCAAGAATATTGTAATATTATGTAGGTAGAGTCAATGACGTATACGGGATTTTTGGTCGTTCACATTTTTATTTAAAAAAAAAAAATTGTCGTAGATAAGTATTGTATAAAGTTTCTCTAAGTCAATTATAACTCTAGATAAACATTTTCAGTGTAGGATTAAAATAACCCCTTCGGCAAACGATGTTGCCTCAGGTAGATAGAATGTTGTCTTATTCCAAAACAACCTCAGACAGAATAGGTATATCTGTAGCCCATAGCGGTCTCTGGGTCAAGTATCAAAGGTTAAGTCTCCGTAGCACATGGCAGCCTCGGAAGAAGGTATTGTAGGTTAATGGTCAATACAAAACACTGATGATTTGTTAGTTCCTTTGGAGGGAGCCGTCTTTTGGATGGGGGGCCTATGGAGGGGTAGTCAGATTTCTTCGTTGTTCTCCGTGTCTTCTTTGTTTCTTCCTGAAAGTGTAGTTTTGTGTCTGCTAGATCTGTTAAAAACTTGAGTTCTACACTCTTGAAGTGGAAAAATGCCAATAGGAGATGTTGGTGTATCTAGCAATAATCATATAATTTTACGCAGAAATAAATGAAATGCGCTAAATTGAATGTTATTTGGTAAATCAAGTTGAAAGAATTTCGTACTTGGCTTTGAATAAGATTTAATTCTCTCTAGCTTTTTATTTTAAAGGAAGCAAATATAATTTAGGGCGGGCACTGCCCGCTCTAGCCCTTCCTTAGTTACGGGCCTATGAAAGAAGTTGGTCAAAATCAGTTGATTCAGACAACTTTACAGTTGTCAATCTTTTTGGATTTCAATATGTCATTCACATTGAATTTATGTGAGTAAAAAACACATTCGCATTGTGAAGTAAAAAATCCTCGAATGTATAGTTGTATACTTGTAACGTTATTACCAGGGTCCCAGAACTTACTTCCGGCAGGCTTAAAGAAGAACTGCTATTCACGTCCCAGCTAATTATATCGTTAATAATTAAATAATGCAAGTAAATTATACACATGTAGGAATAAATAAATAGTGATCGCTCGAATCGATTGTGCATAAATGAATAATATATGTGTACTACCTAAAGCAAAAAATATCTAGACACGAGATTTGTTATCCTTATATCTAGTAGTTTAAAAGTTGCAGTGGGTGGTTGAAACATGTTTCAATCTCCGAAGACATATATATATATATATATATATATATATATATATATATATATATATATATATATATATATATATATATATATATATATATATATATATAGAGAGAGAGAGAGAGAGAGAGAGAGAGAGAGAGATTAAGCATGTGCTAAGAATAAAAGTCCTGCCAAACTTTCCTTATTCGGCATAGAGATTCCGAACATTAATATGTCAGTCATTGCTTTTTTCGTGTTATATTCAAGATAAACCAAGTAGTAAGTGTTTTGGTATCTTTTCATGTAAGAAAAATATCAATATTAAAATATAACTTGCACTTATTATTAAATCACGAAAAGCTGCATGCAGAAACAAAATAAGTACATGAGTTTCAATTTTCATAAAATACACATTTTCATATCAATCACAGTAAGAGTACGCTTGGAAAATTGGACTACATTTCCATAAGGAAAGTTGTTTTATGACAACTGTCGTACTCAATCATTGAACGCCCAATTCGGGTCAAACTGAGAATCTCCTTTTCCCTCCTACATACACCACATTTAGTTACAATGTCTTTTTCTTGCTTGTACTATTGTACCTTCTGTCAACTACTTGGCGTATGTTTTTTTTTTTTTTTTTTTTTTTTTTTTTTTGTACAGAATTTGATTCTAAGCATGTATTTCTGTTGTAAATCTCAGTTAGCTTTTGCTATTAGTTAGTTTCCGTTTATCATGCTGGTTGAGCAAAATGAAGAAAAAGCTCTTGCTTTATAAACTATCTTATTAGAGACATAAGTTCTCAAACTGAAAATTTGAATTCCATTGTATAATAAGCGACGGACTGGAAAGTGTTTCACATTTATATTCATTTTTGTACTTTTATAATTGTCTTGTATATAGCCAGAAAACCACTAGGCTCCTCATTTTGTTCAACTTTCACCTATTTCATATTATTGTACATTACGTCTTATGTTGTAAAATTCACTAATTTCACTTACAATCATACCATAATAGTGTTATATCGAAGTTTACACCATTCTAATCACATAATATATGTAAGCTTTACATAGGAAACAAAAAAAAAACATAAACAATAAATAAAGAAACATATGTTCTTAAATATCTCTTTTTAGAAGCAATTCAAGTAGAAAAGAAAAAAGTGAATAAAAGAAAAATGTTGTTTAAATCCTTTAGTCTTTTAGATCCTCTAGTAATGCCGTTTAAAGAAATGTCACACTCAATCGGTTGTTAGAAACAACGTCCAAAGTCTCGGAAGAACAAAACGGATAAAATTGATCGTAAAAAAAATATCTACCCTAGAAATCATTCTCACGCGTGACATCATCAACCCTCAGAGAATTGGTGAGACTAAAAAGAATTATATATAAAATTCTTTTTACTTTGAAAGATAATGCAATTGAGAGAGTTTCCCCAGAAGGAAATTTCGCTTTCTGTTCAGTTGAAGGAAGACAAATCTTGTTTAGAGGAGGCCATCTTTAATACAGAAAGAACGAAAGGAAGCTAAAGCACCTTTAAAGGAAAACTTAATTTAAATTATTTTATCATACGCTCCAAGAAATTCAATACGACATATGTGAAAATCTGGGAAAAGGGCACTCTGTAACCAAGTAGCTAACTAGAGTGGATATGTTTTTGTGTATATTCTCGAGTATTATTCCCTGTATGGATTTACATGGTTTATATCCCACGTTATTAAAGTCATACTTAGTATGGTCTCTCGTTGGTAAAAGAAACATTAATGTTAACTCAAATCCCTACATATACATCACGCGTACATAATATATTAGTTGTACAACTTGACAAAATCTTTCTGCCTTACCACCAACTTAATTCAATTCTATCTTTGAAATTTGGTGTAAATACATAATGTTCCGGAAACATTGGAGTATGCGTATGGAAGGAACTGAAAATAAAAAAAAAAAAAAAACAATAGCAAATGAAAGCCAAAAGCAATATTTACTCACATTAGTATTATACTTTAACAATATCGAGAACTATTTTAGTGGACCATAACTCCTTCTCTTCCCACTTTCAGAAGTCTTTTTTACATCCACAATAATAAGAGTATTGTCATTCTGCTGGACCACTTTCTTGGAGATTCGCGTCCAAATGTTTTAAAGGAAGTTAGATTTGTCACTGGTTCCGGGCGTTTTCGGTATTCAGCTTTGCAGAGGGCCCAATATTTTTTTCAATCGGCCTCGCTTGGGGAACGTTAGGGGCATTTTTTTTTTCAACTAAGTCGATGTTATTTGCTTTCAGGTAATCGGTAACTTCAGTATCTTATTGACATGTTTCCATATCAGGCCAGAAAATGACATTGTGACCGTTGATGAAAGGTAGCAAAATTGTGTTAATGCATTCATTAAAGTAAATGTCTGCAGTCATTGTGGTCGTCGAAGTGTAAGATGCCTAAACCTTTCCCTTACGTCCGTTGTTTGTCATATCAGGTATAGCTTGGGAAACTTTGCCTTGGCCTTCAAATTGAATTTCTCGCTAACCTGCGTTTTATCTCGATATGAATAGAAACTTACGTTCCGCAACATCATTAAGGTCGACAGAGAGTACGTATCGTCATCAATCACTAGTATTTTCAATGACGCTGAGTCCATTTATTGCAGCAATTTTGCGCAGATTCTTTGTGTACATTTTTTTTCTTCCGTATGCCTTGGAGCCACTTTTGCTTTAAGTCCAATTTCCCTCTTTTGATTCTGTGTATGGCAGTAGGCGGTAACTTAAATTTTCGAGCCAATTCGCGGACAGACCCACTGGGATTCTTCGAATGTTCCAATTCAACTTTATTCACTACTGGTGGCTTTTTGAATTTGGCACTACCGGTGTCCTCAAACCTTCGTAGAATACGATAAATAGTATTTCGGGCAATCCTTTCACTGATGAAATGGCTAGACGTCACTCCGATTTCTGTTACATACATTTTGAAAGAAATGGCAGATATTTTCTGCGTCCTTCTGCCCACTTTGCTTACCCATTCCCACACCTTAAGCACTACACAAAAACGACACCACACTCCGCAAACGAGATTCAATCTGCCATCTATTTGCACACTCAAACGGGTTTCACTTCACTTTATCATGTGTAGTACGCTAATTCCAATCATGCTACAATGTTTCCGGAACACACCTTATATAAAGGTGACCAAGAGAGTTATGTCGCTTTTTGTGGAAGTCTGTGTTCCATTGGCCCTCACACCGTGACTTGGATGCAGATGGAGATAAGGCGAAGGTCAGTTGTTGGTGTGGATATATCCAACATAATACCTGGTTGTGGCACTTCAGTTACACCGTGAACTTGCATAAGGACAGAGTGCACATGGACCTCCACAGAGCGTCATAAGGGTGTGTGTGTTGTACAAGTTCAAACTGGGATTAAACATAGCTGCAGCGGGGCGGAAGATATGTCAGGCCTTTGGTGAGGGTATCATGACTGCGAGGACAGTGCAGTGGTGGTTTAACAATGTTTAGGACGGTGACGAAACATTCGAAGACTTACCATGAGCCGGGAGACTAATACATGTAAAAAATAAAGATCTTCAGGCAGCAATTGAGGCGAAAAATGGCCAGACATGTGAGGAACTGGGGCTACTATTTAGTGTGAGTGGAGAAACCATTCGGCAGCACGTCCATCAACTCAGCAAGCAGTACAAGTTGGGTCGACGAGTTCCATATGATTTAACTCCGGATCAGAAGGCACCGCGAGCAGACAACTGTATTTATTTACTGTCTCGCCTAAGGAAGGAGCCATTTCTGGACCGGTGTTGACATGTGATGAGAAGTGGGTTCTCTACGAAAATCCACGGCGCCGTCATCGTTGATTAGTATCGAACGAACTGGTCCCAAAATAGTCGAAACCAGCAGTGCCTCAGAAGAAGGTCCTACTCTGTGTTTGACGCACTGCTCGCGTCATCGTGTATCGGAAAATGCTACCAGCTGGTCAGAGCATCAATGCATCCGTATACTGTCAGCAATTGAGCCGTGTTCAGGAAAAAAAATCAAAACTCTGGAGCCAGCATTTCTGAATCGCAAATGGGTGCTCCTTTTACAGGACAACGCTATGTTCCACGTGCTTAGGATGACGCGGGACACCATTCTACACCTTGAATGGTAAACTCTGTTGCATCCACCATACTCCACGGAAATTGCACCGTCCAATTATCACATGTTCCTTTACTTGGACAATCGCCTTAGACGGCGCCGTTCAAATCCCTAGTAGAGTTGCAAAATGCACCAAGTACTACCCACCAAGTACTACCGCGATGGAGTACATGGCCTTTCAGAACGTTGACAGAAGCTCATCGATGCTGATGGGGATTATTTTTGATCTTCCAGGTACGTTTTAGGTTCGAAGGTGGTGGGTAAAAAAAGCGACAGAACTTTCTTGGTTGCCTTTATGCATAAGTTCTTCACTTCTGCAATTAAGGATGTTTTGAAAGTGTGATTTTCGATCATTATACACCTTCTTCATACATATTCTTCGGTGCAATCACAATTGATATTTGAATACGAAGTATAGCTTTCAATGATCTACCATATATTCTACCTATTATTGTTCCTGATTAGTTAAAGATTTTAACGGTTTTTTTTATCACCAAGGCTAATAGACATGAGCATATGGCTTAGCCTGGGGTTCAAACTACATGAGTTCCCACCAGGAACAGAAAGCAAGTGTTCTGCACCAAAGGTACGTATGTTAACAATATAGCCAAGGAAAAGGTTTCAGTTTTATTTTATTTGTTTTTTGCCCTTCATTTGAGTTTTCCTTGAAACACTTACGAGACTGTAGTTCATACGAGTTCATCCAAACTCACTTGATTGGGATCAAAGTTAGTTTGGTGGGAGACCTTGACCTGGTATATAAACGTGGAATATTATGTTGTGCATGCTTATGGTTTCCCAGTTATGGGCAGTCGCGTGTTGAGTCGTACTTTTAATAACAAAATATTGATTATTCCGCTGATGGATGCATTTATTAGTAGTATGTAAATTGAGTTGAAATGAAATTAAATTTTTAAGTTCTACGTCCTACGTTTATGCCGGTTAGGCTAGACGGTGATGATGAGTAATGAATGAAATGGTGGAATGAAGAAAGTGGGGGAAAAGGGAAAACCCCGAGAAAACCCACGCACATGGTGTATTTCCACCGGAAAGTTCACTTGGTGGGGGCTGGGATCAAAGCCGGGACCCCAATCACCAGAGGTGAATGCTCTACCGCTGAGCCCCGCGGACCTATAGTTTGTAAATTGAGTCAACACATTGAAGCAAATACTAATTTAAATAGCAAATACATTATTTGTCAGTAATTGTATCATATTCACTCGCGTAAGTTGGTATAAATAACTGCAGTAAGAAATATCGTTGCAGCCAATTTCCACGAAGAAAATTCTTAGGAAATGAAAACTGGCCTGCACTGCCGTAACAATGTTAAACACGAACAAGAGTTTTAGATAGACTCACCGATTTCGAGGCTATGTAGAAACGATTCTATTAAGGGTAGGAATATGAAGTTTAAAATTTAAGAAGATATTTAAGAGGTGTGCTTATGTACCAAATCTCACATTCCTAGCTTCAACCTTATTTAAGTACTTGTCCCCTAAAATATGCAGTTTTCAGGCTCACTGATTTACTAACTCACTTATCAAATTGTTTAGATGCTTTCCAATGAGGTAGAGAACTGGAAGTCAGCTCAAAGGTACCTTATACTCAGGGGCGCCCGAAGAAAATTTTCTAGGGAGGGGCCCATCACCATGGTTGCTATATTACGTCTGGTACTTCTGGAATTTAATATACGTGGTTTGCTATATTACGTATACATTTTCGTGAGTCAGGAGGGGGCCCGGGCCCCACCCTGCCTTCCCCTTCGGGCGCCCATGCTTATACTGACTTGAGTATGGGTAAAATCCGGAATGTGATTACTGTGCAATACAAATTCTTCTATGGACGAAAAACTGTCTTTAGCCAAGCAGAAATCGGTTCATTCCCTGACTGAATCAGTTATCGCATTGATTAGGCAGTTTCCAATGAGATAGAGACGTGAAACTTTACATAGAGGTACCTCATAACTGCTTGAAAATGAAAAAATGTCCGAAATTTGAGGAATGTTTCATGAAATCTTTTATGGGCCAAAAACTGTCCTTACCCCAACAGAGGTTGATTCATTCACTCACTCATCATTCGTTAGATACTTCCCAATGAGATAAAGACGTGAAAGTCTGCATAAGGGTACCTACCTTATAATGACTTAAGTATGAAAAACTTTCGAAATTTAAGGAATGCACTATGGGAGTTTTTTTTTTTTATCGGCAAAAAAACTGTCCGTAGCCATTAGGTACTTCATATTGAGATAAAAATGTGAAACTCTCCATAACAGTATCTTATAACGGCTTGAGTATGAAATTTAAGGAATTTGCTATGATAAATTTTTAATGGGCGGGAAACTATCCTTACAATCAGAAATTGGGAACGATTCGCGCCAAGTTCCAATGCTCGTTTCAGGTGCAGTGGTCAAGGAACTTGGCTTATCCATCTTCATCTCAATACTTTTTTTTTTTTTTTTTAGGTTGATGAACTTGGCTGTACTTTTTGCACCTCTGGTGTCTTTGTTCAGATAATACATACATGAGAGATGTCTTATTTAATGATGGTTCTGGAACCTACTGATTTTTGCTAATTGGAAAGTCCAGTCGTCTAATATATTTTTTGCTTGGTGAACAAATTGGAGCAGTGCTTTGATTACTATGCATTTGAATATTAATTGTTCGCATATCATTAAAAAAATTCGGCTGAACTTTATTAGAAACACTCGCTACCAGTTGATACTAAGCAAACTTTTTGTCATGGAGCTCGATCTCATCATAAAATAATTGCTGAAGCACGTAACCCACCTTAGCAATTTTCTTAACGGGATTTTTTTTCTTTACCTAATTTACCGTAAATGCACGTAGATTGTTGTTAAATCTATACTTTCTTGGAACAGTAATTGATTTCTAAACAACTTCTACGTCTCTACGCTATAGGAATGTAACTTGTCTCTATTCGTAATGCTGAAAGCAATTCGCATGATACCTCCAACATAATTCTCAAGTGTAGACCTATCATATACATTATGTTATAAGAAGATGAAATGCCTTTGTAAGGATGCCACCACTTCAATACAAGTAACACTGCTTAGTTCATTGTATGATTGACTGTCCAATTCCACTAACTGTACGGCGCAAAATGGAAACCCTATGAGATACTATATTGTGGACGTTTACGATTCTCAAGTTACATGTGACAAATATTGCGTCATATATTCCAAACATAAGCCGAGACATCCAACTCATCTGATCAGATTCAAACTTGGCATGATGGTATACATTAATATTTTTTTTTCTTTTTTTTTAGCGTGTGAATATTTTATTGCGCAGGGTTGAGTTCATTGAATTATGTACAATCAAATTTCTAAATCATTCGACATTCCATAAACAAAATAAATACAGTTTAGATATTAATTAAATGTCAGTCATTTACATAAAAAATCTATTGAAGGGTGATTTTCTGCGACTGTGTGTATTGTACTTGTATTTCATATTTTCAAATTCTAGTGTTGACCTAGACTAACAATACATTTCAATACACTTTCGTAACACGAATTTTCTTCACTTACTGTTAATATTATTTTGGAAGGCTTTACTGTGGGATAAATTATCGATACCCCAGCAAAGTGAAAAATTCATTATAATAGCCTATTACCCTATCGAAATTGTTTAGGAAATAATATTGTTTATGAAGCAAAGTTACGGCTACATAGTAGATATAAAGGATTAATATTAAACATTCTAATATATCTAAAATGAAGTCAAGATTATTTGCAAACTTATTTAGGGAATTATGTAAGGAGTGAAGCTTAAGCTACACTTGTATATAGTTGCTACCTATTTCGCTTAAACACAACCTGTGGGCATATTTCACGGAACTCAACTACTTTAATTTAGGACAACAAAATAAATAATATCCTATGGAAATTAAATACAATTTTCAACAGAATGTATAGAAAATAATCTGTATGAACAAATCATGCATCACGTATGTTATTAGTCTGGCATATGCATACGGAAACATATATAGCTTCCTTCCAGGTGTTTTTCTGTTTGTGCATATATATGGGGGTGTATGTATGTGTATGTGATACTTTGTTTCTATAGTTGATTTTTTTAAAGCAAAGTGCAATTGGTATAACCTGTTTGCGTTAGTTTATTTCGATGCATAACAAATTCTCTAAGACCATAATCAGCTGTTCGAATACCAGAATTATACTGAGATACATACTTTACACATTAAAAGAATGTATAATTGACCATTACATATTATATAAATATACTAGTAGGCCTAAATCCTTCCATGTGTTACTCCAAACAATATTCTGTGCCCTTCCTTCTGACACGTTCATACAGAATTCATCAGAACTCCAAGTTACACGAAATTCGAATTCATTGCACAGTAATCTTACAGTGAACTTCCCATACTCCTTTTTCTTCCATTCTAGGCCAAACTTTAAATAAACGCTTAAACGAATTTTTAATTAATTCAAATGAAAGAAAAAAAAGTTCAAATACCAAATATATTTGTCATAGCTATATTTCCCTTTGCATGAAGATAGATGGCCACTTTGCACTGGGCTCGCTCGGGCTCATTTGTCTCAATTCAATTCAAGCTCACTCGGACTCCCGCTCACTTATCTCACTTGGGATCGCGTTCGTTCTCAGTTCCCTCAGTCAGGATCGCGCTCGGCTTCACTTCTCTCAATCGTACTCGTGTTCAATCAGGCCAGTACTCATTTATTTAATTAGAGGTCACGCTCGCTTGCGCTCAGAGTCACTTCCCTCAGTTGGGCTCGCACTCGGACTCACTTCCCTCAGTTGAGCTCGCACTCGCTTGGGCTTCTGCTGACTTATTTTACTAGGGCATGGGCTCGCTCTCAATTATTGAGCCCGACCCCTGTTGAGCGTGAGTGCCGAGCTCGAAAATTTGGATACGTATGGGCTATGTCACATTTGTTAAAAAAAAGGAGAAAAAGAAAAAGAAAGAAAATAAAAATAAAGAAAGATTTTTGCTATTTAAAATTCTTGGATATCTTATGACTAGACTTCGGATTTTAAGGCAAATGCCTATTTTGTTCCCTTTATAGGAAGTAAAAAATACTTCGGATCTTTACGAATCATGAGGAATTAAGCCTATTAAAACACTTTATAAGTGCCCTAAAAATGCCTAAAATGGAGTTTAGCGCCTATTTTGGCCGTTTTGGCCTAAAAATGCCTAAAACTGCAAAAAATACAAAATTCCTGTATTTTTTAAATAAACTTTTTTTTTAGTGTTGAGTGAAATTTAATTGACAAATCTGAAGGCAGAGTGAGTGTGTTTGTCGAGGCTAATTTTAGTCTAACTCGTATGAAGAAGTGAAACGCAGAGGGTGGTTGTATGTAAAAAATTGTTTCTAAAAGTTGAGCTATTTCTGCTCAAGGTCAAGCCCATTTGTGAAAGACAAAGACAAACCATCCCTTTGCATCCTGCAGACACTGTACTGAAAGATCTCTATCTCTTTCTGTCTGTCTCTCTTTCCCCAGGGGCAAAACCAAAGCTATTGCTAAGTGCATATCGCAGTAACCAATATTCCCCTCCCTGCCGTTCTGCATTCTTGGAACTATTCCACCTTTTCTCTTCTGTAGCGGCTCACTTCAGCTCTTCTGTGATCCGTTCAGCTCTCTGGAATTTGGACAATAGTTTACACACACACATTCACAAATCAACACACAGCTCTATTGAAGCAAGAATCTCTTCGGGTCTTCGCTTTCAATATTTGGGAAAAACCAAAGTCCACGAACAGAAACGATTCATGAAGTGACGCGGTTCAGTTGACTGGAGTATCCATCCATGTATCATTTTCGGGTCAGTGCAGTGATTTATCTTAAACACGTAGTTCAAGAACGATACATCGTCTCTACAACGCATGAACAATTGGACTCAACGGCTTACAGCCCAGTCACAGATCTTGAGGATTCTTAAAAAGAAGTTTTGTATCATACGCAACAATGCCAAAGGAGAAGTCTTCAAAAAGTACCTTGATTCGCCAGTGGTTGCAAGAATTTCCAGATCTAACATACGATGGAAGAATAATCTTTTGTCCATTGTGCAGCAAGCAGGTAAGAAAAGCTATTTTTATTTACAGAATTTATAAATTTAATTAAATCAATTGTACACCCCCCCTCCTTGTTTCTGTATAGCTAGCTAAAGTAAAACCTTTATCAATGGGAGGTTAACTATTTTAAGAGACAACGTTACTGAGCTGCTGAACTCGTGAAAATCTAATTTACATGGAATTTAGATCAGTTAAGAAAAAACATAAAAATAATCCTGTAACACAGGAAAATCTTTAAAATGTAAAGACTTCTAGCAGCCTGCTTAAATGAAATATATGAACGATGGTTTTGAAAGTGCTAATGGAAGAAAGTGTCTAGACTTACACATTCAACAGTTTTAGGGATTCTCGGGGATCTTGAGAAAAGCGGACATGGCATTCTCGGTTCTTTCCGAAGGACTCCCCCCCCCCCGAAAAAAAGCGGTAAAGGTTAAAAACAATGTAAGTTAAAGTTGACATATTGTGTCAGTAACTCCAAAAGGGGTCCTCTTTTCGGAGAAAAATGTTTAATGCCAGCAATTACTCGACAGTTTCAGGAGCTTAAGAAAACATATTTTTGCTATCTCGTTTTTCAAAAGAAAAAAAAAATACGAAAGAAGTTAAGAAAGGCGGGATTCAATTTTTTTTAAATGCCAACAGTTCCAAAAGTTTGAAAGAAGAAATGTGCAATGCCAATATTGATTATCTTTAAAAAGTTAAGGAAACTGGATATATCCTTTCATCCCGAAAATATCTAAAAACGAGGATTTCAGTTTGAAAGAAAAACTAGAAATGTCAATATCTTGAAAAGCATAAAAGATAGGAAAAATGTTTAAAGGCCATTTTTTTTTTTTTTTGTTATTTTTCTCGAAAAAGAAAGAAAAGATCTGTTAATAGTTAAATAACGGCGTTTGAGGTTCATAGATTGTCTCAGAACTTGTTTTACGAAGCAGAAACTTGTTTGTCTCTTTGTTTTTTTATTTATCAATTTTGCTCGAGGTGCTACTGTCTATTGTCTTAAGATGCTATTGATTTCCATCCATAGTTACAGACAAATAAATTCCACACAGGGGCAAGAAAAGAACAGTCTGACACTCGTCTAACAAGAATTACAATTGCGGATAATTTTATTTTAGGACAGATCTTAAGAAAGGAAGAATTTGTCTCTGATGTTCTCTCCCCAAAGCCAAAAAAAAAAAAAAAAAGGAATTCTAATCGATTGCTCTCTCTCTCTCTCTCTCCTGATGAAGAATATCCATACACCTTTTGTCGCAGGGCCGCAAGAGACAACTAATTTCCAAAAAAAAAAATTAAAAAACGCCAATTTTATTTATTGTATCATGCTGATGTTCACGCTCAACTAAGGCATTGCTAATACTTTATTTTCGTTCTAACTTTGGTTTCTGTCAGTTGATAGTTGCAAAAATTTTGAATTTTTGAAATTTTAAAACGGCCCTTATTTTAAATTTTTGACAGGTCACTGATTTTCACACTGAAACATTTTAATCATATTTTGGGGAAAATTTGGTTCAAATCAGTTAAAAATTTTGTAAATTACAGTTTTAAAGAAAATTTTAAAGGGACGATATTTTGAAATTTTTCATGCAATTATTTTGGCATCCAAATCTCAAACAAAATATTGCCAAATTATGTTTTAATTTTTGCCAAGTTGGAGTGTGTCAGCATTCGAAATTAAATAAAATATAGTGCTTAAAATTAAATTAGTTACAGTGCTTAAAATTAAATATTATTTCTCAGATATTGATATACAATTTTATTGCTTCTGTCTGTAAATTGGGGATTATTCTGAAGTAAAATGCTCATCGATTAGTCTTTTATTTGATCTGTTCTGATTCGAAATGGGACTGGGGTATATTGGTCTTTAACGAGGTAGACCAACAAGTTTGCCTTTTTGTCAACTTTAAATCAATAATGTAACGTTCACCGATTAAAAAAAAAAAAAAGCACATTACGACCAGAAAGGCAAGCAAACAGTGATGGTAGTTGTCGCAATTAGTGCTCTCAATCGGGTCAGTTCGGGTCGACTTTTGGTTGGACACCCTCGAGTAACGGGTCGGGTCAGGTCAGCCTAACTCGGGTCACGGGTCGGGTAGCGTTAGACCAACTCAGTTCACCGGTCGAGTCGGGTCACCCGAGATAGTTTGACCCGACCCGACTGGTGAACTGAGTTGGTCTAACGCTACCCGACCCGTGACCCGAGTTAGGCTGACCTGACCCGACCCGTTACTGAGGGTGTCCAACAATAAGCTGACCCGAACTGACCCGTTTGAAAATACTAGTCGCAATGTACACGAAGAAAATTAGAGAATTTGAAACCGAAATTAAAGTTAAAACGCCACCATCTTCACTAGTTTTGTAAGAAGCATTTGAAAATATATTTCTAAGCGTTTTTTTTTTTTTTTTTTTTTAAGGTTTCTCAGGAAAAGAAGTGCCACTTAAAGCAACAGATTGATGGTGCTGGACATCTTGCCAAATCTAAAGCGAAGAAACAACAGAAACAGACACAGTTAACTCAGCCTTCTGGATCTGGATCTGAATCTGGAACTGCGAACACATTTAATGCGGATCTTGCTAGAGCCCTTGTCGCTGCCAACATCCCATGGAACACACTTCAAAATGAAACATTCCGACAGTTTTTACAGAAGTGGTGCCAGCAATCGATACCGTGTGAGTCAACACTCAGGAAAACGTGTTTGGATTCTGAATACAACAATACACTTGATACAATCAGAAAGGATATTGGCGATTCCAGCATTTGGGTAGGCGTCGATGAGACTACTGATGCATGCAATAGATACATAGTGAATGTTGTTGTAGGAAAACTTGATGAAGATGGACCTTCAACTCCTCACTTGTTAAGTAGCAAGGAAATTAAGAAAGTGAGTGCCCAGACAATTGCTTACACCGTGAACAAAAGTTTGCAACTTCTGTATCCTAGTGGTGTGGATGATTCTAAAATTCTTCTTCTTTGCACAGATGCAGCTTCTTACATGATTGCTGCGTTTAAGAACCTAAAACCTTTCTACCCCAACCTCATCCATGTTACCTGTGTAGCACATGCTTTTCATAGAATTTCTGAAACAATCAGGAACGAATTTCCTCAAGTCAATGCCCTCATTTCTAACATGAAAAAAACTTTTTGCAAAGCCCCATCGAGAATCGCTGTCTTTAAAGAAAAACTGCCTGGCATTTCTCTTCCTCCACAACCTGTCCTAACGCGCTGGGGAACATGGCTTGAAGCAGCTTTGTATTACGCAGAGAACTTGGACGCTATTGCTGGTGTTGTTGGCGAACTTCCTGGTGTGGAAAACATTGCAAGTGTTTCAGTTTTGAAGGAACTTTTCAAAGATCCCATTCTCAAAAGAGATCTTGTATATATCAAGTCAAATTTTTCATTCTTACCTACGACGATCACTAAGTTGGAAGCTACGGGAAAGCCACTTAGTGAACAGGTGTCAGTAGTTAACGAAGCCGAAAAGAAAATCCAAAGTGCTACGGGGAAAGTTGGGGAAAAAGTGCAGTGTAAGTGGGAAAGTGTAGTGAAGAAGAATGAGGGATTTCTTGTGTTGGCTCGTATAGGGAAAGTTTTGATGGGAGAGGATGAAACCATCCCCGACGAAGTGGAAATGAAAAAATGTATCGAAATTTAAGTATGCTCCTGTAACATCTGTCTCAGTGGAAAGATCGTTTTCGGCAGCAAAGATGATCCTTACAGACAAAAGAGAGAGATTGACAGTCGAAAACTTTGAGAAACTGTTGGTAATTTACTGTTTCCAAAATTACGAATGAGCAAGTTGTGTACTGAATGAATCACCTGATTCACTGAAAACAAAAGATGTTAATAAAAAGGGGTATGTAATAATTTATACTATTATTTTTAGAGCCTATTTTTAATTTTTAGCGCCTATTTTCCTATTTTTAGTACCTATTTTAGGCGCCTAAAATTAAACTTTTTGGTGCCTAAAATTCCGAAGTCTACTTATGACCCGTTGCTGTTGACTAGTTTGCAAAAATAGAAATTAGGTGGCAGTAAATATCATAAGTGTTGTCCCTGCCTTCATTAATTGCTATGGTAGTGCAGCGGGCAAATTTCGCTTTTTTCTCTGAATAATATAAACGTGACTTAGCACTGTATTGTTCCAAGCCTTTCATGTATATATATTATTGAGTTTCAGAACGTTTTGAAAAGTTATTTTAGTCATATATATATATATATATACGTTTGTATTTTATCCGTAGAGTAGTTAGTTCTTCGTACAGTCTTGCATACGTTAATTCTTCGTATTCCTAATCTTTTAAGTGCGTCATTACTATAACTTGTAAATTAATTTCATTTTCGTATTTCATTGTCTGCCCTATCATTTGATTGTTATTTTAAAATTGTCCCAAATTCGTTTGTTTCAGGGAGGCGTGGTTACTTAGTGGTAGAACGTTGACCTCCGGTGCTTGGGGTCCCTGGTTCGATCCCATCTCGCGCCGTGTGGACTTTGTGGTGGACAAACACCGTGCTCGTGGGTTATCTCGGGGTTCTCACGTTTCCTCCCACTTTCTTCATTCCACCATTTCATTCATTTCTCATCATCACCGTCTCCTTTAGCCTAGCCGGCATAACCGTGGGACGTAAAACTGAAAGATTTTTCGTTTGTTCGAATATTTATAGATTGGATAATCCTAATATCTACTTTACAACTTTCCGAGATTTCTACTACATTTTCATCTATTCGTCTATTTACAAATCTCTCTGTAAACTGATTATCTAAATCATACATTTTCCCTGAGATTTATTTTGCAATGATTCGCTTTTTTTTCTTTTTAATACTAATTTACTTTTACAAGTTCCAGTTGTAACTAGCATATTCTTTATCATAATATACACTTTACCTTTTAACTTGAGCATGTATACATTTTTGTTTTTTATATTAATTCCATAATTCATTGCATTGGTCCTTTTCTTTATTTAATGCCTAAAACTTTCCCCTTATTTATAGTTTTCAATTTATTTTTATTTCATAAACCTTTCTGACTTTGCAATATTCTCTTCGCAATATGATACTATAATTTCTTGACTAATCTAGTTTTATTTTACAACTGTACCTCCAACTACTCTTTATACGTTTAATATAATCTGGCTTAAAAACTTTTTTTCTCTTATTCGTCTTCTTTTTCTTCTTCTTCTTATTATTATTACTGATAACAGAGAGAGACTGGCGTTGCATGGTGTTAGTCCCCCTATTGGAAATTCTGATCACTGTGTTATATACATGGTTCTTTATATTAATAAACCGCCTAGCCCGAAACTTGAAATTCTTAGCTGTCGAGATTATGGTGGTTTTGATGAAAATATTTTCTTTAGCGATGCTCAATACATACACAGAGAAAACATTGAGTCATTTGAAACAATAGACGATAAGATTTCCTTTGTACAAGACGCATTAACACATATATTCGATGTGCATGCTCCTATTAAAAAGATCTAACTTTCTAAAACTAAACTCTCATATCTCTCAAGTAATACCAAGCTATTAATAAAAATGCGTGATCGAGCACATCTCAAGTTCAAGCTTACCAGAACCCAACAAGATTGGGAAGAGTTTACAAGGTTTAGAAACTTTACAACGTCAGTGGTTCGACAAGAAAAAAATGCTTACTTCTCTTATCGTATTAAAAACTGCACTGCAGTTAAAGACAAATAGAAAGTAACACAAGGGCTGGGTTTTTGTAACAGGAACAATGATGTAGCACCTTCCAATGAAATCAATGATCCAAATATTATTAATGATCATTTTGTCAGTCTTCCTAGTTTGCCTCCTATTATTACTGAGAAAGTTGACAATCAAACAAAGAAATTTCTGTCTAAAAACATCCATAGTTGCAGACAACCTTTCTATTCAACCTAGTAAATGAATCCGATGTGAGAAAGGCGGTACACAGCATAAAATTTAACTCAGCCTGCCTTGGTGTAATGATGCAATCTATATATATAAAAGAGAACGTACAAATCCTTTGTCCGCTCATCACGCTAATACGGCTGAACCAATTTCTTTTATTTTTGGGGGGTTATTAGGATTTGGACCCTAGATGGTTTTTATCATATCACTTTAATTTTTAATTACCAGTGTCTTGAGATAATTGACCATTCAGGTGTCCATACGTACAAATCCTTTGTTATTAGTTCATCATAGGTAAAAATAAACGTATTTATATGCAACCCGCATGACCGTGTCACTCGGCGGGTTAACATACATGACAGGCGTTATAATGGTTTTTATCATATCACTTGAAAGCGAAAAGTAAAAATTATCTAAGTAACAAAGTTTATTGCGTTCCGGGGTGACCGCAGCGAAGCGGGGTGAACGCTGCTAGTAAGCACTAAAATGATGAAATTAGCGTCGCCACTCATACTATCACCTCTAACAATTATTATAATTAATAATTAATTATTCACTAGTTAACGACTGCTTTCTTACTGCCTGAAAAACATCAAAAGTGGGGCCGCTATCAAAGAAACACCGCGTAACTTTCTTAAACGAGCTACGTCCAATTAGTATCTTACCAGTAATGTCAAAGGTTGTAGAGAAATTAGTAAACCAGCAATTATACGCTATGTAAATCATAATACCATTATTCCTATTATTCAATTCGGTTTTCGTAAGCGTCAGTGTGATGCTCGAGGTAACAGATGGGATATTAAATGCAGTTGATAACTCTCAAGTTGCAACCATAGTCCTTTTAGACCTAAGCAAGGTCTTTGAGTTAATTATAACCTGTTGTTGGCTAAACTATGGTATTATAAATTATCTAATACCGTTATAAACTGGATTGAAAGCTACTTACTAGGCAGGAAGCAACAAGTATATCTTAGGGCAGCTCAAAATCCCTTATCTTCATCACTCCTTATAAACAAAGGAGTACCTCAAGTATCAATCTTGGGTCCCCTTTTATTTTCTATTTACATTGCTGACCTCATAGATTCCATTAAATACTCTACTGCGCATTGATATGCGGATGACACACAACTTTGCATCATGCCATCACCACAAAATATTGAACAAACTGTATAACTTGTTAATAGAGATTTGACCTCTATATCTGAATGGTGTACCGATAACCGTCTTGTCATCAACCCCAGTAAGTGTACATTTACGATTATAGGAACCTCACAACACTTGAGTAAAATCAAGGCAGTGGATCTAAAAATAAAAATTATGGACACTTATATTCCTTACTCTACACATATGAAAAGATTAGGACTCATATTGGATAAGGAAATAATTATAATAATCATATATCTACTCAGTGTAATAAAGCTATTACTTTATTACGTCGACTTTACAAAGCCAAAGACTTTCTATCTCAGTCTATAAAATTATATCTCATACAAGTTCTTGTTCTATCGTTATTAGACTACTGTGACGCTGTATATGGACCATCTCTCTCCGTTTGCAATTCTAAAACTATACAGAAAATACAAAACTCGTGCATTAGGTTTGCCTTTAACTTAAAGGAATCGGAACATATCCTACCAGTGTTAAATAGAAACGATATTTTAACAATGTCGAGAAGAAAATGCATGCGCTATAGTTGTCTGATATATAAAATCCTTAAAACTCAATCCCCATAATGTTTAAATTGTAAATTTACAAAGCGGTCACAAATTCACTCTCACGTTACGCGTAACAGTGAGAAATTCAATGTACAAAGACTTAAACTGAAGATAGTGCAAGGATCATTTTTTAGAGCAGGTCCAAGAGTATGGAATTCGATACCAAAAGCTCTCACGGAAAGTCATTTAATTCATTTCGAAATCCATTAAAATCACATTTGATGAAATGCCACCGACTGGCCTCTGGTACTTACGACATGTACAGTTTTATGTATCAACTTCTCTAAATCCAGCAATATCGATAATTTTTTGTTGCATATCTGATTTGTTTATTTTCTGATTTATTCTTTTACTTGTATTATTTTTTATTTTTATCCGTTCCTTTTGATGCGTAATGTTTAATATTGCTATCTTTTGACAAGTGTTAGGTGGTAGGGCAGCCATGGCTGAACCTCGCCCGCTTCAATAAATGCATTTTCATTTCATTTCATTTTCTTTTGAAAAGGCAGTTAATGACAGTTTATATAAACAGTGGCTAAACTCATACATTTTATCCCATCATGAATTTAATATAAATAAAATAAACAAAGCTTGTATGTGTGTCTATCGGTCTGTTTGTTTGTATGTGGCCTGGGGACCAGACGAATGGACCGACGTTACCAAATTTTGGTCACGGGTACCTTGGTCCAGGTTCCAGACCAAGACGTACATTAAAAAAAAAATCGAACCTGGAGTCTCAGGGGGAAGGGGCGTTTACCAGGACATGCAAAAGTAGTAGAAAATGACCGACGCTAATGTCGGATTCATAGTTTTCGCGGCCACTGAAATCAATGGTAAAACGCCGATCTCATTAACTTCCAAATTCACCTCATTCGGTTGCGGGCCGGGGGTCACCGAGGAAATACCGAGCCATGTAAAAATAATCCAAATCCGTAGTTTTCGCGGTCACTGAGATCAATGGTGACACTTCCATTGGCGATGACTTTCAAATTCAGCTATGATTGTATGTGGGCCGGGGTCACCTGCGGGGGATTACCAAGACATGCAAAAGTACTCCAAAATGACCAATATTTGTGTCAAATTCATAGTTTTGGCAGTTGCTGAGATGAATGGTGATACTGCCACAGGCATCGAGTTTGAAATACAGTCCCCATTGGTTGGGGGTCAGAGGAGATTTTTTTTCGAAACTCGAACCAGGGGGTCTCAGGGGGCGTTTACCGGGGTATGCAAAAGTAGTAGAAAATGACCGAGTTTTTTTTTTTCGTTGTTCAGTTTGCTTGCATAGATATTTTATCTAACCCATATGAAGAATCGGTATTTCATCTACTAATATTTTTAGGAAAGGAAGATTCAGTAATAATATTAAAAAATCAAAATAATATTAAAAAAGCAAATACATCTAAGTCAGAACTATCTGTAATGTCTAACTGAATAAACTGTGACCTAGTATTGTCGTATGTGACTGTATGTGCATTGTCTCCACCTTAAGCAAGAACTGAAATAGGAAGCTTTCCCTGATCTACGAGTTTCTTTGTTTTGTTTCCCATCTTCTTGAACGTATTCCCCGGAAAATACGAGTAAATAATTTAATTAATATTATTACTACCGGCATTCCCCAAAGCAACGACAATTATTATATTTTCGATACTTTCTCTTTCATTTTTTCTGCTTTATTTCTTTATCTGCTTCCTTCTGTAAGTTCACTTCCTGACGCTGTTGTTGGTAGAAGGAAAGCACCAACTTACTTTGTGCATTGCTAGCCAATCTAGCCTAACAAAAGTTCAGGAGCACCAAGAATACTATTGAACTTTTTTTTAAATATATAGTTCGCTGCAGTAATTTGGAACGCTGCAGTTTGTCCTGTGTGTTCTACTAAGCTTGTTGTAGTTTTACATTGCAGCCGAGATTTTAGAATATGTTGTTCTTCAAGGTGTTTATATACGTTTCTTCTTTTTTTCTGTCATATGTAGCCTAGATATATATTTGAAAAAAAACTTATCTGGGTGGATGAGACGTGTTTATGCCTAAAAAAATTGCCATAAAACTAATTTTATATTAAGCATTAATTTGTTCGGCTTGACAAGACGTCAAAAATATATATATTTTTTTTAATTGTAGGCAATAGTAATAAGTTATTATCTGCTGTTAAGTGTTTTATTACTGGTATTGTCTGTTTTCCAGCTATGGTGTTATTTTATGCTTTTTAGTGCCTTTGTTTACAGTCGGTTCATATAAGTGTTCATTTCTAAAATTAATTTACTGGTTATTAATAATGTTTCTATATTATTACTTAAAATACCACGTTTATTATTTAGTGTTGCAAATTGAGGATGTTATAGTATCACAAACATCCAAAGTTTGGAAGCCTCTATCGTACACACAACACAACCGAGCTAGACAGGATAATGCACATCAGAAGTACCTTTGCGTTGAATACCACAGTCATGAGTAGCAACGAAGTTACAAGGGCTTAAAACCTTATTTGTTTTCGAATATGAAATGAGGGAAAATATTTTCCTGGCAAGCGAGAAATTCCTTGGCGAGTTGGGGAAATTACTTGACGAGAGGGGAAATCCTCATCCTCCCGTTGATTCAAACCTTGGTCGAAGGTCATGCAATTACGATTCCATGTTAAGCTGTAACTGCAGGTTGCACACAGCCTTGGCGCTGAATAGGACGCTAAACTTCAAGCCAACCACACGTCAGTAATGACCTGTATTGCGATTGAACGGTAATGTAACGTAAGTGTACGATATGCGCAGTTTGTAGATGGCATAAAATTAAAATTTTAGTTCAACATTCCACGATCATGTACTTAGGTTAAAGGAGATTGACGATTGACTGAAGTGAATAATTGAGGCAATAATTCTGAATCTTCTTGACCTACGACGCACTTTAATAAACCCGAACGACAACGATATATTTGTTTATTTTTTGGATTAACTTCCGACAAGTCCAGCCGTGCCAAAGCTGCATAGGCTTACTAAGTTAAGTGAATTAATTCAAATCTAACATTAACTAACCTAAGCTATTTGCTTATAATTATTGTCTTGTTGAAACGCTGGCAGGATTAATGCAATAAATATGTTTAATTAATAATATAAATTATACTACTGTAAGGTTCTATAAAGCACTGTGGTGCTGCTCAAGGCATTAACTGGTAATCTGCCTCAAAATCAATTTCAACTAATTATTGTTAGAAGTTTCATGATTTCTAAAATTTAAGATTTTGCAACACGCCAATTAAAAACTACTGACTGACTCCTACGTCAATTAAGAAAGTTTGCATGTAGTCCGTTTGCACTATGTGCAGATGAAGCTGAAGGAAGACAAGTCAGATATGACTATAATTTTTTTTTCAGCATCTCTCATTCATCTATCTATCTATCTATATATATAAAAGAGAACGTACAAATCCTTTGTCCGCTCATCACGCTAATACGGCTGAACCAATTTCTTTCATTTTTGGGGGGTTATTAGGATTTGGACCCTAGATGGTTTTTATCATATCACTTTAATTTTTAATTACCAGTGTCTTGAGATAATTGACCATTCAAGTGTCCATACGTACAAATCCTTTGTTATTAGTTCATCATAGGTAAAAATAAACGTATTTATATGCAACCCGCATGACCGTGTCACTCGGCGGGTTAACATAAATGACAGGCGCTATAATTTTAACATTTACTGCAATTTGAAAGCGAAAAAGTAAAAATTATCTAAGTAACAAAGTTTATTGCGTTCCGGGGTGACCGCAGCGAAGCGGGGTGAACGCTGCTATCACTCGGCGGGTTAACATAAATGACAGGCGCTATAATGTTAACATTTAATGCAATTTGAAAGCGAAAAAGTAAAAATTATCTAAGTAACAAAGTTTATTGCGTTCCGGGGTGACCGCAGCGAAGCGGGGTGAACGCTGCTAGTCTATTGTAAATAAAATTTAAAGTGACTGTGTTTGTGACAATAACTCTCGAACCATCCGAGCGATCGCGACCAAATTTTTAGCATAGATGAGGTTTGGGCCTGAGATGTTTTTTATTATTATTATTATTATTATTATTATTATTATTATTATTTCACTTCGACGGCGCATCTTAGAGGAGAAAGAGGGGAGTGTAAAAACTTCAAAAATGTTCAAGAATGACAGATAGTAGTGTTAAATCCATTGTTTTCGGGGTCGCTGAAATGGACAGTGAGACTTCCGATGCTATTTAAATCCAAATTCAGCCAAGCAACTTGGGGAGGGGACGAGGGGAGACAGATATAAAAATGATCGAAAATAACCGATATTAGAAAGCGCGTCGGTAATAGTAAAAAGTGACTGACTAACGGAACATACTAATAATTTTTCTTATATTAACCCAGCAAATCAGGCAATTGACGCTTGTACTAGGTATATGTAGACTAAATGAGGTGATTTGCATCGTGACACTTCAAACAATGTACGAAGCGGATGCAAGCAGTTATTATATGGAGTTAGCTTAACTAAATTAAAATTTCGCTTTTCGAAATCTTAATTGATTTATTAAGTGATTTCGTTACTTACACTATCAATATAATTAAAAGGATTCGAAACTCACATTTTCGATTCCAAACTAGGACTCTGATAGACAAAGAAAGCATAGGCCAATGTAGGTTTTATTTCATTTACATGTACGTGCTCGTACGTTTCCTCGGAGTACTTCCGTTTCCTCACACTTTCTTATTCCACCAATTATTCCGTAATTATTCAATTGTTTTTATCGTCGTCTTCCTTAGCCTAACCGGCATATTAGTGGGACGTTAAGTTCAAAGATTTCATTTTTATTTTTATGTAATTACTACTTTTTTTCTCCCTTAATTAAATTTATTTTCTCTTCCAACTTCCCTCTTTCAGGAACATGAATTTGCATTTTTTTTCTCATTATAATAAAGCTATTATAAGTCCCGTATGCAGCTCACCACTTTGGAACCAGCGGAAACAAATGAACAACGAATATTGACGGAAATACGTCTTGCTTACAGCAGCGTAGCGAACATTACAAGATTATGGGGGGGGGACTTGAAATTGCCAAGTCTTGATTTTAAAATATGCCAAGTCTTGATAAAATATTGCCAAGTGTTTCGAAAATTTTAGTCGCACTTTTACCAACCCTGTGGAAAACTATTACAGCAACGTTATTTTCGTACTCGTTCTATTCCATGCCCCGTCTGAGACACGAATAAGTACAGCCCTTGTTCCGCTTTTGAGTCCAATTTAGCATCTAACCTCAGGATCATTATCATCACCCACGATTCACAACTGTTAATTTTATAACTTATGGCAAGGTTAGGTAACCCCCCAGCTAATCTTCACGAGAATCTTTAAAGTTACAATCAGTTGTAGAAATGCATTATAAAACGTAGAATAAGATAGGGTATATTAACTGCTTGTGATGTAGGGATATCTAATTTACATAAACATTCAATTTAGGGGTTCAATGAGAGACCAGGCTAACCTACACCCAGGTCAAGTTTGAGATTTTGACGGAACATCATACCAATGCCATTAATTGACGTTTGTGTCAACCACTTGTTGGTGCGGTTTGTCCTGAGACAGGGGCGGATCCAGGGAGGGGCTATCGCCCCCCAAGAATAGGAAACTTTTTGTATTAAAATATAAAATAAAACTCATCCATAGTTGGAGCTCTTAAAAATAGCTCTAACTTGTAAGTAGCAGTATTACAGCCCAACGCCCCCCAAAAGTCTGTCCTGGATCTACCCCTGCTGCATATTAAGCGAAAGTATGAAGATGAGTCGTATCTTTTGTAACGTGTTAATTTAATTTTCTTTTTTTTTTTCTCAGAAAGTTAAAATTGTCAGTTAGCCTAGTCTCTCGCTAAACCTGTCAAATGTGACAAAACAAACCAATAATTGTTGATGTCACCTAAACATACATATCCAAACCTACAAAATATATCACATTACTTAAGTCTTTTTCAAAATTGCTTGTAATATTTTTCTTCTTGCCAAACATCCGAATGTCATCTTGAATTTTGATCTGATTTTACTATAATTCTTTGAAGTTTAAAACTGCGCAGAGCTTCTCTCTCTCTCCCCCTTCTCTCTCTATCTTCAGTCCTCCAGTCTCCTCCCACTTTGATTTCATGATTTCGGACTCTGATGAAAAGTATTAAATATCAACAGGAAAAATACTAATATATAACGCACCTCAAACCACACACCCAGGGCGCGTGACTTGCTTGCTCGCCCATAGCTGCGGCTCTGTGAGCTACATAAGTAACATACAATGCTTACGTAATGCTTTAACTTATAAATGCTATAAAGAAAGAAAGAATTGCAATTTTTGTTGAACTTTCCGAAAGAAGCAACTACGGGATTAGAAATGGAGTAGGAAAGCAACACATTTGTATGAAAATGAGGTGAAACACACACCGGTCTATGCTTCCACCCAGCAGACATATTGTTTGCAACCAAAAAGAAATGATACTTTAGGAAACTTTGGAAGCGACGAAATGACGACTCATCCATTATAACTTTCCCCCTACCAGTATTGCCAAAATGTTGACACGAGAGGTCGCTAAACGAGAGGTGAAATGACTGAAATTTTGGGTAAAAGGTCGCTAAGGAAAGTTATTCGTGAAATCCGTTGTCTATAAACATTGTCCTAAAGTTGTAGATGTAAAATAAACAATATGTTATACTCCCATTTTTGTAAACAGGGCGCAACCAATCCTTGAATTCAGGGATCATTTCACATTGTTTCGAATACTTTTGTTCATATTTTGGAGTCAAAATAGCTCCGAAATAATTAACACTACAGTACTTACATTATGCCAATTTTTCTAAAAGAAAAAAGCACAGAATAATTAAAAGAACCCAAAGAACAAATATAACAAACACCCACTTCGCTTTTGTTCACGCATCTATAGCTAATCTCGTTATCGGTAATGCTATATTACTCGTGTCTCTCAACAGAAGCTCCGCGAACTAAAGAACATCAAATTTGTAATTGTTCTCCGTTAGAGGGCAAGGATAAGAGATAACAATGCAGGATTGTAGGGGAGTGGGTACGCCGTATACTCATACTCTTCATCACTTGCGCTGATTCAAACAAACAAAAAGAAAGGGAAGAACATAAAAACTGTTTTGAACTAATAATGTTCCTCTATAGATTAAAAGGTTGTTTGCAGAAAAAAAAAAAACGAGGAAAACCTTATTCAGGGTGGCTGGCGTGAAACAGCTTTCTACACTTCTACACTTTTTCGACCCTGTGAGTAGGGTGGGGACACTTGGGGCTGTTTTTTTTTCCTACTGCGCATGCGCAAACCCTGGACGCTGATTGGCTGGCGCAGGTCACGTGACCCCGCCACGCCCCCTGACGCTGATTGGCTGGCCACGCCCCCTTGACGCTGATTGGTCGGTTCCGGCCACGCCCCCTGGCCACGCCCCTAGACGCTGATTGGCTGGCTACGCCCCCTTGACGCTGATTGGTCGGTTCCGGCCACGCCCCCTGGCCACGCTCTTTTACGACCTCTTATCTACTGCGCTGACTGGCTGGCGGCGGACCCCGCCCCGTTCACGCCGATTGGCTGGCGCGGGACCCCCTTCCGATTGGCTGGCGTCGGACCTCGCCCCCTTATCGCCGATTGGCGGACCACACGCACGGTCTTTTAGGAGGAGTACCGCGCTGATTGGTCGACGCCGGACACCGCACACATGCCACATTGCAGTGGAGAATACGAACACATAGCAGATCAATAACACATTTTCCATCCACCTATTTAACATAGCACATATTACATAGAGACTCGTTCCCTTTTATGAACACTTTACAACCACATAGCAGAGCAGATATCACATTCTTCATTCGCCTATTTAACGCAGCACATATTACACAGAGACTCGTTCCCTTTTATGAGCACTTTACGAACACATAGCAGAGCAGATATCACATTCTTCATCCGCCTATTTAACATAGCACATATAACATAAGACTATCTAACATAGCAGGGGTGCACTCATTCCCTTTTATGAGCACTTTACGAACACATAACATAGCACATATACCATGAGACTATATAGCATAGCAGGGGTGCACTCGTTCCCTTTTATGAGCACTTTTTTTTCAACATAGCAGAGAATAATGGGGGAGTATTCGCCCTCCATTTTGAGACCAATTTTTAACCTACTGCGCATATGCGCAGAAACATAAAATAAGACATAACATCCCCGTTCCATTTTATGAGCACTTTACGAACACATAGCAGAGCACATATAACATAAGACTCGTTTCCTTTTATGAGCACTTTTAACATAGCAGAAATTACACAGAGACTACGAACACATAACATAGCACATATTACACAGAGACTCGTTCCCTTTTATGAGCACTTTTTTTTCAACATAGCAGAGAATAATGGGGGAGTATTCGCCCTCCATTTTGAGACCAATTTTTAACCTACTGCGCATATGCGCAGAAACATAAAATAAGACATAACATCCCCGTTCCATTTTATGAGCACTTTATAGCAACATAATAGAGCAGAGAATAAAAAAATAACAACACACACACACACACACACACTTGATTGCTTATGCGCAGTAAATTTAAATTTCCAATTAATTACACATTGCACGCATGCGCAGAAACATAAAATAAGACATTACACTAGACTACAGCCTGTTCCAGTTGCAGTGCTGGTTCCAGTTATTCATTCCCTAAATAACATAGTATACACCCATACTGGGAAATAACACGCATGCGCAGAAACATTTATATTTCCGATTCGACCATGCTGGTAAGAATACCACACTTATTTCTACCTGGGTCTTATAGTTTATGTGGGATACGCCCTTTCTATGACAATTTTAACCGATTTGGATGAAACTCGGTATATGAGGGTTTTCGAACATGTTGATTACGAATATCATACTTATTTTTACCTGGGTCTTATGGTTCATGCGGGATATGCCCTTTCTATGATAATTTTAACCGATTTGGATGAAACTCGGCATATGGGGTTTTTCGACCATGCTGATTACCAATACCACACCTACTTTTACCAGGACGTCGTTTGTATGACACTTAAAACCTAATAACTCAAAAACAGGTCCACATATTGAGGTCGTGTTTCCACATTTAGTAACGGGTCACCAGCAACCACAAGTTCCAAAATAATGACCATCGAGGTCAAAGGTCAACCTACATAAAACCTAATAACACGAAAACTGAGCGACATATTGAGGTGCTGTTTCCAAATCTAGTAACTGGTCACCAACTACTACAAGTTCCAAAATAATGACCATCGAGGTCAAAGGTCAACATACTTAAAACCTAATAACACGAAAACTGAGCCACATATTGAGGTGGTGTTCCCACATTCAGTAATTGGTCATCAGGTACTACATGCTCCAAAATAACGACCATCGAGGTCAAAGGTCATCATACTTAAAACCTAATAACACGAAAACGGGGCCACATATTGAGATGGTGTTTCCAAGTCTGGTAACTGGTCATCAGGTACTACAAGATCCAAAACATTGACCATCGAGGTCAAAGGTCAACCTACTTAAAACCTAATAACACGAAAACGGGGCCACATATTGAGATGGTGTTTCCAAGTCTGGTAATTGGTCATCAGGTACTACAAGATCCAAAACATTGACCATCGAGGTCAAAGGTCAACCTACTTAAAACCTAATAACACGAAAACGGGGCCACATATTGAGATGGTGTTCCCAAGTCTAGTAATTGGTCATCAGGTACTACAAGATCCAAAACATTGACCATCGAGGTCAAAGGTCAACCTACTTAAAACCTAATAACACGAAAACGGGGCCACATATTGAGATGGAGTTTCCAAGTCTGGTAATTGGTCATCAGGTACTACAAGATCCAAAACATTGACCATCGAGGTCAAAGGTCAACCTACTTAAAACCTAATAACACGAAAACTGAGCCACATATTGAGGTCATGTTTCCACGTTTAGTAATTGGTCATCAGGTACTACAAGTTCCAAAATAATGATCATCGAGGTCAAAGGTCAACCTACTTAAAACCTAATAACACGAAAACGGAGCCACATATTGAGGTGCTGTTTCCAAATCTAGTAATTGGTCATCAGGTACTACATCCCCCAAAATAATGACCATTGAGGTCAAAGGTCAAACTCGAAAATGGATCCACATACTCAGGTGCTGTTTCCACATTTAGTAATCGGCCACCAACTACTACATGTCCTAAAGGTATTTACCGCGGAGGTCAAAAATCAGACTAGTAAACGAAGCAACATATTGAGGTGGTGTTTCCACATTTAGTAATTGGTTACCAGCAACTACATGCCCCAAAAAGGTCAAATATTTAAACCAGAATAACTCGTAGATTGAGCGTCGGAAAATTTTTGTACCAAGGAGAAAATGTGAAGGAGGAATAAATTTGAGTGCCCTATTGAATTTTGTACCAACGAGAAATCTCATTTGCAACTAGCTTAGAATTTCTGTACCTGTTTGGGTTATTCAAAATTTGGATAGACTAAGAAAGCAAGATATGCCATTTTAACCAGCTGAGAATTTAAAGAAACAAAGCTGAACCTACTCAATTTTCTATCGACGAGAAATGCCATTTCAACTACCTCAGAATTTATGTGCCTTTTTGTGCTAAGGTCTATTTTAACTCTTCTTGACTAATTAGATAAACGAAGGAATATTGTACCAATGATAAATGCCATTTTTCTAGACCATGTTCTAATATTTAAACAAACGAAGGGGTGAATTTGATTGACCTATTCAATTTTGCACCAATGAGAAATAACGGCGTATTTTAAATAAACAAACAATCGGATAAATTTAACCGGCTCAGAAGTGTACTATTTAAACAAACGAAGGTCTCTTGAGTGAGATTTCTAACTAACTCAGAATTTCATTTCATTTTGAAATACTCAAATTTGGATGGAGTGTTTAGTTTTGTTCGAACCAGAAAAATTTGATTGGATTATTTCCTTATGTACCAACTGGAAAAAGGGAAGGAATAAATTTGGGTAGAATATTTAGTTTTGTACCTAGTAAAATTAGAAAAAGAAGTGAAGAACGAATAAAATCTGGATGGACTATTTTCTTATGTACCAACAAACAAAATGGAGCACCAGCGACAAAAAAGAAACCGAAGAAGGAATAAATTTGGGTGACCTATTCAGTTTGCAGAATCAGCATTCTATACTTTTTTCTGCCATTCATTGGGGGTGTCCTATTTCTTTTCGTGCCAACGAGACCATTTTTAACCGACTTAGAATTTGTACCAAACAGAAAATAGGAGCTACACGATTAAACAAAGCAATCAATTTTTAACTAGCTCAGAATTTCTAGACCATGTTGTACTATTTAAACAAACGAAGAGATAAATGTGTGTGACCTATTCACTTTTGTACCAAGCAAAATAAGAAAAAGAAGTGAAGAACGAATAAAATTTGGATGGCCTATTTTTTCATGTACCAACAAAAAATGGAGCACCAACGACAAAAAGGAAACCGAAGGAGGAATAAATTTGGGTGACCTAATCAGTTTTGTACTAAGCAGAAAAAAAGCGAAGAAGGTAAAATTTAAATAGCTCAGTATTTATGTACATTTTTGTACTACTAAAATAAACGAAGGAATAAATTTGGGTGTTCTACAGAAGAAAACGGGGAAGGGCCATTTTATTTAATTTTGTAGTACTCAAAATATACAAAGATATAAATTTGTGTGACCCATTCGGTTTTGTTGGCTTTTTTAGAAAGACTATTTTATCTTTTTGTGCTCTACAAATAAACGGAGGAAAAGCAAAGAGAGACCATTTTATGTGCCTTTTGTAACGAAGAAACAAATTTGAAGGAGGTTCATTTTAACTAATCCTGCTGCGAGTAGATCAATTAGTACATAGTAAAAAAATAAAACAATATGGCATTATTGCGACTTTCATTTTCGAATACATACGGATTAAGCCACTATGGCAAAAAATACTACTCTCTCCTTATGCTTATTTGGAGCAGACTTAAGAGGACCAAGCATTAGAAACCACTAGTAGGGTGTCGATTCAGTAAACTCTACATCTAGTAAAAGAAAACGAACCGATAATTTTGAGACAGTTCCATACGGGTAATTACTGTATTAGTAGAAACGATAGTTTTTAATTAAGTAGAGATAAGGAGAGAGTGAAAAAATGGAAAATTAAATTTTAAATCGTTATTATTATTATTTTAGAGGTCAAAAGGAAGAATAAATGAATTTGAGTGGCATATGTACGGAATTTAGTTTTGTACCGGTCAAAAAAATTGAATGGAATATTTTATTTTGTATCAGCTGGGAATTTAGTGTTGTAACATTGTATCAATTTAAGTTTTTTGTACTATTTAGTACCACCGAGAAGGTGTAGAATATTTAGTTTTGTTGGCTTCTTTATTTTGTATTAACGACTAAAACCTTTTTGTGTGCATTACAATGGCCGAAGTTTTTCATTTCCCTGTGGTACAACGTAATGGTCGCCCCGCTTATTCTAGGTCTACAGTTAGATATTTTCGATTGGATAATGGTATTAAGCCACGTTTTGTTGAGCACAATGCCCACTATAACGATGTGGTAGACAATTATTTGATGGATAGATATTTGTTTAATAGTCGATATAACAAATGGTATATGATAGAATTTGTTAAGCATTTATCGCAGGTAGATATTAAGATAGACTTTTTGTCGTTGGTTACTCGTTTAACCGCACACAGTTCTCTTTTCCAATCAGCTACCTTTTTTGCCATGAAAACTAAGGGTAATAGTTATACTGTGATAGCTTTCTTTCGCTATGGGGGAACGCAGGACACTTTGGATGAGTTATTAAAGTTTTGAAATCATGTGTGCGAGTTCAGGCCAAGTATCCAGATTGCAGATTTACTTGGTTGCTTTACACGATGTGGTAAAACTGGCCTTTTTGCGGTATCTCCTGATACCTATCTGTTGGACCTCGCAGTATTTGGAAACTTGGTGAAAAAGAATAACAAATGGTTTTTCTCACAATAAAGCTATACATACAGAATAATCCATTATGGCGAAAAAAATACTACTTTCTCCTTATGCTTAGTTGGAGTAGACTTCGATACATTGTGTAAGAATTTCGAAATAATAGCGGTATTGCACTGTCTGTAATAGTGCAGTTTATTGTAGTCTACCAGCAATAATGATCTCTAAGAGAGTTATTAGGTAAAGATAACCATTACACAGCCATTCTGCGAACACATTTATAAGACGATATTCTGCCACTCAAACAAACGAAGGAATAAGCTCAGAATTTCTATACCTTTTTGTGTTATTCAAGTAAACGAAGGAATAAATTTGTGTGACTTATACCATTATAACACGCTCACTATTTTTATACCATTCTGTATTACTCTATTTCATTTTTGTAACAACCAGAAGAAAACAGCTCAGCATTTTATACCTTTGTGGTGTTACATTTTGTATATTTTTGTGTCATCCAGAGAACAATTTAAATTGCCTCTCCCGTCACTATATGGGTATTGACGTGTGTTTAGCGAATTAGGTTTACAAAATACTAACGGCGACGCTAAAGTCCAAAGTTTCCCGGTCACTAACTAAATATTTGAGCATGAGATTTAACAAACCGGAGTTGCGTAATAATTGTGTAGAACAGACTACATAGCAATTAGCGTAATATCATGCATGGCCATTTTTGATCACCGCAGAAGAAGAGATTATATCAAAGTAAGAAAAGTTTTCAAAGTTCCATGTTGCTGCAGATATTTAAACAACGTTATGAATGGGTTACCTAACAGGTGTATTGCCTATTGCTCAACGATTCAATTATTTTTAAACTTTCTTTCCCTGTCTAAGTCCAAAAAGACAAATATATATTTTTGCATTTATGTATTTTATTATAATGGAATATAAGATTATGGAGTATATTTGGAAATAATAGAACATACATCATGACGTTAAATTAACGAATTATTTTGCATTGCCTTGAAACATATTATTAAACACGGAGAATGCATAGAATGCTTTTATTGTAGGTATATAAGTAGATGTGTCACACTTGATTTGTTTTTGCTGAAGAGCAGAAAAATGACCAGCATGGAAATTGTTTATGTTTCTCCTAGAGAAAAAGAAATTCAGCGTGAAAACGAAAAACCTATACTGTTAATTCACCCGTCTGACCCCGATTTGCCAGATGAATTACGTGATAAAGTGAGAATCATATATCCAACACAGGAAATAGAAGATGTGTATTATTTTAGACGCTATAATAGATATAATGATGAAATACTCCCGGAAAGTGATGATGACAGTGTTTCAAATATTACCTGTTTTGAACTGGAAGCTAATGAGTGCGGATGTACTAGTGAAAGTATTAGTCATACATGTGTTATACAATTATTTAATGAGTATACACCAAATTCAGTATTATTATGTGAAGCATGTTCTAAGCATAATGAGAATGAAAAAGATCACAACTGTTTGCTGCAGTATGATTACGAATTATTGCAAAAGGTGTGGACGATCTTAATTAAATGTGAAATGAGAGAGAAAATCTATAAACTTTATTTAAAGAAGCATTTTAAAGGTTGTAATATTAAGAACACTTATACTGTGGAGAAAAAATTTAATCTGGTATATGAATACATTACAGAGTGTGATTATTATATCAACAAAATAGTAGAAATGTTTTTAGAGAAAGATAAACAATTATTTAATTCTGTAAATGAACACTGAGCCCACTGTAGCATATACATTTGATTGTGTAAGAATAGAAGAACTTGAACAGTTAACTGGATCAATTTGTATTACTGTAATATTAAGAATTTAATAGATAAGTAACATTGGACTCTGGCAACTGAATTGTCAGGGAGAGGCAATTTAAATTGTTCTCTGGATGACCCAAACATATATAAAATGTATCATCTTCACTTTTCTTCTGGTTGTTACAAAAATGAAATAGAATAATACAGAATGGTATAAAAATAGTGAGCTTGTTATAATGGTCCTTTTTCCCTTTTTTGTGGATGGTACAAAACTAAAAGTGAATAGGTTTATTCCTTCGTTTACTTGAATAGCACAAAAAAGTATAGAAATTCAGAGCTTATTCCTTCGTTTGTTTGAGTGGCAGAATATCGTCTTATAAATGTGTTCGATCGAATGACGGTGTAATTGTTATCTTTACCTAATAACTCTCTTAGAGATCATTATTGCTGGTAGACTACAATAAACCGCACTATTACAGACAGTGCAATACCGCTATTAATTGGAAATTCTTACACAATGTATCGTTCTTGTTATCGAAGTCTACTCCAACTAAGCATAAGGAGAAAGTAGTATTTTTTTTGCCATAATGGATAATTCTGTATGTATAGCTTTATTGTGAGAAAAACCATTTGTTATTCTTTTTCACCAAGTTTCCAAATACTGCGAGGTCCAACAGATAGGTATCAGGAGATACCGCAAAAAGGCCAGTTTTACCACATCGTGTAAAGCAACCAAGTAAATCTGCAATCTGGATACTTGGCCTGAACTCGCACACATGATTTCAAAACTTTAATAACTCATCCAAAGTGTCCTGCGTTCCCCCATAGCGAAAGAAAGCTATCACAGTATAACTATTACCCTTAGTTTTCATGGCAAAAAAGGTAGCTGATTGGAAAAGAGAACTGTGTGCGGTTAAACGAGTAACCAACGACAAAAAGTCTATCTTAATATCTACCTGCGATAAATGCTTAACAAATTCTATCATATACCATTTGTTATATCGACTATTAAACAAATATCTATCCATCAAATAATTGTCTACCACATCGTTATAGTGGGCATTGTGCTCAACAAAACGTGGCTTAATACCATTATCCAATCGAAAATATCTAACTGTAGACCTAGAATAAGCGGGGCGACCATTACGTTGTACCACAGGGAAATGAAAAACTTCGGCCATTGTAATGCACACAAAAAGGTTTTAGTCGTTAATACAAAATAAAGAAGCCAACAAAACTAAATATTCTACACCTTCTCGGTGGTACTAAATAGTACAAAAAACTTAAATTGATACAATGTTACAACACTAAATTCCCAGCTGATACAAAATAAAATATTCCATTCAATTTTTTTGACCGGTACAAAACTAAATTCCGTACATATGCCACTCAAATTCATTTATTCTTCCTTTTGACCTCTAAAATAATAATAATAACGATTTAAAATTTAATTTTCCATTTTTTCACTCTCTCCTTATCTCTACTTAATTAAAAACTATCGTTTCTACTAATACAGTAATTACCCGTATGGAACTGTCTCAAAATTATCGGTTCGTTTTCTTTTACTAGATGTAGAGTTTACTGAATCGACACCCTACTAGTGGTTTCTAATGCTTGGTCCTCTTAAGTCTGCTCCAAATAAGCATAAGGAGAGAGTAGTATTTTTTGCCATAGTGGCTTAATCCGTATGTATTCGAAAATGAAAGTCGCAATAATGCCATATTGTTTTATTTTTTTACTATGTACTAATTGATCTACTCGCAGCAGGATTAGTTAAAATGAACCTCCTTCAAATTTGTTTCTTCGTTACAAAAGGCACATAAAATGGTCTCTCTTTGCTTTTCCTCCGTTTATTTGTAGAGCACAAAAAGATAAAATAGTCTTTCTAAAAAAGCCAACAAAACCGAATGGGTCACACAAATTTATATCTTTGTATATTTTGAGTACTACAAAATTAAATAAAATGGCCCTTCCCCGTTTTCTTCTGTAGAACACCCAAATTTATTCCTTCGTTTATTTTAGTAGTACAAAAATGTACATAAATACTGAGCTATTTAAATTTTACCTTCTTCGCTTTTTTTCTGCTTAGTACAAAACTGATTAGGTCACCCAAATTTATTCCTCCTTCGGTTTCCTTTTTGTCGTTGGTGCTCCATTTTTTGTTGGTACATGAAAAAATAGGCCATCCAAATTTTATTCGTTCTTCACTTCTTTTTCTTATTTTGCTTGGTACAAAAGTGAATAGGTCACACACATTTATCTCTTCGTTTGTTTAAATAGTACAACATGGTCTAGAAATTCTGAGCTAGTTAAAAATTGATTGCTTTGTTTAATCGTGTAGCTCCTATTTTCTGTTTGGTACAAATTCTAAGTCGGTTAAAAATGGTCTCGTTGGCACGAAAAGAAATAGGACACCCCCAATGAATGGCAGAAAAAAGTATAGAATGCTGATTCTGCAAACTGAATAGGTCACCCAAATTTATTCCTTCTTCGGTTTCTTTTTTGTCGCTGGTGCTCCATTTTGTTTGTTGGTACATAAGAAAATAGTCCATCCAGATTTTATTCGTTCTTCACTTCTTTTTCTAATTTTACTAGGTACAAAACTAAATATTCTACCCAAATTTATTCCTTCCCTTTTTCCAGTTGGTACATAAGGAAATAATCCAATCAAATTTTTCTGGTTCGAACAAAACTAAACACTCCATCCAAATTTGAGTATTTCAAAATGAAATGAAATTCTGAGTTAGTTAGAAATCTCACTCAAGAGACCTTCGTTTGTTTAAATAGTACACTTCTGAGCCGGTTAAATTTATCCGATTGTTTGTTTATTTAAAATACGCCGTTATTTCTCATTGGTGCAAAATTGAATAGGTCAATCAAATTCACCCCTTCGTTTGTTTAAATATTAGAACATGGTCTAGAAAAATGGCATTTATCATTGGTACAATATTCCTTCGTTTATCTAATTAGTCAAGAAGAGTTAAAATAGACCTTAGCACAAAAAGGCACATAAATTCTGAGGTAGTTGAAATGGCATTTCTCGTCGATAGAAAATTGAGTAGGTTCAGCTTTGTTTCTTTAAATTCTCAGCTGGTTAAAATGGCATATCTTGCTTTCTTAGTCTATCCAAATTTTGAATAACCCAAACAGGTACAGAAATTCTAAGCTAGTTGCAAATGAGATTTCTCGTTGGTACAAAATTCAATAGGGCACTCAAATTTATTCCTCCTTCACATTTTCTCCTTGGTACAAAAATTTTCCGACGCTCAATCTACGAGTTATTCTGGTTTAAATATTTGACCTTTTTGGGGCATGTAGTTGCTGGTAACCAATTACTAAATGTGGAAACACCACCTCAATATGTTGCTTCGTTTACTAGTCTGATTTTTGACCTCCGCGGTAAATACCTTTAGGACATGTAGTAGTTGGTGGCCGATTACTAAATGTGGAAACAGCACCTGAGTATGTGGATCCATTTTCGAGTTTGACCTTTGACCTCAATGGTCATTATTTTGGGGGATGTAGTACCTGATGACCAATTACTAGATTTGGAAACAGCACCTCAATATGTGGCTCCGTTTTCGTGTTATTAGGTTTTAAGTAGGTTGACCTTTGACCTCGATGATCATTATTTTGGAACTTGTAGTACCTGATGACCAATTACTAAACGTGGAAACATGACCTCAATATGTGGCTCAGTTTTCGTGTTATTAGGTTTTAAGTAGGTTGACCTTTGACCTCGATGGTCAATGTTTTGGATCTTGTAGTACCTGATGACCAATTACCAGACTTGGAAACTCCATCTCAATATGTGGCCCCGTTTTCGTGTTATTAGGTTTTAAGTAGGTTGACCTTTGACCTCGATGGTCAATGTTTTGGATCTTGTAGTACCTGATGACCAATTACTAGACTTGGGAACACCATCTCAATATGTGGCCCCGTTTTCGTGTTATTAGGTTTTAAGTAGGTTGACCTTTGACCTCGATGGTCAATGTTTTGGATCTTGTAGTACCTGATGACCAATTACCAGACTTGGAAACACCATCTCAATATGTGGCCCCGTTTTCGTGTTATTAGGTTTTAAGTAGGTTGACCTTTGACCTCGATGGTCAATGTTTTGGATCTTGTAGTACCTGATGACCAGTTACCAGACTTGGAAACACCATCTCAATATGTGGCCCCGTTTTCGTGTTATTAGGTTTTAAGTATGATGACCTTTGACCTCGATGGTCGTTATTTTGGAGCATGTAGTACCTGATGACCAATTACTGAATGTGGGAACACCACCTCAATATGTGGCTCAGTTTTCGTGTTATTAGGTTTTAAGTATGTTGACCTTTGACCTCGATGGTCATTATTTTGGAACTTGTAGTAGTTGGTGACCAGTTACTAGATTTGGAAACAGCACCTCAATATGTCGCTCAGTTTTCGTGTTATTAGGTTTTATGTAGGTTGACCTTTGACCTCGATGGTCATTATTTTGGAACTTGTGGTTGCTGGTGACCCGTTACTAAATGTGGAAACACGACCTCAATATGTGGACCTGTTTTTGAGTTATTAGGTTTTAAGTGTCATACAAACGACGTCCTGGTAAAAGTAGGTGTGGTATTGGTAATCAGCATGGTCGAAAAACCCCATATGCCGAGTTTCATCCAAATCGGTTAAAATTATCATAGAAAGGGCATATCCCGCATGAACCATAAGACCCAGGTAAAAATAAGTATGATATTCGTAATCAACATGTTCGAAAACCCTCATATACCGAGTTTCATCCAAATCGGTTAAAATTGTCATAGAAAGGGCGTATCCCACATAAACTATAAGACCCAGGTAGAAATAAGTGTGGTATTCTTACCAGCATGGTCGAATCGGAAATATAAATGTTTCTGCGCATGCGTGTTATTTCCCAGTATGGGTGTATACTATGTTATTTAGGGAATGAATAACTGGAACCAGCACTGCAACTGGAACAGGCTGTAGTCTAGTGTAATGTCTTATTTTATGTTTCTGCGCATGCGTGCAATGTGTAATTAATTGGAAATTTAAATTTACTGCGCATAAGCAATCAAGTGTGTGTGTGTGTGTGTGTGTTGTTATTTTTTTATTCTCTGCTCTATTATGTTGCTATAAAGTGCTCATAAAATGGAACGGGGATGTTATGTCTTATTTTATGTTTCTGCGCATATGCGCAGTAGGTTAAAAATTGGTCTCAAAATGGAGGGCGAATACTCCCCCATTATTCTCTGCTATGTTGAAAAAAAAGTGCTCATAAAAGGGAACGAGTCTCTGTGTAATATGTGCTATGTTATGTGTTCGTAGTCTCTGTGTAATTTCTGCTATGTTAACCCTAGAAAGGCAAACTTCACTATCAACCCATTAAAGGTAAACATACGTAATATTTACGTACACACTAAATAATGATCTATAAATATACGATTCATATAGAAACTCTCATTGTTGGTTTGCTCAAGGTTCCAAAATTGAAGTTTTATTGTTTAGATAGTACTACAGCACAGCTATTATCCGGGGCCGTAATTGGTGGGGGCAGGGGTGACAACTGCAACCTAGGGAAGATCCCCGCGGTTTGAGAGGCCCCATTTTAAGAAAAAAATTCTAACTTCATATACGGTACGAACATGAAATTATAAATGAAGCATCAAACAGGTTCACTACATTACATAAACAAAACAGCACACAAAAGGTAAATAAAACAAAAATGAGTCGTGAGCCCATTTCAGTAAACAAATATTTATTATTAGGTCCCCTAGAAATAATATTTATTCGTATGGCTTTGAGATTTGTCAATATTGTCCCCTTAATTAATTTTCATGTATGAAACGGGCCCAGGGGCGTAAGTAACGGCCCCGCAGATGTTGCCATGTGGGAGGGCCCACAGTCTCCGGAGCCCATAAAGAGTAAGAGAAAATGGAAAGAGGGGCACAAGAATGAGAAAATCAACTTTTTTTTAGGGGGCCCAAATACACATATTAATGCTTGCCCCCTGCCCCCAGAAAAAATCTAAGTTACGGCGCTGCTATTATCCTAAATCTTTTAGAAGTACATAGAAAAAAAGCAAAATAAACATTATTAACACTTAAGAACAAACTCTGAGAAAGTCTAGATACATCACTGATTATTTATGTTATTAGGAAATATTGAATTCATATTGAATAGTTCTTTCACATTATATGTCAGATTGGTTCGCAAATCTCACACAGTTATAACACATTTTGATCTCATGTTCACCACATACTGGCTTATTGCAGTTATAGCAGTGTTCCTTCTTGGAATCTTCCCACTTGAATCTGTCATTGTATTTGTGTTCTAGGGACCATTCTTTCCTAGCAATTCACTAACACCACTTTTCACTTGTCTTTCGTCAAATGGAAGTTCATTTGCCTTCTCATCTCTAAAATATACTGCCTTCTCTGTCTGATTTTATCCAGATTCCTCTCTTGAATGCGTGGCGAGACTGCTATTTTCGTTTTTATTACATGTGGAAACTTTCCGCTTCTTTGGTTGGATTTGAGGTTTCACATTCAACAGTTCGAATTCCTGACACAAAATGTTGTTCAATATCATTTTCAGCTAGTAATCTGGATCTTTGTCGGAGTCATCTGCTTCTTCTGATGTCACATCAAATTCAGCGTTATCTTCCTCCATTTCTGAATCTGAGGATCCTCTAAAATCCGTAAAATAGCTTCCTCGCTATTTATTGCACCACACTCGGTCATTTTTGTAATAATAATTAAATATTTACAAATGACAATAGTCCATTGATGGTAAACATACGTAAAAAATGCGTGCAAGAAAACTAACGCTAAAGGTAAACACACGCTAAACTTACGTATAAGATTTTACGTTAAAAGGTAAACATACGCCAAATTTACGTATAAGGTTCTACACTCAATCGTTTGGCAGAATTAACATAACACCTACCGGAGTAATTAACGTCGGAACTTCAAGCCAACTAACCCGCGATAGCATATCTAGAGGTTTGTATTTCTACACACAGTTCCTGCTACGTCACATCAGTGTTTCCAACTCGTACACGTAAAATTTACGTAGTTTACCTTTCTAGGGTTAAAAGTGCTCATAAAAGGAAACGAGTCTTATGTTATATGTGCTCTGCTATGTGTTCGTAAAGTGCTCATAAAATGGAACGGGGATGTTATGTCTTATTTTATGTTTCTGCGCATATGCGCAGTAGGTTAAAAATTGGTCTCAAAATGGAGGGCGAATACTCCCCCATTATTCTCTGCTATGTTGAAAAAAAAGTGCTCATAAAAGGGAACGAGTGCACCCCTGCTATGCTATATAGTCTCATGGTATATGTGCTATGTTATGTGTTCGTAAAGTGCTCATAAAAGGGAATGAGTGCACCCCTGCTATGTTAGATAGTCTTATGTTATATGTGCTATGTTAAATAGGCGGATGAAGAATGTGATATCTGCTCTGCTATGTGTTCGTAAAGTGCTCATAAAAGGGAACGAGTCTCTGTGTAATATGTGCTGCGTTAAATAGGCGAATGAAGAATGTGATATCTGCTCTGCTATGTGGTTGTAAAGTGTTCATAAAAGGGAACGAGTCTCTATGTAATATGTGCTATGTTAAATAGGTGGATGGAAAATGTGTTATTGATCTGCTATGTGTTCGTATTCTCCACTGCAATGTGGCATGTGTGCGGTGTCCGGCGTCGACCAATCAGCGCGGTACTCCTCCTAAAAGACCGTGCGTGTGGTCCGCCAATCGGCGATAAGGGGGCGAGGTCCGACGCCAGCCAATCGGAAGGGGGTCCCGCGCCAGCCAATCGGCGTGAACGGGGCGGGGTCCGCCGCCAGCCAGTCAGCGCAGTAGATAAGAGGTCGTAAAAGAGCGTGGCCAGGGGGCGTGGCCGGAACCGACCAATCAGCGTCAAGGGGGCGTAGCCAGCCAATCAGCGTCTAGGGGCGTGGCCAGGGGGCGTGGCCGGAACCGACCAATCAGCGTCAAGGGGGCGTGGCCAGCCAATCAGCGTCAGGGGGCGTGGCGGGGTCACGTGACCTGCGCCAGCCAATCAGCGTCCAGGGTTTGCGCATGCGCAGTAGGAAAAAAAACAGCCCCAAGTGTCCCCACCCTACTCCTGTGCCCCCACTGTGAATCGAACCCGGGACCACTCACAACGAAGGCGAGAACGTTAGCGACTACGCCACGCTGGCCACTACACAAAATTTATGCCAAATCTATTATACAACTGAAAAAAATTACAGCAACTGGGTACCTAAGAAAATATTAAACAATATATAAGTAAATTGAACAAAACGGCATTCTTAACATTACCAACTAGTTATTTTAATTTGCCAACTTGCTAAGAAATTGGTAATTCGGAGGGTAGATTCTCCCTTACCCCCCTTAACGACGCCCCTGCTTGCATAACTTAATCATTGTTATGCCCTAAAGTGAAAATATACATCTTGAAATGCATGCTCAATTTCGTTCAAATGTAACTATTTGTAGTCAAGCAATCCAGGGGCGTGTCAACTTCACCTATACCTTTATTTATTTATTTATTTAGTTTTTGAGTGATGAAGGCATACCGCTTTTGGTTTTTCAGTGATCACGACATACCGTTGCGGAAGAGTAAATTCTAAATACCTTTAATAAGTCCATTTTTATATATGTTGTCGAATAGCTTTGCACATAAAAATATTTTATTTCTTATGGAGAAACAATTTCTAAGTTGACAATACCGACATTTTTACCTTTTTTCTACCTTTCGTTTTTAAAATTAGGTGTCTTCAAAGAAGTTTATATTTTGATGTGCCATATTGATTTGTTACTCTCGTATGCATGTGTCTTAAATCTTACAAGCGCCGTGTTTTGATCATGGGTGGATTTAGGGGTTGTCTGCTGTGGGGGCGGATCTTACGGGGGTTTGAAATATCCCTCATTCGAGTGGCAAGTCCAGGAGTTTTTCCGCTGGAAATTTTTATTATAAAAAATCGTTTTTTGAGCATTTTCGTGTATAATTATCTGATACAACGTAAGGAGCTACTTTTCTATGTTTTTCAGAAAGTTTTTCACGACGGATCAGTCTCTCCATGTTCTCCCCGTAACTGAAAGAAGCTTTCCAGTTGGTATTCAGTCATTATGTAAACAGAAATGCAATTTTTTTAGGCTACACACGTCACTGCATTTGAACAGTTAGGTAGCCGGTATGTCGAGTCAAAATCGTAATAAAACCTCTGATTTTTCCCCACTTCGAACACATTTCCCTGTTGTAGTATATGTTCCACATGTTCCTACTTAGCAATGAACATTTGTGGAAGCTTCTTCCAATTGCTGTGGACACAAAGTAGGATATAGGGTCAAATTTGTGCACAGACGGTGGCGATACTTTATTCTACATGATGAAAATTATGAATTTTTACTGCAGAAACCATCGTCTTATTATGCCCACAAAACTAGAAATCGAATAGCGTTAGGTCTGGTGATCGGGTAGGCCATTCAACTGCCTCTCGTCGATCAATCCATGTTTTAGGGAATTGTTCAAGTTGTGAATCCATAATGAAGAAAGCGCCATGGTGTTTAAAAAAACTGTGAGAATGTACCATCCTCGAGCATTGCAGCTTGCAATATCTATCCCTGTACGAGCATGAGGTATCATTCCGCAGTTAAAAATTATTGAATGAAAAAGTGACTGATTATACGTGTTCCTCATTTGTTTGCCAATGGAATAATTTTCTTTGCGCTGGTCGTGTTAGAGGGGTCTTTCACGCGGGGTTGTCAGGTGACCAATAGTGCATGTTCTGCCTATTACCCTCCCCATTTATGTAGAGGTCAGCTTCATCTGAAAAGAGCATTTGCATGAAAATGTTAGTTTAACCGTAAGTACTCGATAACTCAGTCACAAAACTGCACTTGACGATCAAGATCGTTTTCGTAGAGATGTTACTTCATTTGCGCCCTGTACGGATGCACTTATACATGCGCAGCACACTATGACTCACCCCGCATTGCATTAATAAACGACATGTGCTCCTCTGGAGCTACATCGAAAAGGAAGCCAGCACTACCGTAGATGTTGCTTCATCCGTGGCTGTCTACGATCGTCTGCTACGACGTATGTCCACGAATTTGTCCGTCTTCTCAAATTTAGTTAATTACTGTGACACTGCAGCATGTGACACAGAGTCACATTCTGGATGGCTGTTTGCAATCGGCAACCCCTGCACAGGTATTCCACCCGCCCATAGTTTGATTATTTCGATACATTCCTCACGTGCTAACAGTATGGTTCAACATCTGGAAGAAAGAGGTAAATACAACGTTCAATTGGCAATAACGTTTAATCAAATTAACCTGCATGAAATCTGATTGCATATTTGAAATACTGAGGAAGTTCTAGCTCGTAGTCATATTTCAGATATATCACATTACCTACCAGCTTATTATAAAAATTTTGAATACAAAATGGAGGCAGTCCGTGTGACGTACTCAGTACCGTAGAGTGCTAGTAAATAAATCGAGTAGCAATTGTATTGGTATTTAGCTTACATGCCCTCCAGACTGGCCATTTTTTTTACAACATATTGTTATTTCTACTCTATATGAAGTATATTCAGAGGTTGTGTTTTGGAGGACGTAGTAGCTCAGTGGTGGAGCATTCACCTCTTCCGCGTGGAGTTTCTGGATCCATTCCAGCACGTGCCAAATGGGTTTTGTGTTAGACTAACACTGTGTGTGGTTTCCTCGGGTATTCCCATTTTTTCTCACAGTTTTCATTCTACTATTTCATTCATTCTCATTACCATCGTCTCCTTTAGCATACCCGGCATAACAGTGGAACGTAAAACTCAAAGATTTCATTTCATTTCATTTCGTATAAACTTTGGTGCAAAGTAACCCCATAGGCGAAGATACTTTGCACCACACACAAAAATGTGTGTTCAACATACGAACATAATGTTTCTGTGCAATGTTTTCTACCATGTATTTATACATTTCACTTCCTACACAACAGTATTGGGCAAAATAAATTGAAATCAATTGCAATTGATCAATCAATTGAATGTAATTGCTCTGAAAATCAATTGCAATTGATTTCAATTTGTAATTGACAATTAATTTCAATTGCAATTGAATTCAATCATAAAATTTACAATTAAATTTTCGTCAATTGTTAATTGTTAATTGGTCACCAGGCAATTGAATCTTTTAATTTTTAATTGTCAATTACAAAGGGTGCAATTGAAACATTCAATTGTTAATTGCAATTGACAATTGAAACTTGTAATTGTTAATTGTAATTGTTAATTGCAATTGAAATCAGCAATTAAAAGTGAAGATAAGAAGATGTGTGTATATTGTATTGTCCACTTGTTACTGTTTTACAGGGTGCGAATTGGCGGGGGGGATGCCAGGGATTTCCCCCCCTGACAAAAATCTTTCCCACCCTGGAGAAGAAAAATTTTATCCCTGGCAGGGATAACTTTTCCCCCCTCTGGAGTATTTTTAAATTGACATAAAGATAAGATAGAAAAAGGGAACAATTCTTACTTTGCGTAGCTAACCTAAATATTACTTGAGTGAAAATTTATGAAAGATCTCAGATCTCAACTGTTTTGTACTTGTTAATATATATATATATATATATATATATATATGTGTGTGTGTGTGTGTGTGTGTGTGTGAGGACTGGGTGCGCATATGGGTGAAATTCATCCCCCCCTGGGAAAATTTTTCAATTCGCACACTGCTGTTTTACATACTTCAAATAAGGTACTTATAAAAAATGCTGGATTCCTACCATCCATTTCCCCCCCTGGGAAGAAAGCCGTGAAACTAAGTATTTTTAAAATATATTATGTTTATGGTTCTATCCCCCTCGAAAGAACTCTATATGCCCGTCATGCATACAATAGGAATGAGCACGAGCGAGTTCGAGCGAGTTTTCTTTGAAACTCGACTCGACTCGAAGCAGATATCTTTGAGTTCGACTCGAGACCTCGGTTCGAAAAATTTCCCCCAACTCGACTCGAATTCGGATCGAGTTTCCAGTCGAGTCGAGCCAATTCGAGCTAAATCCTTTGTGTAGTTCCAAGTACTACTATCTTCAAGTATCCTACATAGACAATATAATTACCAATGATACTACTACTACTACTATAACTAATTATTATTATAACACCGTGTACCTGTATAAACATGGAATATAGGCGGTTTGTATCGGAATACTAAAAATTAGTTGACTGTCGATCTCGGTAGTCAAGAAATCTTCAGGAGGAAAGGACATCGGTCACGAGGTTCTTGGTTTGAGTTCAAGAGGAGCAAGTATTCGGGCTCGAGCCAAAAATTGTTAGAAGTTATGGGACTCCAGCCAAACATGTTTAAAACTGCTCGACCCGGGTTTAGGGTTGTCAACGACTCAAGCGGCTCGCTCACAGCTCATTCACTTATCGAGCCGAACCGAGAAGTGAGCCGAGCCAACAGCTTATCCAACCGAGCCAGCTCGAGTCGATGGCTCACACGAAGCGAACCGAACCGAGCTGATTGCTTACCCCAACCGAGCCGGTTCGAGCCATTGGCTCAGTTAAGCTGACTCGAACCCAGCCTATGGACTCGTTTCAACGGAGCTAGTTCGAACCATTGGCTCCAATCGAGCCGAGTCGATAACTCGTCTTTACCGAGCCGGTTCAAGCAATTGGCTCAATTGAGCCCAGTCGATGGGTAATCCCAACCAAGCCAGCTCAAGCTGTACGCTCAGTTGAACCGAGCCGGGCCGGTTGACATCACTATCCGGTTGGGTTTCTACTTTGGTTAAAGAATTGGACCGTGCAGTTCTCAGCCTTGATGGTCAGAACTACAAAAAATGACATGAAATCTTTAGTTTTACGTCCCACGCTTATGCCGGTTAGGCTAAAGGAGACGGTGATGATGAGAAATGAATGAAATGAAGAAAGTGGGAGGAAACGGGAGAACCCCGAGAAAATCCACGAGCACGGTGTTTGTCCACCACAAAGTCCAGGATCGAACCAGGGACCTCAAGCACCGGAGGTGAACGCTCTACCATTGACCCACCGCTCCCCCTACTAAGAACGACAGTATATACTTATATTGGTGTTCACGGCGTCATTAACTTGTTCCACCACCAACGAATTTCGAGGTACTTTGTTTTGCATCTTTTGTGCGTGTTTTGTGTCGCTTTGTGCGCCTATTCCCACATTTTGTGCATCACCGGAAGTGGGTCAAAATGGGCCTACAAATATGGCGGAACAAATTATTGCTCTTCCGCCACCAATGAATTTCGAGGTCGCTTCCTTGACATCGTTTGGTCCCGTTTTGTGCGTCTACTTCCGTTTTGTGCGTCATGGGAAGTGGGTTAAAATGAGTCCCGAAGGTGGGACGAAAATGACCAAGAGTTCCGCCACTATTGAATCTCGAGGTCGTTAAGTTCACATCGCGTACCCTTTTGTGCGTCTAATTCGACGTTTTGTGCGTCATTGGAAGACGGTCAAAATGGGCCTCAAAGGTGGGACGAAATTGACCCACTCCTCCGCCACTACCGAATTTTGAGGTTCTTCCTTTCGCATCAACTAGTGAATGTTTCGTGCCGTTTCGTGCCCTTATTTCCACGTTTTGTGCGTCACCGGAAGTGGGTCAAAATGGGCTTCCAAGATGGGCCGAAAATGACCAAGAGTTCCGCTACTATCGAATTTCGAGGTCGTTAATTTCACATCGCGTACTCTTTTGTGTGCCTATTTCGACGTTTTGTGCGTAACTGGAAGACGGTCAAAATGAGCCTCGAATGTGAGACGAAAATGACCCACTGCTCCGCCACTACCAAATTTCGTGGTCCTTCCTTTCGCATCGACTAGTGAATGTTTCGTGCCATTTCGTGCCCTTATTTCCACGTTTTGCGCGTCACCAGAAGCGTGTCAAAATGGGCCTCCAAAGTGTGACAAAAATGACCCATTGTTCGGACACAATCGAGTTTCTAGGTCGCTTCTTTCGCATCGTTTAGTGCCTGTTTTGTACGTTTTCCGCGTCACCAGAAGTGTGTCAAAACGGGCCTCCAAAGTGTGACGAAAATGACTCACTCCTCCGCCGCTACCGAATTTCGAGATCCTTCCTTTCGCATTGACTAGTGCCTGTTTTGTTACGTTTTGTGCCCCTATTTCCACGTCTTGTTCGTCACCAGAGGTGTGTAAGATGAGCCTCCAAGGTGTGACGAAAATGACCCACTGTTCCGACACTATCGAATTTCTAGATCGTTACTTTCCCATCGTTTAGTGCCTTTTTTTAAAAAAGTTTTCTGCACCTATTTCTCGTCTTGTGCATCACCCGAGGTGAGTTAAACGGGGCTTTAAAGTGGGAGTTAAATGGCTCACTGTTCCGCCACTATCGAATTTCGGGGTTGGTTCTTTCGCATCGTTTAGTGTGTATTTTCTACCGTTCTGTTCGCCTACTTCCACGTTTTGAGCATCACCAGAAATGCTTCAAATTGTCCATCAATGTGTGAGGAAATAGAGCCATTGTTCCGCCACTATCGAATTTGGAGGTCGTTTCTTTCGCATCGCATAGTGCCTGCTTTGTACTATTTGGTGCTCCTATTTCCACTTTAGTGCGACAACGAAAATGGGTCAAAATGGCCTACAAGTATAGCGGAATAACTTAATGCTGTTCCGTCACCATCGAATGTCGAGGTCGTTTCCTTCACATTTTTTATGTATGATTTGTGTTGCTTTGTGCATCAGTGGGGGAGGGTCAAAATGGACCTTGAAAGTGGAATGAATATGTCTGTTTCTGCCATATTTGTAGGTCGTCTTTGAACCACTTTCGTTGGCCTACAAAACGTGAAAATATGCGCAGAAACGGTAAAAACATGCACTAAACAATGCGAAAAAGCGACCTTGAAATTCGATACTGGTGGGAGAGTGGATCATTTTTCTTCCCACATTGAATGCCCATTTTGACCCACTACCATTGATTCACAAAACGTGGAAATAGGCTTACTAAACGGTAGAAAACACGCACAAGACGATGTGAAGGAAACGACCTTGAAATCGTTCCTGACGGGACAGCATTAACTTGTTCCGCCATATGTGTAGGATAACATTGACCCATTTCCGGTGACGCAGAAAACGAGGAAATAGGCGCACAAAACGACACAAAAAATTTCCATATAATTAAGCTAAATTTCCATTTAAGTTTGTAAGCTTAATTATATGGAAAAATTTATACGTTTTTTCTTTACGTTGGTCTACTTTACGTTGATTTGGGACTTTTAAATTTTATTCAGTTTTCCACTGAAAAGTACCTATAATTCAACAAGGAAATAATTATTAATTATAATTATAATTATTATCTATATAATTGAATTCATTGTAATTTGTTCCATAACAAACACTTTACCATTTCGTACTAGCTGTTATGCCCGTTCTTCGCATGGATCAGATAAAATATCAATTTAAACAAACTGAGCAACGGGAGAACAACTAAGAAAAATTTCTAAAATTAGATATATTTTCTGTGAATATATATCCAACATCGTACATGTGTTTTCATTGGGAAGGCCGATTGGGGCTGAATTTCAATGTACACACTATCGGGGGTGTCACTATACGTGTGAGCAACCCCAATAAATATGGATTCGACACAAATTCTACTACTTTTACATGTCCCGGTGAACCCCCCTCATTGTGAAAAAATCTCCTCTAGCCCCCACCAACCCCCAATCAATACCGCGAAAACTATGAATGTGACACTAACATCTGCCATTTTCTACTATTTTTACATATCCCGGTAAAAGTCCCTATAATCCTCTGGTTCCAATTTTGAAAAAAACAATGCCTCTGGCCCACAGCCGATGGGGGCTGTATTTGGAAGTCAACACCTGTGGAAGTATCACCATTCATCTCAGCGACAGCGAAAACTATGGATTTGACACTAATATCGGTCACTTTCCATTATTTTTACACGTCTCGCAATTCCCCACCCCCGGTGACTTCCGGCCCGCATACAATGGTGGCTAAATTTGAAAATCATTGCTAATGAAAGTATCACCATTGATCTCAGCCACCGCGAAAACTACGGATTTGACATTGGTCATTGTGGATTATTTTTACATGTCTCGCGATCCCCTTTATAATGTCCCCCTTTCTTACCTGATGGGGGCTAAATATGAAAGTAAACGCGGTTTTGAGTTTCACCATTGAGCTCAGCTATCCCAAAAACTATGGACTTGACATTAATATCGGTCATTTTCGATTATTTTTACATGTATCGGAATTCCCCCCTATGGTGACACAAGGCCCGCATACAACGATGCATGAATTTGGAAGTCATCGCTAATGGTAGTTGTCGCCATTGATATCAGCAACCGCGAAAACTATGGATTTGACACTAATATCGGTCATTTTGGATTACTTTTACGTTTCGGTATCCCCCCCTTACTTGTTGACCCACGGCCCGCAGCCGAATACGGTGACTTTGGAAGTTAATGTGATCGGAGTTTCACCATTGATCTCAGCGACCGCGAAAACTATGAAATCGACACTGATATTGTTCATTTTGTACTACTTTTACATGTCCCGATAAACGCCCCCCTGAGACCCTCTGGTTCGAATTTTGTTGAAAACGCTTTGCCTTGTTGTGGGACCTGAACCAAGGTATCTTTGACCAAAATTTGGTAACTCTCGGTCGACTTTTCTGGTCCCCAGGCCGGTCCCGGTAAACGTCCCCTGGAGACCCCCTGGTAAGAAATTTAAAAAAATCTCTTCGTCTTGGTCTGGGGCCTAGACCAAGCTACCCGTGACCAAATTTTGAAAAGTTTCGGTCCACTCGTCTCGTCCAAAGGCCGCACAAAGATAGACAGACAGACACACGAACAAACTCTATTTTATTTATATTAGAAAGGTCAGATCCGCCGTTATTGTATTAGTGCGGTGCTTGAGCGATTGATCGTAGAAATTCAAACCCCGATGAGTGATAATTTTATAGGCTTGTTTTATTAAAGTTTAAACTCTTTAGTCAGTAGAGAAGAGGGCGTGAATCATGGGTCAGAGTTGATGACAATGGGTTTTGGTGGGTCTGTGGGTCACAGTGGGTAAGAGTGGTTTATTGTGGGTGGTGGGTCACAGTGGGTCACGGTGGGTCGTGGGTCACGACGGGTGGTGAGTCAATTGGTCGTGGCTAAAGTTTTCATTGCCCCACGCCCTCTCTGAACTACAGTGTTGAAAATTGATCAGTGAAAATCAATTGCAATTGATCAATCAATTGAAAGTAATTGCTGTGGAAATCAATTGCAATTGAATCAATTGTCAATTAATTTCAATTGCAATTGAATTGCATAATTCAATTGCAATTACTTTCCACTGCAATTACTTTCAATCGATTGATCAATTGCAATTGATTCTCCTTTATTAATGGCCAACTGCAATTAAAAATTAACATTACTTATTTCAAGTGTTAATTGCAATTAACAATTAAATTTACAAATTAATTGTTAATGGTTAATTCAATTGAAATTTGCCCAACACTGCTACACAATAGTGCATGCAGTCTAAAAATATTGATGTTGGAATTATGGTACCGGTATTAGTACTTAGTATGACTTATCGATATTTGTAAAGAAAATTATGTATTTTCTGGTACCGACATAGGAACCACATTCTGATAGTTTAGTATGCCCCACAAAAATGGCAACTCAAAAACAGAAAAAGAAAGTGTCCGTGAACTGATTTGTCTTGTTTGCTCTTTATATCGAAGAATATCATCCCAACCGTAATCATTGGAAGATTTACAAGATTTTGGGCTTTCAGGCTGAAGCCCACCCAAATTGCAGGATTTCTTTTTAAAAATCTAATGTTAGTCATCCGTAGGCGTATACGCTTCAAGCCCTTCAAAACGTCTAGTGATTTCTAAATAAACTAAGTTTTTCTGTGTGAAGTCCCTCTCAAACTATTCTTCTGAATCCGCCGCTGTTCATAATTTATTATCCAACAAGAAATCCATCCCGGATCTACCTAAATAGGAAATTTTGCTATCTAAGAGGCTACGTTGGACCGGTACAAAGTAGCCCCGATTTGAGGCTGAAATCGCTTTCTCCCAGTTTTATTTTTTCTATGTCTTTAAAACATTTCACACTTCAGTTTCAACTATTGCTTGGAAGTCCCATTATACACAGTAGAATTCTACGAAACTGACTTTACTTTGCCGGAATATCTTTCAAATTTTGTCTGTGTTTACGGTGAGTGCTTTACATACCTCTACAACAATAAACCCTTCAGTTAATTAGAGCCGATGTTAGCCGCTAACATTATAGCCAAAATACAGTTAGATGTTCTATCTTACGGTGGCAGTTGAAACTCTCTCTTTACAGTTCATGGGTTTACCGACAAAGAACTGTGTTACTTTTTTTCTCGTATTTTGTGCGAAGTTAACTCTGAAGTGCAAAGTTCTCCGAAGAAGATTGCAGAAGGTTACTTACAGAAGATTATTTAGCAATTGCCACATTCATTTTAAAGGTGGCAGCAGTTGGGCTGTGCGATATTGCGTTCGAACGATTGATACTTTCAAATATCAAACTATCGATATCGAAATTTTTGATCGACATATCGATATTTTTATCTTTATCATATTTCTATATTTTCGATTTTTGATATTGCTTTTATTCCGATATTGCTGTATTTTTCGATATTCCGAACAAGTTTCAATAGTTTGTCAATACCGATTATCTATATCCAAATTTGGAAATCGCAAAGCCCTATCGAACCACCTCCGAAATGAAGTGTTTGTCTAGGGGCCTGATTAGGGAAGCGCACGACACGATATGAGACAGAATTTTTGTTACGAAATTCAAGACAAGACAGAGATCTTCCCTTAGAATCTGATACAGTTTTCGAGACGATACGTCGTGGCACCTTTTCGAGAGAGACAGTCTCAAATCGTTTCTCGTGCGCGTCCCTAGGCCTTATCGTGAGTTATCAAAAACAATGTTAATGAGAAATAGCATCACGTAAGTACATTATAGGCAGCTAAGACATCTTTGTTTTAATCCTTCAGTAATGCATTGTTATTAATCTCAGTATTTTATAGTTTATTCTTCTTACTTATTCTTCAGGTTAAAGTGATGTATAATAATATTTTGAATTCAGTTAACGTATTATGTTCCTCAAATTGAAGAGTTTGGTGCAAGAAGGAGGCAGCTCCACTTTTGTATCCAGCTCCAGTATGTATCAAATTAAAAACAAATGTTTTAAAAATTCATTGAGTTGAGTTGAGTTTAGCGTCCCTTTCAGCAGCGAGGCTATATGAGACGTGGACCTACTGATTAACGTGGAATCCGAACCACATGAGCTCCCGCCGGGAATCGAACCCGGACCTCCCACGCTAAAGGCGCGTATGCTAACCGCTCAGCCACAGAGAAGCTCTTTTAAAAATTCAGTTTTCACCGCAACCAAATAATATTCAGGCTTGTTTTAGGTTATGGGGTATCAAATACAACTGACCAGAAGACACACCAATGCATGCGCCTTTTTCTTTTGTATGTCATAGGATGTGCAACTCAATAGCGGCACAAAGTGGAGCTGCCTCCTTCTTGCACCAAACCCTTCAATTGTTTCAGAAATATATGTACAAACATGCTTAATTTCATGAATGCTTAAAGTGACGTATAGTTATTAAACATAGTATTTAATATTGCACTTTTAATGTTAAAGTAATACACGGTTAACTTTTGAATTCAGTTAACATTTTTCTTTCTGAAATTGCTTTTAAAATTATGTAAAAACGTTTTGATTTTCTTTCTTGAGTGCTGAAAGTGACGCACAGTTATTAAGCTTAGTACTTTGTACTCTATTCTTAACCTTAAACTGATAAACAGTGCGTTTTTTAATAAATTAAGTCAAGTTGTTTGAGTGGCGAATACTGATACAAAACCCTGACTACCACTGGAACATTTCGATTTTGAGGTGACGACTAGTGGTGCAATACAAGCGATTTAAAAATAGTGTTTTCCTTTAACGGCTATTCGATTTTGAATTTTGACTACATTGTCATATATAGGAAGAATCAGTGTGTCTTTCCAACTATGGTACAGCTCCGACAGATTCACGATGCTCGCTGAAGACACAAAATAGTATGTTTTCAACCTTAAAGTGACGGCCAATGGTGTTTTTGACCTGGTATGAAAAAGTAAGTGGGTACCCCAGTGAGGTTCAGGGGTGTCATACGGTGCCTAATATCTACATTTTAGATATATAGAAATACATGTCTCTAAAATGTAAAGAATTAATATTTGTTTACCGAAAACTGCAACTCGGTAAGCTTTATGGATACTAAAATCGGTCATGGAAAGTTAATAAGCACCAGTAGCAATTTCATCTTGAAGTAATTAGATATATCCATGGAGTGTTAGAACATCATGGAGTCTACCAGTATTAAATTTTAAAAGCTTTCGAAAATATAACTTGACATTTGTAAAGAGTATTAGAAATATGTATTTAGCCAAAACTTCCAGCAGGTAAATCTAACATCTAGAGAAACACAGTGCAATAAAAGAGTATGAGATCTTGAATTTTCGGAAACAATGATTGGTTCCAACAAAATTAAATAAGATTGTACTTCTATGGATTAAGTGAGTATCTCTGTACAATTTCCATCGAAAGATTAGTTCTAGGTTTTATTCAAACAATTTTAAAGGTTCTTCCAGCAGTGTTAAAGGTGAAAATTCCCTGTCAATATTTAATATAGTAACCAAGATATAAGAAGTTATATAGTTTATGACGTAAAAATAGAAATCTTAAAGATTTGTACTTTTGGGTCTTTCCTATACGAAAAAAAAAAAAAAAACAGAAAACTACTCTAAATGCCTTAATAGACAAATAAATGGGCGGCGACACAGTAACTTAGTGGTAGCGTGTTTACCTAATCTTTTTGCAGAAACTATACTGGAGTATTCACTTAATCCATAGAGATAGGATCTCAATTTACTGCCCATGCAATTTTAAAAATAAATTAAAGGAAATATTTCAGTATAGTGACTCACGATTATGCCTTTTAGTCTAAGGAAGATGATGATTAAGGCAAGTAAATGTTGATGATAGAATTGATGGAATGCACAGGTGGGAGGAAACGGGAGTACCCTGCCAAAGCCCACGAATACGGTGTCCACTATAAACTGACTTGGCCGCGGATCGATCCAGGGACCCAATACACCAGAGGTACGCATTCTACCACTAAGCCGCCGTGCGTTCGCCCATTTAATTGTCTATTAAGGTATATATAGTGGTTTTCTGAAATTTCTTCTTACAGCAAAGACCCAAAAGTACAAATCCATGTGGGTCTCTATTTTTGCGACGTCATAAAATGCATAATTCCTAATATCTCGGTTACTGTCTTACATATTGACAAAGAATTTTTACTTTTTTTTTTTTTTTTTTTTTTTTTTTTTTTTTTTTTTTTTTTTTTTTTTTAGAGCTCGATGGACGGTTGGAATTACCGAAGAAAACTTAGAGTTGAATTAATCTATCGATCGAAATTGCACTGACGAGTGTGAAGTTTTCACTTAATCCATATAAGTACCATTATATTAACTTTTGTTAGGAGCAATAATTGTTTTCTGAAATTTCAAGATCTAATGCGCTTTTATTTCACGTTGTCTCTCTAGCTGCTAGATGTACTGGCTGGAAGTTTTGGGTAAACACATATTTCTGATACTCTTTACAAATGTCAAAATATATTTCCCAAAGCATTTAAAATTTAATCTTGGTATATCCAGAGGTGCCCATCCCCCCAAAGCTGATGGCGCACTCCCCCCCTAAAAACTAATAATCTCTTCCCTCCTCAAAACTCAAGTCCTCTAAAAACAATTGCCCAGTGTAGCAGTAGTTTTTTTAGTACTAGTAATTGTTTTTTTGTTGTTGTTTTTATTTCCTGTAGTAGTATTATAAAATGCTTTTAGTAGTAGTAGGGGCAGTAGTAGGTAATTATAAAAATGGCATTACTTTTATTAGTAGTCTTGGTAGTGTACAATACTAAATATGTTCTATAAGGATATTGAAGGGTATAAAAACTTCTACACACTGTGTATGGCACAGGTATTCTTTTTTTACAATTAGTAGTATTATTTTTTTCTTTACAAAATATTGATATAATTCCCTTGTACATGAAAAGTAAGACGCAAGTTACAAGTTATTGAGTTTGATACCAAAAGAAAATGTTATCCTTGAAATTAGCCTACAAAAAGAAGTGATATCCAACAAAAAACATTCCTGTAAAAGAGCCAAGTACGAGTGGTCTTAAAAAGAATTGAAATCACAAAAATAGGCGCCAAGTTCTGGTGGACAACAGTTACAAACACTCACTGGCTCACTTCAAATTTAGATTTGAAACTTGGCTGTTGTCTGTATGGTTACCACTAGCTCACAACTATGTCAAACTATTTTATAATTTTCAACAGACAACATAGGCAAATTTCAAATCTAAATTTGAAAGTGATTCCTTGAATGTTTGTAACTGTTGTTCCCCAGAACTTGGCGCCATCCTTTCATATAGCAACTTGCGCGGTACTTCATTCATAGAGTTTCTAAGCAGGGGGTAGGGGGATTCATTATCGAGATTAAAAAAAATCGCATCGTTTTTTTTATTCCCCCCATTTTTTTCTCGATGGCACAACTTGCGCCATTTATCCCTTCTGTGGGCGGTCCTTCTCTCTTAAAACGAACCAACCTTTCCTTTTATACGGCTACTTGCGTGGTACTTCATTCATCGAGTATCAAAGCAGGGAGTACGGGGGTTCACCCCGGAAAATTTTTGAAAATTAGCTTCTCAAAATCGTGTTTTAATGCTATTCCGACATTAAATTGCTAGTTCAAAAGTAGAGTAAAATCCCCCCCAAAATTTTTCTCAATGGCGCAGCTTGCGCCATACATCACCCCTGTGGGCGGCCCTGGGTATATCCCATGATGTTGTCAATCCCCATGGAAATACCTAATTACTTTAGGATGAGATTGCTACTGGTGCTTATTAACATTCCATGACCGGTTTGGGAAATTTTATTACCTAACACGAAAACCCCATAACTGTATGGATCCTCCCTTTATTTGACAATATCTTGATTGTCGTTAGCCATATTTTAATTAATTTTCTAAATTCTACTGTCTAGTATGCAAGCCCTACATACCTATGGCGTTTTTCTTTATTTCAGCATATTACGATAACTGTTAGGCGTACCGATTTGCGGTTTCGGTAAACACACACCTGTAAGTTCTATAAAACTTTATTAAGATATATTTTAGAATGTTCAGAAATGGGAGTTCTGCGAATGCCATGGTATCGGAAAAGGACGTATATGTAGTGTATTGAATTGAAACTACTTTTTGAGTTTGTTGTTAGCCCTCAGTAATTACGTTTTCAAAACTGTGCCATTTAATACGCAAAACTCACACTTCTATGGTTTCGCTCTTTATTTCCCCATATTTCGGTACCTATAAAGCTTATCGAGTTGTGGTTTTAGGTAAACAAATATCAGCTCTATACATTTTAAAACATATTTTACCATATATCTAAAAATGCAGACATTAGGTACCCCATGGTACCCGCGAACGCCATTTGGTACCCACTTAATTTTGCATAGTAATACATTCTGAGTTGTTCAGCATCAATAACACTTTTTTTTTTAGAATTCATCGTTTTTCTACCCGAAAACAAAAAGTCCATACCTGACGGAACAGATTTTGTTTACTTAATCCCAAAAATGATAACATACTTTGTATCGTAAAGTGCAATCAAGTTAAGCACACTGAATGTAACATTTTAAATATTTTTGGATTTTTGTTTCAGGTAATTCGTGCATTAAAACAAAACCAGAATTCTGCTTGGAAGACAACGAAAAGAAGCAGTGTAGGTCGTGGCTAAAAGCATGTCCTTTCTGAAGACAGACCGCATTGTATTTACTTTCTTTTGTACGAATATATCACCTTAATAAAGATACTGCACTACAAATTTTCTCTTTCTTCCATAAATTAGAATAACATATAATGTCTATTTAAAGAAAATGTTTGTTAGTGTTAGGCCTATGTCCTTTCAACGCCTTTTCTCTGTAAATAAGAACATTATATCTCGCAATATTTTTCTTTTTTTTATCATTGTGCAATTCCAATTGGATAAAGTAAAATTATGTACTAAGCATTATTATTTCAGACATGCATTAATAACTAATGTATTGTTCTGTATATAAGACAATGTGTATAGTGAACATTTCTGACGAGGGTGTTGTTTTAACTCAAAATCTGTAACCCAGCTTTCAGTAGTCAACTTTATTAGGAATCCGAAAAAAAGAAAGCAAAGAAACAAATATTGGACTTACCAACGTATGTGTGTAAAGAACATATTTCAAAATTATTTTTGTTCGAATTCTGGACTAATCCAAATTATCCAGAGAAATAATTTGTTTCTTTCTTCAGATGTATCCTTTATCCAAATCGTATGAAAGGAGACTTCATACATCGCTATACTTATGAACAATGTTCTGTATTTATTTCATCACTTTGTAACTTCCTCTAGTGTTGGCAAGGCCGCAGGTGTCAATCGAATAGTTTAGTGTTACACTCATGTCACCTTGTGACTAACGTACATCCTGTCGGTATATATATATTTACTGAGTTTAATTAGCGACAAAAAAAACATTTTTAGCGTTAAACAATTGCAAAAATCTACACGAAATGAGATATGATGATCTCTGACTCAGAGAAAATACCAAGCAACTAACGGTGCTGAGTGTGGTTGAGTTTACTAGTTATTATATTGCTAAACTCAGTGTTCCGTTAGCGATACTTCTTTTCGTGCTCCGAAATGCAAAGTTTCATACAACCGTTTTAAATTTTTGCACACACACACACACACACACACACACACACACACACACACACACACACACACATATATATATATATATATATATATATATATATATATATATATATATATATATATATATATATATATATATAATTGTAAACTTGAAACATCCGAGTAATTCTGAGAATCATCGCTCTTTCTTTAAGTGATGTATGAGACTGTTACACTACTCGTTGCTAAAAATGTTTCACTAAGAAATATACATCCAGAAAAGTCCACATTTGCAGAATGTGTAGAGCAGGGAAGGATAAATATTTTGGTCGATGGTTGCACTTCTCTTATAACTATGAACTCCGCCAGCTACAGTTGATGAGCTGTGACATTGGATCGAAAGACGTATGGCTTATCATACCATAAGAAAAAATCCTCTTGATATCTCGCTGTGTTGCAGACGTTCTAGCTGTCAATGTTGAGCTCCATTCCACTGACTGTCGCCAGTTTTGCTCCGCTATCACCATGTTGTCACACTGCAAATACAGCGGTAAGATTAAGCATATATTCTACACTTACTATTACGTATCGGCCTGGCGCAGTTACTCTGTCTCCTTGGTGTTGCATTTTTAATGGCGAGTACTGTGTAGCAATAATCTTCTGAGCGAACGCGTTTTCGGCTGACACCATATTTTTAAATATAGCGACATTAAAAAAAAAAATAACTTATATATTAATTGAAATGTACAGAGAAGTTATTTCTGGAAAATCCTATTCGGACCCCTTGTGGTAACAACTTCTGCATTTTGGAAGAGAATACTATTAAGGAAAAGAATGATGTAAAGTCGTCTTTATATAGTACAAGCAATGTATGAGAACAGCTCAATAAATGACTGTACGTAAATCTTGTTCATGTTTGAATATAGGATTGTACATGGCTGTGCATTTTGTATTATTATTGAAGTGATGCAACTAACTTATTGCAAAAGGTATGATAAATTCTTACAGTAATATTGTCCCATATTGATTTACTCTGTATGAAAGCAAAAATAGTTTAACATATGGTTAACCTCCTTTGTGCCAAAAATTTTAAAATTAACGCAGGTGCCACTTTTCAACACTTGGCTTTGCAGTAGCTTTCCAACGAATTAGCAGGAAGTCCAAACTTGTGCTTTCCAACGAATTAGCAGGACACCGTGTAGGTAAATACATTTTTCTGGACAGTTTCACTGCTCCAAACTAAGATTTGAAAAGTGTATTTTTTTATTTTATTATTATTGGCACAAAGGAAATCAACCACATTTTAAGCTATTTTTGTTTTCATGCAGAGTAAAACAGTATGTGACAACATTACAGTAAGAATGCATCATGCATTTTGCAGTATGTTGCAGCACTTCAATAATAGTGCACTATACGTACAATGTAGATCCTGCATAAGTCCAATCCATATATTACAAGAAGGCAATATGTATGCGATACAGACAAAATTCGTATATTTCATATGGACAACGTATAAGCTACATACATCCAATCCATACATTGCATATAGCCAACCTGTACGCGACGTACGTATAATCTATATGTAGGATGCAGACAGTTTGTAAGCTACATATGTGCACTGTGTATGGTGCATACGGATATTCTGTATGTTGTATCTGGACAAGCTGTGTGCGACATAAGGAAAATCTGTATAATGCATACGTACAATACGTATACTGTATCTAGTCGTACGTACGGGGTATAAGTAGAATATAGATGTTGTTTCGGGGTCGAACGCAAGAAACATACATGCAGAGCGTATAATACATACTTCTTGAAATTATGCTCCGTCCTGATAGTTAGTGTGTGTCATCATTATTAAGCCATATGCTATATATGGTCCTACTGTCACAAAGCTAGATGCTATATCCGTATATATACACTGTTACTGCAGATGACGTCACATGACTGACGTCATTATAGTTATATGGACAGTACGTACAACACATACATTTTCATTTATACATTTGCTGCAGAATGTTATATACGGTTGTACGTTAAGCACGAAAACAACAGGAATTACGCATGTAACCTACCTCTTTAAGTATGCCACCTACATTTTTTTTCTCAGTGTGTGTGGAGGTTTTGTAATGCGATTGCATTTATCAGAAGATAGCATGCTGATGTTGCATAAACCGTAACACAGATTAGTAACAATGAAGTTTTCTTTGTTATTTTTTCTCTTTTTTTTTTTAAATACTTAAGTTCATAACTAATTATATCTATGACCTATGAAACCCGGAGGTTGAATGCCACATTCACAAAAGCTCTCCATAGACTTATGTATTCAGCCAACTAAGTCCAGTTTTTACTTCGTATTACTATTTCTGCGAGATCTGTTTTAACCCCTTTCTGTATATATATTTTTTTCTTTTAGCGAAAAAAGAAAATAATCAGTATTGGAAATCCTCATATGGGAACTTAAAAAATGAATTAAAACTTGAATTTTACATTTTCACTTAATTCCGACGAGAAATAAGTAAGTGCCATATATGACACACTTACAACTCACAAAGAACATGCCAGATGACACCAAAATCTCTTATTCATACACGTCAACATCTCACACAGCAGACAAAACAGTCATTTGGTGCCTTTGACGAATCACAAAAGAGCTAAAGTTAAAAAAAGGTATGTTCCATATATTGCACGGCATGCGGTAAGGGGTTAATATTGTCCTCCTATCTGCATCTAGGTCTTCCCAATGGTCGGTTTCTGACAGGATTTCCAATTAAAACTTCCAAAGCTTTCTTACTTCCTTCCATTCTGGTTACGTTATATCTGGCCACCTGAGACTCCGAGACATGATGATCCTAACAATGTTCGTAAACGGTAGGCCTGTAAGCTATGCAGTTCCTCGTTATGAAGCTTTCGCTATTCCCAATTCCCGTGCATAAATACATATTTTATTAACTTTATGGTACGAAGTAAGTCATTTTTCTTTTAGAATTCTAAGAATGACAGATTACTGGTGTCGTAAATAACATTCAGATGAATTTCTCAATAATGATGCTCATGAATTTCTTCATTATTTTGTCGAATATGACATTATTTATTTTACATTTCGTAAAATATTTCACTAAGAATATTGCATTATGACATAAGTAATTTATCTTGAAATAATAATAAAAATATTCTGATTTATTTCTGTGAAGCTTTTATTTAAAAAGATCTTCGCCAATGTTCTTAGTATTTTATGAACACACAAGTCATTATCAATCTACAATATGTTATAATTTCTTTGAGAAAGCTCAAAATGGAAGGTTCATTTATGAGGTACAGTTTCTTTGGAAGATTTTTTTTTTTAATATATATTTTAAGTCTACAGTAATTTTATTAATAGTTCGTAAATGAGTGTTTCAGTGATAATGCTACAAGTTACCATAGATCAGGATGCAATTTACGGAGTGGGACTAGAAAAGTTTAGTGCGGTGGCCCGTACCTCTAATTACTAAGAATTACCCAATGATTTATTTTTCTCGTTTCGTTCTTCATGCGTTTGTAAATACTGCCTGACCAAACACCTTCCAAAAATAGTTTGTGGCTTCCCATTGTTCGCATGTGTGTGTGTGATTTTTTTTTTCAGTAATTGGATTTCTTGAACTTCATTAAAATTAAGCAAATATTCTATAAAGTAAAGATGCGATTACTTAGCTCACTAGACAAAACTGATGAAGAAAGATACATGTGTTTATGATTTTAAACTCAATGAAATCAACTTTTACATGATAATTTATCTACCCCAGAAAAAAAAAACAATTCAAATGTAATTATTATTGGTGTGTATTAAAGCAATTTTTTGCATGAATGAACTAGGTTAGTTAATGAATCGATAAATGAATGCTGGAGCTTTGAAGAATGACAAATCATATTCTATTCTATTCCACTATACAATTCAATAATGCACAGTCTTCGTTACTCAAGACTGGCAATGTCAAACTACAGAAAGAAATAAAAGAAAACTGCTAAGTCGTACTCAAAGTTGTAGTCCTTTGCTAGATGCTTTCTCCATCTCGAGAACAATATTGTTTCTCCCATTTTCTCTGAAGCTACGGAAGATTGAAAATAATTACCAACATGAATGCTTTCTTCTACGAAGTTAACAACAAACTCCAGTAATTTATTCTTACCAATAATTCAATTCTGAAGAGAGACAAGAGGGAAGAGTTTCTCTCATTACAACTGCTTTCAAAATTAACAAACGAGTTAGTGGAATTGGCCAGTAGAATCAATACCCATCATCCTCGTTTAATTTAATAATTAACATCTTAATTATGATTTCATTATATACACAACTTGACTGAGATAACAGAACGTCGCGATGGGATTGTGAATGTTTGCCTGTTCCTTATTCCCTTTCCATCCTAATTAAAGGACTCGGGAGGGAAAAAAGTCGGCAAAGAAACTTGGCAGGCAGATGGTGTGTTTCATACTTTCCTTCCATTAAAAAAAATAAAATAAAAAAGTCTTGTAGGTCAAAAATCAAGGCATGTATACTACATACAAAATTAGCTTTCGTTCACAATATACCTCGATACCTTCATTTTTATTTTTTTTTTCTTTTAAAAAATTAATAAGAGAGATAAGCTACTATGGCAACAAGGATGAAAATATAAAAAAGAAGTTTTTTTCTTTTTAGATTGAAGCAACGTTCTCACATTAAAAAAAAAAAAAAAAAACTTGTCTCTCACTCTCTCAATTTCATATAAAAGAAAGTTCTTTCAGAGTATACATATATCATTGAATCTGGCCAAAGTAACTCACACCGAAGAACTTTTAGCTCTGGTTTGTTGTACACAATTCGAAACTACAAAAAAAAAAGTATGTGAAGAAACTACACTATATACGTGACTTTCCTCTTAAAGTGAGGATGAAAAATAATAACGCGTATACAAAATATTATATAGGTACGAAGATCAAGACTAAGAGTCTACAATCATTAATGTTTAAATCTCTTCAAAAATGTAAACCGCGAGCACCTCATTCTTGAGATTATTATTAAAAACAAGTGAATTAGGAGTAGTTTTCGTAAACCCTTGGGTTTATCATTGATAATATACGGAAACTACGTCTGCACAAGTGCTTCGCAACATAGACCTTCCAAAACTATGTAGTGCTTTCTCTTATTGATTCATCCAAAGAGTCTTACAGGTAGAGATGCAAGGGCTCGGAAAAAAACGGCTTTTTTGAAAAAAAAAACTCGTTTTTTTCTTCTTCGCTTTTTTGCTTGAGAAATTTTGAGCTTTATTTTCAAAATTCTGCTTTAAATTGATAAACGAGATTTTGTTTCGCTTCTCTATAACACAAAAAGTCATTTAATTAGAGGTTGATGTCGATAATAATATAAAACCTCGAAAATAAACCATGAATTTCGAAAAGATATTTCAAACAGTTTTACTTCTAAACATATTTACATTATGAATTCCAAAGGATTAACCAATGTATATAATAAGATTTCTTAACCTCCTACATACAAAAGTAAGCAGGGTTGGCAAGAACCGTGGATGTTTTTGAAAATGGCAAAATCCCGTTTTTTGGGGGGGAGGTTAAACTAGCTTTTTTTTGTTTGTTTGTTTGTTTAAACCAGGCTTTTTGGTTTAAACCAGGCTCTTTTGGGTTTAGATATTTTACTTTATGTATTTATATTACATATTGACAGAAATAAGTTTGTTTCGCCTTGGTGTTATTATGCAACAATGGGGTTGTGCTGGAAGAGGTCCCATAAGCTTAAATAAGTCCGGTCAGTAAATTTCTTAAATTGGGAAACTTCCGCCCTAGCCATCGGGAAAATCCCGTCATTACTCTAAATGTAAAACAATAACGGAAAAATCCTGTTATTGCTTTGCATGTAAAATTTAAAGGTCAACATATCATATCAGTACGCTAAAGCTGAGGTATTAAATTACAAATTTAGTACGTACATATCATTGAAAGTCCAATCTAAGCTAATGTTGGAAGCTACGTAGGCAATCGATAAATTTTGCCAATTTCTATCAATATATTTAAGTTACCTTGGCTTCTTTATAAAACAACAGGCATTCAGGCATGCAGAAATATACAATTTGGTTTCGTTTCGTATGTTCAGGCTTAACATCCTTACGTAATACCGAGGTTATCAAGAAGAAGACTTTCACTTAAAGTGACATCCGAACCGCTACTTTGTTTACGCATGAAGGAAGTGTTGTGGTTCTACCGAGAATTGAACATGGGACACCTTGATTAAAAGGTGAAAAGGAAATAAAACTAATGCAGACGGTTTGATGTGGGGAAACGTCACCATGAAGTTCACACGATTCGCATTTTTCGTTCTTTTTATTTATTTATTTATTTATTTATTTATTTATTTTTTGGTTTAAACCAGTTGTTTCTTTAAAAAAAGAAAAAAAAACAGCTGGTGTAAACCAGCCAACCCTAAAAGTAAATACTTTAAAAAAATACACAAATAACTAGCAAAATTCTATGTAGTATTTTTACTTCAAAATATTCCATACCCTCTTTTTGGAACAAAATAAAATTAAAATAAAACATAAGAAAAATACTTAGATTTATATGATACACTTAAAGGCTGCACATCTAGAGCTTTTGGTTTCGTATATTCTTGAAATTCTACAGTTTTATATAACCACCACCACGGTTTACTCAGTCCTCAAGTTTTCTGAATTTTTAACAAGAGGGATTCAACATATGAAGGGTGTGAGGCAAGATCACGGTAACCCACAATTTTACTATTTTAAGAAATTAGAGATTTTCTGCTCCACAATCCATTTTGAAAGTCGGAAAGCTGATTTTTCACATAAGACTATACATGAAGGACTAAACGAAGCGGTATGTATTACCAGCAGTGACGGTTTTGCGAAGGTTAGGGGGCGGTCTTTCGGACTGAAGCTTGTTTCCCAAAATTACTTAATGTCTAAAACAAACGAAATATCTATTAGTCATGCCTTTACTCAAACTTTAAGCTGCCGTCAAATAAAAATTACGAATGTTTAGAAAAACTAAACATTAGTAAGAAAAAACCTCCCAAAATACTTTTCTAAATCCGCCACTGATTCACAGTATAAAATGATCTTCAATGAGGGTGTATCCGGAAGATTATCGCTAAATATATAAACGAAACGAAATAGTAGTTATGCCTGTACTCATAAACTTCAAGCTCCTCCCAAATAAAATTAGGACATTTTAGAAAACGAAACAATCAGAGAAATCCCCCCAAAGTACTTTTCTAAATCCGCTAGTGATTATTTGTATAAATTAGTATTCAAGGTTGTATCCGGAAAATTATTGCTAAATCGTTGCACAGCTACAGTATAACAGAAATGTGGAAGTACGGTTTGACGGTTATATTGAAAAACGTACGTTTTGACGGATATACAGAAAAACGTAAGTTTAACTTTTGCGCTAGAAGCTAGAGTACTAAGCTCTTAGAAATGAAACACAGATGGCAATCTGAAATGATCCCAAGAAGAAAAAAATGTCGATAGCTCAAAAGTTAAAGTTAAATAGCCTCTAAAATTGCCCTCAAATACTACATTCTTCACGTTAGCTTTAATTCGTAAAACATGTGCTCCATCAATCTTGCTGGTGAATTTTAGAGCGAAACATGACATTTGGGTCATGGAATTCTTATCTAAGTATAGAATATACTATAAGAAAGCTATTTAGATAGAAAAATCATGAAAATGAAAAAAACAAAATTTCCAAAATTCTCGTTTTTTTTCCAAAAAAGCCGGCTTTTTATATAAAAAAACATCGAATCAAAAAAACCGGCTTTTTTGCATCTCTACTTACAGGTCAACATAATAAAAACGAGAAAAATCGGAAGGAAGTGGAAAACAAAGTTCATTTCAAATTTCATTTTATGTTAGCTTTTCACGATAAAAATCATAACGTACTAAATATAATTTTTCTTTTGAATATTGACACTTGTTAGAAATCATCCACGTTGCTCCTGTACATTAAAATCAACAAACAATTGCATTTGTACTATGTTTGCAAAGCCCCAAATGGTTACTGTATGCGTCTTCAGCGCTGGAGATCCAGGTTCAGTGCCCGGGGCGTGTTCGTGTGGTTTGGATTTCACGCTAGGTTTTAGGTTCATGTCTCATACAGCTTCGGTGTTGATCGGGTCTCAAAATCAACTAGCCAACAAAACTCAAAATGGCATTACAAATTGTCATGTATTCGCATAAAAACGCTTCAATATTAATAATGCGCTTCAATAACTTTAAAATAAAATAAATATAAGTTTGTTTTCTACGGTTTATATGTTTACCGCTGGTCACAATGCACAAATCTATAATATGGTCCAGTTTAGTCCTCAATAGATTCACCAGATTAGAGATGCTTGTAGTAATGACAGCTGTAATGCGATGACACCAAACTTCACTCCCACGTGATTACACAAAGCAAAAACAAAAAAAAAAAAGAAAGAAAAAAAGAAAAAGTGTGAAAATCGATGTCTAAGTACCACCTCTATTACAAGATCTCCATGATTTCGTTTTTCTAAGAACAATGTTCACTTAATTCCATATCATAAATAATATCGAAATGAGCTAAACATTATTTTCAAAGAATGGTTAGAAATAGAAATTCACCCTTTTTTGTCAATTTTCAAGAGAAACAAGGACTGTTAAATAACGGATTGCATGCCTTTAAGGTGCATTGGCATTTTTTCAATTTTTTTTTTTTTTGAAAACTTTCATCTTACTTTTAAAGCTATTGTGTTGTTATTTCAGTAGAGAAGTTCACAGTTTCATTTTGGTCTTTGCATATTGATTTTGCATCCGATCAATATTGAATATTGTTGTGTTATTGAATGTTTTTTGTGTAATATCCGGGAGAATATTGGGTTATTGAGTTTAATCATTCAAGGTGTTAATTGTGATCAAATGACCAAGATGTTAATTGTGATTTTGGCAGAACAGTTGAATGACGTTGTTACGAGTTTATTTATATCTTATGTGTATATAGTTAGTTTGAAGACAAGTTAAATAGATGCTTGAGTAGTTCAGGCAGGGGTGTAGCCAAGAGGGGCCTATCGGGGCCAGGCCCCCCAAATGGTTTCCTGGTCCCCCAAATGACCAGCTTTTAAAACATCATAGTAAAATTATCTCGCTTCATTCATTTAAAAGTAACAAAGTTTATTGACAATTAATAATTTATGGTAAAATAGTATGGGGAAATATTGTATTTCCATACCCATCGAAAAATAGTATAGTATCTCTTCCTTATACCGATCGAAAAATAGGATACTTTTTTGTGGCAGCAGATTACACAATTTACTGCGATTTATATTTGACAGTTTGAAGACAAACCTTTTAACAAGGTACTACAAATACAGCCATAAAAGAAAGGTATTAGACTGATTTGTAAGTACAGTATATTTTATATGCTTTACCAAGTATTTTAAAAGACATGGAGGATGGAAAATTTGGTGAGAAACAATGATTTTATTGAATTAGGATTTCATTCCCTCTCACTTTTATTTCTACTCAGTGTAATAAAGTAATTATTATTATTATTATTATTATTATTATTATTATTATTATTATTATTATTATTATTATTATTATTATTATTATTATTATTATTATTAGTCACGAATAATAAATAAATATTTTTGTCAGGAAACCATAAAGAAATTAAGTGAAATTTCAAAGAAAATCAATCTTGTTTAGATAGGTTCTGTATACAAGGTCTTAAATTTAGATATAAAGGTAACCAAGAAAAGTTTTCTTCCTTTTTCACCCACAACCTTCGAACATTGATATGTCACCTAACCTGGAAGATCAAATATAGTCCCCATCAGCATCGACGACCTTCTTAAAACGTTCTGGAAGGCCATGCAATCTATCGCTGTAGAACATGGTGGGCCGTGAAACGAAGAAAGTATCAGATGCATTTTGGACTTTTACTAGGGATTTGAACTGGCGTCCTCTAAGCTGATTGTCCAAAAAACGGAATAGGTGATAATCGGACGGTGCAATACCCGGGGAATATAGTGGTTGCAATATTGTTTCCCATCCAAGGCGGAAAACGGTGTCCTGAGTCATCATAGCCACGCGGGACTTAGCGTTGTCCCATAAACGAGGACCCATTTGCAATTCAGAAGTGATGGCTCCAGAGTTGTGAGGTTTTGTTGAGCACAGCTCAACTGCTGACACTACAGTCGCATTGATACTCTGATCAGCTGGTAGCAGTTCCCGATGTACGGTGCACCAAACACACATAAGGACCTTCTTCTGGTACAGTGCTGCTTTCGGCTGTTTTGAAATCGGTTCATGGGATGCTAAGCAATGATGACGGCGCCGTGGAGCTTCGTATAGAACACACTTTTTATCACATGTCAACGCCCTGTCCAGAAATGGCTCCGAAACAGTAAATAAACACAGGCGACTGCCGCGTTGCCTTCTGGCCCGGAGTCGAAATATGAGAGACCCATCGACCCAACTTGTAGTGCTTCACAAGTTGATGGATGTGCTACCGATTGGTTTCTCCACACACTGAATTGTGGATGTGTTAGTCTTCTGGCACGTGGTGTTTTCGGGTGTTTCGTTATCGTCCTTAAACTTGTTAAACCATCGCTGCAATGTCCGCGTCGTCACGACACCTCACCAAAGGCCTGGCATATCGTCTGTCCCGCTACAGCGGCGTTTGACCTCAATTTGAACTCGTTCAGCATACATGCTCTTATGACGCTCTGTGGATGTTCCATGTTCCCTTTGTCTTTACGCAAGTTCACGGTGTGTCTGAATTGCCATAACCAGGTAGTATGTTGGATATACCCACACCAACAACTGACGTTCGCCTTACCTCCACTCGCATTCAACTCACGGTGTGAGGTCAATTGAACACAGACCTTCACGAAAAGGGACAGAACTTTCTTGGTTACTTTTATAGTTATGCACAAAAAATTTGGTCCCGGGCAGTAGTTCTTGATTAAGCATAATAAAAACTATCTTGAATATAATTTATGGATAATAATAATAATATTATTAATAATAATAATAATAATAATAATAATAATAATAATAATAATAATAATAATAAGAAGAAGAAGAAGAAGAAGAAGAAGAAGAAGCTAAAATAGTGTTTTTAGTCTTCCAGAAGGAAACCAAAACTTTCCTTTCTTTCAAACCTCAAAAACACTAGCAGCAACACATTTTTTTTGGCTTTGTACATTGTAGCTGCCCCCCTCAAAAACTATGGGGCCCCCTACACAAACCTGCTGGCTACATCCCTGAGTTCAGGGAATAAGTTAAGATTTATTTTGATGTAAAAAGGCACATTTATGAGTTGGTGGTACCTTGAAGTAATTAAATGTGCAAATTTTATGCCACAATAAGGCTATCATTTGCATCTCTAGATACGCGCTAAACCATAGTGACTACTAGATGAGCAGCCAATGCAAACTAAGTAAGAGAGAAATTATTGGCAATTAAATTGTTACGATTATCAAGATGGTTGGTACATCATTTTATTAGTGTCTAAACTATCAAGACATAGCAGTAGTAGACAAACATATTTCAACTTTCAATTGATTCTTGCTTCTAACATATTGGCGCAATCAGCAAAATGAATTTACATCTCAAGTTAGTAAAATAGTATCATCTACGAATTTTTAAACCCTTTGTTGTTCCCACAAGTAGAATTCAAATTATATTGAAACATTCGGACAACTGGCTTTATTTTCAGGGCAGCCATTTCTTTTCAGGATTGCCAGAATATAGAACAAAACCGACTCTAAAAGTGTTATGGTATTACCAGTATATGAGAAACTGAGGAATATTTGTGCTCCGAGGAGGCCAGCGTAATAATCTTATGCAAAGTTAAAGAAGCTAATGATGGGACATTACGGACAGAAGACTCACGAGATAGCTGAGCGATATACATTTCACAGTATCAACCAAGTTGAATATTAGAATGTGTCACAGTTCGTAATGCCATTTATAAATCAGGCCTCCTACTGCAATTTCGGTTCATATCTTAAGGGACCAGTTTGTTTCCAGTCTAAAACACAATGACTAAAATACAAATGTTGGCAACGAGGTCGCTTAAGTTTCAATAGGCTGTGAACATGTTTACGGCAATAGAGAACGCTGAGGATCATGTACTCTGTTGAATAGTATGTCAGTACATTAACGGAATATTTGTAAGGTTGAGAAACGACGGACAAACTGGAAAAGAAAGGAAGGTAGCAAGTCTGGTTTTAGATTGGGCGGCCGCAGTTCACCACGAAGTATTGGACCGAGGTCATCTAATTTTTCTTCGTCAGGCCATGCAAGCTACAAGAAAAGTATACAGACAAACTGTAGTAAGTGCGAGTGGTTAAATTAAAAGGATACTCTCCAGCGTATGGAAAGGGAATGCGGCGTAGGATCGACACTGCGTACGATCGAAAAATTCAGCTCAAAACCTGTTTCGATCCTAAGTAGTTTCGATCGTGCGCAGTGTCGATCCTACGCAGTGTCGATCCTACGCAGTTTCAATCCTACGCAGTTTCGGTCCTACGCAGTTGCCCTGAAATAATTTAAGTTTTAATCATGCGCTCAAAAAATATATATTTTTTTCTCTCTCTTTAATTTGTTTAACCTGTGCAGCTATAAATTAGGGTTATATTCATGGACTCCACACGACGTAAACTACGTAGGATCGAAACTGCGTACGGTCGAAACTGCGTAGCGTCGAAACTGCGTAGGATCGAAACTGCGTAGCATCGAAACTGCGTAGGATCGAAACTTCGTACGATCGAAACTGCGTACGGTCGAAACTGCGTAGCGTCGAAACTGCGTACGATCGAAATTGCGTAGAATCCAAACTGCGTAGAATCCAAACTGCGTAGGATCCACACTGCAGGTAGGATGGACAAGTTACAGGCGTATGGATTGAGAATCAATTATGATTTGTAATGATGACTATGTCAGAAGTGTAATACTAACTTTGAAACAGCTTCGACGGAATATAATATAAAATAGTTATGTAATATGAAGAATTTAAAGTAATGAAGAATATGATGTATGATAAATATTGAAGGATAAGAATAATAATAATGTTTAACGAATATTTCGATTGTAAAGATATTATTTCGTAGAGATGCAAAAACGCCGGCTTTTTTGAATCGATGTTGTTTTTTTTACATAAAAAGCCGGCTTTTTTGAAAAAAAAACGAGAATTTTGGAAATTTTGGCTTTTTTCATTTTCATGATTTTTCTATCTAAATAGCTTTCTTATAGTATATTCTATACTTAGATAAGAATTCCATGACCTAAATGCCACATTTCGCTCTAAAATTCACCATCAAGATGGATGGAGCACATGTTTTACGAATTAAAGCTAACATGAAGAATGTAGTATTTGAGGGCAATTTTAGAGGCTATTTAACTTTATTTTAACTTTTGAGTTATCGATATTTTTTCTTCTCGATATCATTTCAGTTTGTCGTCTGTTTCATTTCTAAGAGCTTAGTACTCTAGCTTCTAACGCAGAAGTTAAACTTACGTTTTTCTATATATCCGTCAAAGCGTACGTTTTTCAATATATCCGTCTAACCGTACTTCCACATTTCTGTTATACTGTAGCTGTGTAACGATTTAGCAATAATTTTTCGGATACAACCTTGAATACTAATTTATACAAATAATCACTAGCAGATTTAGAAACGTACTTTGGGACGGGTTTCTCTGATTGTTTCATTTTCTAAAATCTCCTAATTTTATTTGGGAGGAGCTTGAAGTTTATGAGTACAGGCATAACTAATACTGTATTTCGTTTCGTTTATATATTTAGCGATAATCTTCCGGATACAACCTTGAAGATCATTTTATACTGAGAATCAGTGGCGGATTTAGAAAAGTATTTTGGGAGGGGTTTTTTCTTACTAATGTTTAGTTTTTCTAAACATTCGTAATTTTTATTTGACGGCAGCTTAAAGTTAATGAGTAAAGGCATAACTAATAGATATTTCGTTTGTTTTAGACATTCCGTAATTTTGGGGAACAGGCTTCAGTCCGAAAGACCGCCCCCCTAACCTTCGCAAAACCGTCACTGCTGGTAATTAGTAAACGATTTAAAAACAATAAGAAATGAAGTCAGCCAACTCACAGTACACGCACTATTTCTACTTCATAGATGGAATGAAGAAAAGTTTTGTCAGAATGGTCGAATGCTGAGTTGAATTCCGGACTTCTCGATAGAAGCGCAAAAGCTCCAGTCAATCATGTTTGTTGTGCAGTTGTATTTATCTTAACTTAAATATATTCCGTAGTCCTTTTTTGTGTGTATGTTGGCGGGGTGGGGAGAGTTCCATAATGATATGAAGTGTGTGAGCCAAGAACATGGTAACTAACACATTTTCAATTGCTGAGCTACGCAGCATCAGATAGGCAGCAACGCATACCGCTTCGTTTAATCCCTCATGTATAGACTTATGTGAAAAATCAGCTTTCCGACTTTCAAAATGGATTGTGCAGCAGAAAATTTCTAATTTCTTAAAATAGTAAAATTATGGGTTACCATGTTCTTATCTCACACCCTTCATGTTCAATCCTTCTTGTTAAAAATACAGAAAACTTGAGGACTGAATAAAACCGTGATGGTGCTTATATAAAACTGTAGAATTTCAAGAATATACAAAACCAAAAGCTCTAGGTGTGCAGCCTTTAAGTGTATAATATAAATCTAAGTATTTTTCTTATGTTTTATTTTAATTTTATTTTGTTCCAAAAAGAGGGTATGGAATATTTTGAAGTAAAAATACTACATAAAATTTCGCTACTTATTTGAGTATTTTTTAAAAAGAAGTATTTACTTTTAAGGTTGGCTTGTTTACACCAGCTGTTTTTCTTCTTTTTTTTAATAAACAATTGGTTTAAACCGAAAAAATGTAAAAGGTATGAAAAATGCGAATCGTGTGAACTTCATGGTGACGTTTCCATAATCAAACCATCTGCATTAGTTTTATTTCCTTTTCATCTTGTAATCAAGGTGTCCCATGTTCAACTCTCGGTATAATCACAACCCTTCTTTCATGCGTAAACAAAGTAGCGGTTCGGATGTCACTTTAAGCGAAAGTCTTCTCCTTGATAACCTCGGTATTAGGTAAGGATGTTAAGCCTGAACATACGAAAGGAAACTAAATTGTATATTTCTGCATGCCTGAGTGCCTGTTGTTTTATAAAGAAGCCAAGGTTGCTTAAATATACTGCTATAAATTGACAAAATTTATTGATTGCCTACGTAGCTTCCAACATTAGCTTGGATTGTATTTTCAATGATATGTACGCACTAAATTTGTAATTTAATACCTCAGTTTTAGCGTACTGATTATGATACGTTGACCTTTAAATTTTACATGCAAAGCAATAACAGGATTTTTTCCGTTATTGTTTTAAATTTAGAGTAATGACGGGATTTTCCCGATGGCTAGGGCGGGAGTTTCTCAATTTAAGAAATTTACTGACCGGACTTCTTTAAGCTTATGTGACCTCTTCTAGCATAACCCCGTTGTTGCATAATAACACCAAGGCGAAACAAACTTATTTCTGTCAATATGTAATATAAATACATAAAGCAAAATATCTAAACCCAAAAAAAAACCTGGTTTAAACCAAAAAAGCCTAGTTTAACCCCCCCCCCCCAAAAAAAACGGGTTTTTGGCATTATCAAAAACAACCATGGCTCTTGCCAACCCTGCTTACTTTTGTATGTAGGAGGTTAAAAAAAATCTTATTATATACATTGGTTAATCCTTTGGAATTCATAATGTAAATATGTTGAGAAGTAAAACTGTTTGAAATATCTTTTCGAAATTCATGGTTTATTTTCGAGGTTTTATATTATTATCGGCATCAACCACTAATTAAATGACTTTTTGTGTTGTAGAGAAGCGAAACAAAATCTGGTTTATCAATTTAAAGCAGAATTTTCAAAAAAAGCCCAAAATTTCCCAAGCAAAAAAGCGAAGCAGAAAAAACTGAGCTTTTTTTTAAAAAAAAGTTTTTTTTTTTCCGAGCCCTTGCATCTCTATTATTTCGTAAAGGCTGTCAGAAAGTTAGAGAAACAAAAGTCAGATAAAGATTCATATGCAACTTCAAGTGCACAACATTACACCACTTTAACTCGGCTTGTGTTATCCAGTCCTAATGAATGAATGAATGAATGAGGAAATGAATGAACTGAGGATAAAGGAGTTACATGTATGATTTTGGAGACAGTTTGCTGCTGACCCTAAAGCACCAGAGATATCTTCAACAGTCTTAGAAGCAGATAATATAAAGTATTTGTATCAAGTTTTAGCAATGGATACGCGTAACTACTGAAGAAGTATATTGAATTATTGATGGAATCGAGGTTCGAATGGAGTGCTGTAAAAGTACAAGAAAACCTAGAAGGAACAAGAAGATTGCAGGAAAATATAAGCCACTTCTCGACTCAGAAGGGCATGAAAGGCCAGACAGGAGCACCAACTTGAAGCAAATTGATTCCAGGTTCCCTATATTTACTCAAAGAAAAAGTGTGAGGAATAGCCTACGTAACGAAAATAGTGGCATGATGGATCAAATACCTCGCTTGAAACATGAGTTGGTACAGTTTATTTATTCATTTCTTTTATGGAATGAATGGGTCGAAATCGAGAGCTTCAGGAGATGTGGAGTACGGTTTCTGAGAAGGAACAGAGCTGAAAAAGATTAGGCGAACGGAACAATGAGAACAAGAAAAATAATAGGATGTCAGTATCGGAGAATATAGAAGAAGATTATTTTGCTACTGTTTATTAAGGTTATTTTGTACGAAGTGAGGAAATGTTTTTTTTTTTTTTTTTTATTTTGGTTTCTGGCAATACCCGAGATAATTTTCTATTATTGAGTTTAGTCGGATAAGGCGTTAATTGTGACTAATCGCTCAAGGTATTAGCATTTTGGCAGAACAGTTGAATAACGTTATTATGAGTTTTTTTTAATATTATGTATGCATATAGTTAGTTTGAAGCCAAGTGTGGCACATGGGTGTTTGGGGAGTTTACAGAAACAAGTTAAAGCGCCTTTTGATTCAAAAGGACATGTATGAGTTGGTGATATCTTGAGGTAATTAGAATCAAACGTTATACCACAATAAGGCTATCGTTTGTATGTCTAGATATGTGCCGAACCGTTGTGACTACCAGTTGATCATTCAATGTGGACTAATCAAAAATTATTGGAAATTGAAAATTTAAGATTAACAAGACGATTGATACCTCATTCTATTAGTATTTGAACCATCAGGAAATGTACGTATGTATGTAAAGAGATCATCAAAGAATTCTTAGGGTTTGCGAGGAATACATAAAATATCTGTAAGGTCAGAAGAACCGCCCCCAAACATATTGCGATCAAAGCAGAGGAAGATATGGGTGACGAAGAAAACTGATCCAGCATACTGAAAAGTGAAGTAATACAAGCAATCAAAGACATGCGAAGGAGGAAGGCCACTGGAGACGACGACATACCAGTAGATTTGCTTAAGGTATTAGGAGACAATGCAACGAAAGTACAGACTTCCCTTACTAACAAGTTCTGCTTCAGTGGATAATGTGGGATGACCATAATTTTAACAACTAAAAACTTGACAACTAAGATAAAAAAGTAGTAGTAGACCACTGTGTATATATATTCTGGAAAAAGACACATTCAAATATATCTGCAAACATATTTAGTGGAAACTAAATTTTTCACTAAATTCGGAGTGTAAACGAACACAAGAGTAAAACCATAAATCATATTCCTACGCAAGATTTTCTGCTAACAAACACTCAAAACACGTTACACCACACAAGAATAAAACTATATAATAATTTAAAAAAAAAACTTGGAACAAATACCAAAAAATTACAGTTCAAAATTCATTTTAAATTGTATTAACACAAGCATCTGTTTTGCAGCATTGGTGGGTAGTTTAATCATATCTTTCTATAAGACAAAAATTAAAATTTACTTTCTGTGTCGAGCAAATATATATTACGCACAAACGGCAGTTATTGAAACGTTTTATATTGTGTGACGAAGATATGAACACAAGAGTTCCTAAGACGGGTAATTAATTTAATATATAAATTACTCCAACAGTACTTGCTTGAAGTTCCTATTGCATTCAGTAGGTCAGGCTTACTAACTTGGGAGGTTTAATTTTGCCATTTCATCAAGGTGCTCATTATGGGTGGGGAGCATGAGCCAATTAATTCCGAGAGTACTAAGTATAAATTATTTTTCAGAATAGGAATAGCCACAACTAAGGTTCACAAATTTTAAAATACCCACTTGCTGTCCTTCATCCATACGTCTGGAAACATACACGATTCCTGTTTCAGCTCTCAAATTGCACAAAAGACTGCTTGGGACGCACAAGATCCTCAGGAGAAAATAAAATCCCTTTTGTATATCTCCTTGGTTTAACTGACTTTTACAGTGTTGGCCTCAATCAATACCCTCGCTCGCCGGTGCCAAGATCCAGCATCTCTCGCCATGCCTGTACGGTCTAGGTTTGCTATTTACTTGTTTCACTTGCATAAAACAGGACGAATACTACTTTTTTCATGCACTAACGGGTCGGCCGGTATGAATGCAATGAAAACGAGACTGTCCCGGTCAAAACGGGACGTATGGTTACCCAAGAATGTTCAAAGGATCTTCTTGATGTTATAATGATTGCGTTATCCAAGAAAGAAGAAGCAAAAAAGTGTATCAATTACAGAACCATTGTCCATATTTCCCACACTGGTAAGATAATTGTGTTCATATTGTCAACAGGTGGCTGCAAAGTAAGATAGAATAGATGTTGGAGTAAGATCAATTGAATTTCGGAAAGGAAAACGCAGCAGATATGCCATTGGGTTGATGAGGATTATCTCAGAACGAATTTTCGATGTAAATGAAGAGTCGTGTTTGTGCTTCATAGACTGGCAAATAGCTTTAGACATGGTCAATTGGACGAAACTTTTCCATATACTTAAAGAAATTGGGGTCAACTGGAGAGACCGTCGACTCATTAGCAACCTGTATGTATGACAACGAGTCAAGTTGCGCTTGAATGAAGGATAAACCAATAGTATGGAGACTGGAAGAGTTATCAGTCAGGGATGTAATATCCTACCCGAAATATTCAACATTTACAGTGAGTGGTTAATGAAGAAAGCACTAATGGGAATTATAGATTTCAAGACTGGAAGGCAGATTATTAATAATATCAGGTTTGCAGATGATACGGTTATTATAGTTAGAACCGAAGAAAGACAACAGGAGATGATGATTGACAAAATAGTTGACACTGGAAAACTATTTGGAATTGAAATTAACCCTAATAACACGAAGGGTGGAGGGCTCGGAGGCCCACAAATTATTTTTGTTACATTTTGTAAGATTTCTAATTGCAGAAAAAATCTTTAAAAAAAAATATTGTCAAGCTTGAACGCATTCATCATAAAACGTACTTGCTTAGTTTTAGTGTTTTTTTTTCTATTTATAAATAAAGAAAGTGCTGTGGACTTCAGAGCCCCCCCTTCCTTTAGTAGTACTAAGGGGCTGTTCATCGCATACGCTGACTGTTATATTCCAGTGTTTTGGCTATTTATCTTATTTTCCTTTCAAACAATTTTGGTACTAGAATATGCGAAGCATTTTGAGCTATTATTCTGGTGCAGACTTGCCAACTGCACATTATAAAAATTTAGTATGTATTTTTTCTGACTGTTTTTTTTTTGTACGTACTTTATGTTCTATTAGTTAATGACTTCAAACCTGCTAACACCTAAATATATCACTTTGTCATAATCACACACACACACACATTGGAAAAAACTATGCTGCTGCACCTCTGGTGTTATCAAGCATTTTTAATCATAGAATCTACAAGCAGCAGCCTGTAACACTGACTGAAGACACATATTTCATAAGAAATTATCAATTTGTTATTCTCTGACTGTGACTGTATGTGGAAATCTGCAGCAGCATTGGAAAAATGGCAAATCGTGCTCTTCGCCAAAGTCCACTTGAGAAAGAACTCAACCCTTATCCGGGCAAGCTATTTTTGTAACGTAGACTGCAACTGGGGCCTTACCAACTCTATTAGCCTTACCTACTCGATATGTTCATAACTTTAACTTCGACTAAATATAGAAGAATTCAGAATTTTATGACATCGAAATATTTATGGTTATTAAGAAATTCGAAGAAAAATATGAAGCTACTGGGCCTGGGAGGCCCGGTTGCCCGGATAAGGGTTAAAGAACTTTTAACTGAATCTGACATAGAAGGTAGTGAGCTTGAATATAGCAAGGTGGAAATAACACTGTAAGATTTTAATGCAAAATAGAGTAATTTGAGCATTTTATTTGATGATGAAATGGAACAAATGGAAGTAGTTGTACGTTTCTTTCAATGAATCCCTTGTAATATTCATGATGTAGTAGTGGTGCTAGTTTACGAAACTGAAATACAAGTCGTAGTTTGTTTGCTTACGTTTTGTATGTTCATTTAATAGGTGCAAAAACTTGACGTTGGGCTACTAGAAAAATTGTAACCCATGCTATGTTTGCAACACTGCTTCTCTGGCGAAATCCCCTATAGCGTTCAATGAACGTTCCTCACACTGTCTATCTTTTCGCGGAAACAAAATTTGAAAGAATTTCGCCATTTCAAGGATAAGCGGGATGGAATTATAAAATATTTTTCCTTAATTCATTGGAATACTGAAGTATACCCCACTCTTCCCCATTTTACCCCACTTTACTGCACCACCACCAAAATGCTTTTAGAAGCCGCCTTTGTACACATACTACACTGCCCTAAGTAGCTATTGATCTGTTTGATAGTTTTTCTACACGAACAAACAAAATAAATGGGTCATAGTTACTGTCAAAAATAGAAAATGGTAACTTAAACAATTACACATATATAGTTGGTAACACTGTACGTAGAAACCTAGTAATAGTATAGAGAATAAACATATATATGATGTCTTAGACATCCCAAGTTCACATCAGACAAGATAAATTATTTTCCATGAGAAATAGTGAATATGTGGGCCGAAGAGACCCCTTCCCCCGTTGGTGTTCCATGTAACCCAAACATATCTTGGTGTTCCAAGGGTTAACATCGAAAATTCAAAGCAAGTCATGAGAATACCCCGTGGAAATACTCCCTTACTGGTCCGAGTACAATAAAGAGTACTCGAAGAGGTCGATCATTGCAAATATCTGGGAAGTATTTTGACGAAAGACACGTACTATACCAAAGAGATCAGGTCGAGAATTGTCATTGCGAAAGAAGCATTCAACAAGAAGAGTCCATTCTTAACTAGCACCCTTAATCTATATATAAAATTGAAAATCGCTATGTTTGTGACTCTAAATCTCCTGAACCGTCCAAAACCAATCTGATGATACATGAGGATCTGATCCAGGAACATTTTTGTTATTTCACTTTAAAGGTAGATCCTAGGGTTGGGGAAGGAGAGGGGGACGTTTAAATAAAAACTAATAAAAGCTAATAACCTTTGAACCACCCAACCAATCTCGATCAAATTTTCAACATATATGAGGGTCGGGCCTCTGGTATTTTCTGTCGCTTCACTTTGACGAACCAACGTAGCGGAGGGGGAAGAAAAGATACATTAAAATAAAAATGAGTGTCTTTGTGTCTTCATCACTCTTGAACCACCCGACCGATCTCAATCATATTTTCAACATACACGAGTTTAGGGGCAGGGGTTACTTTAGGCTTTTTACCTTGACGGTGCAACGTAGGGGAAGGGGAGGGAAGAGAAATTTTAAAATGATCAAAAATGGCCAATATTAGTGTTGAGTCCATAGTTTTCGGGGTTGATGAGAGAAACACTGACACTTCTAATGCTATCTCAATCCAAGTTCAGCCCTGATGATTGGAGCGCGGGAGGGTACAATGTAAGGGGGATAGCATTTAAAATGATCGAAAATGATTAATATTAGTGCCGAATCCATAATTTTAGGAGTAGGTGAGATTAACAGTGAGAATCCTGATGTCGTGGGTCCCAGCAATGAGGATGGGGATGGGGAGTTATATATAATAATGATCGACAATGACCAATACTAGTGTCTAATCCATTAGCTTTCGGGATCATTCAGATGAACAGTGACATTCCTATCCGATTTAAATCCAAAATCAGCCCCCAACTTGGGGAAGAGAGAATATATATATATATATATATATATATATATATATATATATATATATATATATATATATATATATATATATATATATATATATGTATGTATGTATATATATATCTGGTGTTGCAAAATAAGTGTTACAACACTTGGGAGGTGAATCCTGTCACTGAAACAAGAAAAAAATATCTTGAACTTTCGGCTATCGGACATAGTTTCGAATTTACAGTGTGCCGAAAGCGTGGGAAAAATACTTTCGGACACCAATAGTTCGGAAACCATCCAACGTAAAGAGGGTGAGTAAAAAATTCACTGAAGAAGTCATACCTGCTGTATTGAATTTTGCATGTTTCACAATCCTACCATGCACGCCCAAGGGATTTCCCAAAGGTACTTAGGGAGTCCCGGATAATCTGCCAAATGAAAATTGGTCTAAATGGATATGAATTGATAGGGTTTTTACCAGGTAACAATAATTCGTTTGTATTAAGTCGATATCTGGAACAAATACAAAATGGCGGACATTTTCATGCCTGTTGTATGTGGTTGCATAATAGACAGGTACTGATGCTGGCTAACAGTGACGTTCTGAGTATTCAGTGTAGCGAATTTGTACTCAAATGCTCTAGAAAGACATCTCGAGTGTCGGTAGAGAACAACAGATGAAACAAGGTGATTCACATGTGTGGAAACAAGTAACAAAAAATGCCGAGAAATACACTCGTACTAAGTAAACGTGATTTCAAAGCGTCGAAAATGTATGGAATAGCATCAAGAACATTAAAACCATAGCGAATTCACCAATAATATTCCATCAATCCGATGCAATATGATGTACACGGTTGCATACCAATAAGGATACAACAACCGAGGTCAAGTTGAAATTGTGCAAGGGGACTCACAAGAAACTGGGTAAACTAAAGGAATGTCACTAGTGGGATTGCATGATCGATATTGAAATGTGGCCAATGTGTGTGTTGATATCGACATGTAGCTAATGGAAAAATGTCAACATGTCTCGCTACTGCCGGGGAACCGTTCCACGTACGAAAACTAGGAAAATAACGGTTGTACATTCTGCTACTACATCTGGTTCTCTTTTTGGTAGGCCGTAACTAGAACACGTTTGTATCAATGTCCCTCTTTGTTTGGGACATTGTCCCACAGCGGACACATATGAAAAGAAATCTCTCAATCCATGGTTCAAATTCTGATAGAGCGTGAAAACAACAAACTCGTATCATGTTCCACGTCTTCGGGGACATATGACGTACTCGAAATATAGGAAAATACCTCCAGAAATTCGTATCTTACACACAGTGCACATGGCAACACAAAGACGAAAATGAACCAATCTGGCACATGTAACACTATTGCTGGAACACCATACATATGGAAAATAAAACGACATGAGATATAGGAAGAAACGTCTTAAAGCTCTGATTGTTTACAACTGTGCATTAGGAGGAACAAAATGAAACACACAAGCATGTCGAAAGGCTGTACAAGGGCGCTTGCCAAACAAAGTGAGTACTCCTCTAAGAAATGAAAGTGGGGCTCCCTCGAAGCCTCAGGGCTCGCTTTCGCTCGCGTGGTCGCAGTTTCCAATCCTACTGGGAGCCCACGGCCTCAGATTCAAGACCCGAATAGTTATTTTTCTATTTTTCGCAAGTGGGATGGTGTCCCAGCAGTAGTGGGACATGTTGACATTTGTCCATTAGCTACATGTCGATATCAACACACACATTGGCCACATTTCAATATTGATCATGCGATCCCACTAGTGACATTCCTTTAGTTTACCCAGTTTCTTGTGAGTCCCCTTGCACAATTTCAACTTGACCTCGGTTGTTGCATCCTTATTGGTATGCAACCGTGAACATCATATTGCATCGGTTTGAGAGAATATTATTGGTGAATTGGCAATGGCTTTCATGTTTTTGACGCTAATCATTACATTTCTGACGCTTTGAACTCACGTTTACTAAGTATGAGTGCGTTTCTGGGCATTTTTCGGTCAGTGTTTCCATACATGTGAATCACCCTGCTTCATATGTTGTTCTCTACCGACACTCCAGATGTCTTTCTAGAGCATTTGAGTACAAATTCGCTACACTGAGTCAGGAGCGTCATTTCAGATTTTGCTTGGGGGGGGGGGCAAGACCCCTTGATATAAGCAAAATTTCTCGTTTTTCACTGATTTATTGATATTCTATTGATAAAATCTATATACATCTCAAACTCTGGGGGGGCAAATAACCCTCCCTGCCCCCCTAAATGACGCCCCTGCACTGAGTACTCAGAACGTTACTGTTGGCCAGCATCCGTACCTGTCGATGCAACTACACATAACGGGCGTGAAGGTGTCCGCCATTTTGTATTTGTTCCAGATATCGACTTAATACAAACGAATTATTGTTAGCTGGTAGAAACTCTGTTAATTCATATCCATTTAGACCAATTTTCATTTGGCATATTACCCGGAACTCCCTACGTTCCTTTGGGAAATCCCTTGGGCGTGCACTGTAGGATTGTGAAACATAAAAATTCAATACATCAGGTATGACTTCTTCACTGGATTTTTTACCCATCCACTTTACGTTGGATAATTTCCGAACTATTGGCGTTCGAAAGTAATTTTCCCACGCTTTCGGCACCTTGTAGATCCGAAACTATGTCCTATAGCCGAAAGTTCAAGATAACTTTTTCTTGTATCATTGGCAGGATTCACCTCCCAAGAATTGTAACACTTATTTTGTAACACTCAATATATATAAAGGCGCGGATCCAAAGAGGATCCCACCCGTGTAGTCATTTCCTAGGGTAAGCACTTCTGTAATGTTGCCACGCTGCTTTCTGAGGTGCAGTAATGGCCTTTGGACCATTACACCTTACTTCACGTTCGGACCTATAGCACAGCAGCGGTGCAGAGTTACTAGCTGTATATTACGTAGGATTATACGTGTAAAATTTCATTGCTCTACGATATGTGGAACTGGGTCAGGGAGTAATTTTCTATCACACCTCCCGTTAGGGGGCAAATTTCAAACAAATGACGCATGTGCAACTTACTCGCAAACTGTTGATTTGCGACCCCCGGTTCATATAGGTAAAATGTTTGAAAGTACTTGTAGAATATACCCTTACAAGGAATGCATCGCATTACCAGTTACCCTATATATATATGGTGTTTGTAGAATACGTTGCCACCCCGTGCATCTTCGAAATGACTGCAAATATGAGAAAACGCACAAACATCCGTCATTATTGTAAGGGGCTTGAATTTTGAGATATAAAAGATCCATCCCAGACACCCGATATAAGGTTAAGTAGGATCAACTTCAAAATTTCAAATGGCAAATAGGGTCGAGTAATATATCGAAGTCTTCATAGGAGAAATATTTTGCCGAAAGTTTCAAGTCGCTATGTTGGCCTCATCCAAAGTGGTGGGGTTCACATTTCGTGTTTATAAATCCGTTGCCGCTCAGTGTAGCTGGGGAACGATTGCAAACATGAGGAAACGCAAAAACGCATCCGTCATTATTTTAAGGGGTTGCAATTGTATGTTGTAAAAGTTCCATCCCAGACCAATGCCTCAAATAGAGGTACGGGGGTAAGGTCGACGAAATACCTTTTGCTGTAAGTTCTAAATTTACTAGGTGCCGACATCTAAATTGGCCGTGACAGCAAATTTCGGAGTGAAGGTCTTTGATGACTTTTAAATATCTATCACTTGTGAATGTGGTCCTTCTAAGTTTTTGTGATGTGCAAGCAGGGCATAAGTATCGTAAATAGGTTTGTAAAACGAGAAAATGATGAGTTATTGCGTGGAGACTGTTCCCGTGCATGTTATCTCTAGTCTGGGAAACGGAGGCTCATTTTCCTGTTCTACTATATTGTCATGGGAGCAGGATTTTACGAAATGTTCATGTCAAAAGTGAGAATAATGAGTTGTGAAACTATGGACATCAGAAAAAAGGGATCAGTATTATCGGAGTGTAGATAATTTTACACCCGTACCGCTATTTGGTGGCCTGGGGTGGAACTTTTATAACACAAAATTGAAACCTCTTAAAATAGTGACAAACGTGTTTTTATGTTTTTTTTTTTTTTTTTTGTATTTTTTTTTTCATATTCGCAATCGATTCGCAGGTACATGGGGTGACAACCGACTTTAAGAACACGAAATGTGAACCCCGCCATTTTGAATGGGGTCTATTTTCAGCAAAATATTTATCTTGTCAAGTCATTTCCAACGATACATCACTCGATCCCCTTTGGCATTTGACATTTTCAAGTTGACCCCATGTATTCCTATATGGGGTGTCTGGAATGGACCTTTCATAGCTCAAAATTCAAGCCCCTCACAATAATGACGAGGATCACGTGTTTTTGTTTTTTGTTTGTTTGTTTGTTTTCTCATAGTCGCAGTCGTTTCGCAGATATACGGGGCAGCAACGGACTTCATGGACACGAAACATGAATCACCGCCATTTTGGATGAGGTCAACATAGCGACCTTAAACTTCGGAAAAAAAAAATATTTCTCTTTTCGAGACTTTGTCAACTTTACATTAGTAGATCCCCTTTGCTATTTGAAATTTTCAATTTGATCACACATGCGTCTATATGGGGGTGTATGGGATGGATCTTTTATAGCTCAAAATTCAAGCCTTTGACTTTAATGCCCGATGTGTTTTTCCGTTTTATTATATTTGCAGTCGTTTTGAAGATAAAAAGGGGTTGGCGACGGACTTTATGGGCACCCTGCATGTATATGTGCATAACCTTTATGGTTTTATTGTTAGCTTAAACTGTCACGAACAACAGCAAGCTATTTTCGCTTCTTTGCAGCTTTCTATTTCGCAAATATTTACCAAAATATGCAGATAAAATATTTGAACAACATAATGAGTGTTGACTGCACTTATTATTTTTCTTCCTATAAGACAATTTCATTAACTGCTAACTGAAATAATCTCTCATAAACAATTGCATCACTTAATTTTGCGAAGTGGTTTCTAAACCAAAGAATTAAAGAAGAAAAACTACATAGAGAAAATTATTAAATATAAGGTTGACTGGTATATAAGTACCAGCTTTTCTCTTGTGAATGGTTGCATATTGTGAACAGTGATTCAACTTCTACTCCGATCTTTGAAGTTTACTAGGATCTTCGTTACTAAAATCCACTAACACAACCTAAATTGAATATTGAAGAGTGAAAGATGATGAAAAAAAAAAAAAAAACGGCAATCTGCGAAATCGAATCATTTGCATATCCTTATTTAGAATTTTATTAAACTTTTTTCCAAACCTATTTTCGAGTCGTTTAAAGAAAGCTCTCAAACAGATTATCAACAGCTTTTCCTGTACTTACAAAGGTTCTCTACCTAAACAAGAAAACTCTTTGCAGTAACTTACCGTAAATTTTAATAGCTTAAAAAGATAGAGCTTTTACCAGCACTTCTCGAGCGCATGGAAGAGATAGAGCTTTCTCAACATTTCTCGAGAGACCAGTAAGCCTACTCAACGTCCAAAGCACTGAAAACACATCGTTTCCCTTTCTTTTAAGCTTTTCAACCGTATAATTAAATGCGAATGCGTAGACTTTAAAATGTATAATAATAATAATAAAAATAATAATAATAATAATAATAATAATAATAATAATAATAATAATAATAATAATAATAATAAACAAATAAATAGTGTCTACTTTAACTGAATCAAACTTTTAGTGACATACTGATAACGTGTTTCATGAACGTCGCATACGCCTTACTGCCATCTTGGTAAGAAAATAGCTCCCTCCTTTTTTAATGGTTTGGATACTTGTGTTGTGTGCGTGAGATCCGGGTTCAAATTTCTGATGAGAGCTCATGTTTTTCGAAGCTGTAGGTCCACATCTCATACACCTCGCTGTTGAAAAAGACTCTAGAATCTAACAAACAAGTCTTGGCAAGGAAAAATTTAATTTGACTGATTCACCTCTCAAAAGGCAACCACTAATATTCAATTATTTCTTATTAAGCCCAGACGTAGATTTTTTTTTTTGAGACATTACCGAAGACACAGACAATGATTTTGCTTCGCAATTGGAATCATAATAAAAACAAATCCGAATAATAAATGACATCTTGTGGACACTTTCAGACCACATGAGTTATTTTACAAAATAGGGTTATTAACCCTTTCCAGCCCATTGATAACTTTTCGAATCACTAAGTATTAATAATCATAAATCTAATAATAATTCATGCAGTTTCCCCGTGTAATCATTAAACTGTTCGTTCGGGTCAATCTTATAAGTTGGTACCTCTACTTACGCGAGTAGAAGCCAAACAAAGGATCTGCAGGCTCAATTGTCAAGGTCATGTTGTATTGCTGTGAAGGAGGAAAAAACGGTTGTGTTGATTTTGCTATAAATGAACTAAGTAAGTTATTTTTCTCGAATGCTTTCATGTTTAGCTATCTAAAACAATAATAGATTACAATGACAAAACAAACTATTCATTCCGCATGCATTTTCAAGGTATACAATACGATCTGATTCGCCTGTTGCCATATGTTTCAACTGACAAAAGTAACGTAATGCCGAAAGTAATGTCAAAATGCAACCTCTCCGTAATGTTGAGACACAAGAAAAGGGTATACTATTGTTTTGTTACCGGCTTGTAGGTATGCAAACTCTCATTTTTCAAATACACACGTGAGTGTGAGGTGCGGCTTTTCCTAAGGAGGTAGGTGATCTCTATTTATGTTTTCAATAGGCATAAAGACAGCGACTTTTACTGAAATGAAGAATAATTATATCGTTCTTTTTCCTCTTACGTTTTTTTTTTTTCATTTCTTCAATTAATATTACATACATGCATGTATGTGTGAATCAATGAACGGAAATGACTATGTGTATTTTGCGAAGAGGTATTATTATTATTATTATTATTATTATTATTATTATTATTATTATTATTATTATTATTATTATTATTATTATTATTATTATTATTAATATTATTATTATTATTATTATTAGTAGTAGTAGTAGTAGTATTATTAGGTAACTATTCCTTTTAATTATATTTTATTCATGGCCTTGTCGGCATTTTGGCCCAGGTTGGGATAGAATAGGGTTAGGAAAGGCAAGATATCAGCCAGGGTCTTATATAAGGTACCATCCTGACATTTGCCTGGTGGAATTGAGAAAAATCTGTCAAGATCGTCATTCTTGAGGCTCGAATTCATGTACTTAACCTCTGCAGCTTCAAAGACTTTCATTGAATATGTATATTTGTATCGAAGAACTGGTACACACATACCCCCCATATATCTATCTATCTATCTATCTATATTGAGTTGACTCCGTTTCAATATTGCAGATAATTTTGCACCGATAAAGTGATGGAGAACATTGTGGAACAATCAAACCTTTGTTGTGTCCAGTAAACTGAGACATCCCTGAACACTAACAAAAATTAAATGGAACAGTATTTAGGAATAGATATGTTGGCAGGTATTAGACATGTGTGTTGTGAATGGCTGGATATTGTATTCCAGAAACTGCATGCAACAAGGTAAAACTAGATTCAAAAGTTTGCTGCAATTCCGCTTTGAAGTGGCTGCAAGGTTGTCAAATAAGGATGTGACACGCAAATGAGGAAGTATTTCCAATGATGATGATAAATCTCTTCCAGCGGCTAAGCAGGGGGAGTCGTGAGTTATAAGACCAATTGATGGTGGAAAGTATGATGGTGTTGGGCACTGGCCAGAGTATGCAATACAGAAGCAGCGCTGTAAACTGTGTTCACAGAAAAACTAATCCAACGACTGGGGATATTACAAAACAATAAGTTTCCTGCTAGTGTACTTTTCTTACATGCAACTCTCGTATAATGTATTTCTCATGAAACTAGATGAGGTAATAATAAAAAAAATGTATGAATTCATGTAATAACGTTATCCTTATGATTTCCCTAATGATGTCATACGGCATCATAGGATTTTAGTACTACAAAACACGAAATTTGGCAACTTTTGGGGTTTGATGTCTTGTGTGGCATCATTGCAACAATAAATCCTGATTTTTTCCATCACACACGAAAGTTCGGACTGGAGAAGGTGAAATATGTAATTATGAAGTATTAATAAAATCGCTTGGGCCATGTTTGAGAAAATCGTCGGAAAAATCACATCCCAAGACTGAACTAAACCCTTTCGATTCTTTGTGAAGTATAAATAAAATCGGTTGATCTGTTTTTGGGAAAATCGCATATATTTTACTCTTCAAATAAAATATCCTTATTTTTAGGAGCATGAAGAAACAATAAATAAATAAATAAATAATAATGAAACTGGAGAATCCCAAACAAACCTTAAGTTTAGAATTTGGTTTAGACAGGTTGAACGGTATGATCTCGAGGCAAATGTACATCAGGACGAACAAACAAACGGACGAACAAATATTAAAATATCACTTTTATGAAAGCATGAGTACTCCATAAGAATAACGACTACTTAGAGACGTTGTTTACTTTATGCTCTTTTTCAACAATGGGTCACGAATTATGAATTTAGACTTCCAAACTATACTATGCTTAATTGTCAGAAGTCTTATAGAACGGTCCTGTTCGTCCGTCCGTCCGTCTGTCAATAGGTATCAGAGCAAACGCGGTAAGATATATCTAGATTTGATTTAATGCAATTGATTCAGATTCCAAGCATAGGTTCCACCTTCTTCATTAGCGTTATATTCGAACAGGAAATGGTTGAAATTAGTCATTTTCAGTTTCAACGTTTATTGCCATAAATCAAACATGGCAACAGATAGCGAGAACCGGTTTCTTACAGACTATTCAGCGTTTCAAGATGGAATATCATGACTATCCCGAACGATCTGTCGAAACAGAAAGTGGTTCAGATTCAATAACACTTATGGTTTCAATAGTGATTTCCACAGACGAAGAATGGTAAAAGTTATTAAGATGCAATTTTATTCAATATATTCATTGTTCCAAAAATTGGTTTCATCTTTTTCATTAACCCTCTATTCAACCCGGAAGTGGTTAATATAAGCGATTTCCGATTTAAATACTTATCGTCATAGGAAAAAAATAGCAATAGATAGCAGCAAGTGGTTTCCTGAAATCGATTCAGAGTCTCAAAAGAGCATACCATCACAACCTACAACACTCTATCAAACCCGGAATATGTTGAAATTTACTACTACTACCGGTTTTACTACTGATTTTCATAGAGCATAAACAGTTAGAAATATCGAGATGTATTTTTATACAATTGGTTCAGCGAAACCAATAATTGGTTCCATTTTCTCCGTTAGCCTTCTATTTGAAACAGAAGTGGTTCCAAATAACCATTTCTAGTTTCAACATGCATGACCAGAGAATAAAAAATGTGTATTATTTAGCGACAAGCTGTTTTCTCCCAACGATTCAAGGTCTGAAGAGAACATAATCACAAGCAGGAACATTTTACCTAAGCCGGAATTTGTTGAAGTTCTCTATTACTTTCGGTTTTAATACTGAACTCCGTAGAGCAAAAAGTGCAGGTGATCTCGAGATGTTGTTTTTGCAATCGATTCAGCTTTCGAAGAGTAGGTTCCATAAGACTCTACCAAAACCGGAAGGGGTTGAAATTTACTAGTGCTTACGGTATCAGGTTCCATGTATCAAAAATGAATAAATAAATAAAATAAAATAAAATAAACAGTAAGATATATTGAGATGAGTTTTCTGGCGATTGATTTGTATTCCAAAGAATATATTTCGCCTCCTCTGTTAGTATTCTATTCAGACTAAAAGTGGTTCAAATTTACGATTTCCAGTTTCAACATTTATTGTCATTGAACAAAAATGGTAATACATAGCGACAAGTGGTTTACTGTAGTTGATTCAGGGTGTCAAAAGAACATATCACCACAAACCGTCGTACTCTACAAAACCGGAATTCGTTGAAATTTACTACTACTTCCGGTTTCAATGCTGATTTCCATAGAGCAAAACGGTAAGAAATATCGAGATGAAGTTTTCTGCAATCGATCCACCTTCCAAAAAGTAGGTTCTAGTTCTCGTTTAACCCTCTTTTGAATCGAGAAATGGTTCAAATTAGTCATTACCGGTTTCAACCTTTATCAACATAGAGAAGAAAGAGTAAGGCTTAGCGCATAATGGCTTTTTGATATACATTCAGTGCCCAAGGAACAGGTTCTATCCTTGATCTTATAAATTTAACATGAACATTAATTATATATTTTGCCGTTTAAAATTCCAAGAAACCTCAAGTGTCCCATGAGAGGGGCATTCTGGAAGAAGTAGCACACTCCATTCAATAAGATGTAGGTAATTTCCGTATCTCACTTTTTGTTTCAGTTCATAATATTCAGCGGTTTATTATTTGAAAGCACATCTGACTCTACAAGAACTCACATTTAAATAATGACAATTTACTAAACGGTGCCCCACACGAAAAACCAAAATACGAAAGATTTTTTTTCATGATTTTTTTTTCAATCATATATCAACTGACATACCTTCCCACGTTCTTTTTTTATTGTTTTGGAGTGACCTACCAGAATCCCATGATACTACTAATAGTACTAACGCATTCTATTACATTTCCTTATCTAAGTTTTCGTTTCATCCTTTTATCTCCAGTCGTTCTGATATATGGGTACTGGATAATGTTACAGACTCAACACTATACAATAATTTGTAAAATATTTCATATTTGGTACTTAAGGGAGTGCATTCATAATGCATTACAGTTTTAAGAAGTTCAATGTAGAAGCATCGGTTTAATAGAAAGTTGTACGAGGCACTTTTCTTGTATTATTTGAAGTTCTGCCGCTATCATATTACGCTTTGACATAGTAGTCATACGCATGCATTAGGTTTCGGGTTAAGATCAAATTATCGTATAAATAAAGATAGCACTCTATTAATAACCAACTCTGTCACCGTTTCCAACATTGTCTCACAACTCATGCCTCCAACGTAAATGACAAATGTTAAATTAAAGTTATACTAAAAGATGACAAGTTATCTCGCCAATACATATTAACCTTATTAACCCTTTGCGGCACGGAGTTTCGCAAACGTTATGTAAAAGGTAGTATAATATAAGCACCACCGTGCTTCAAAGCGTTAAGCGTTTTAAAGCTGCAGTGGCTCAGTGGTAGAGCGTTCACCTATGGTGAATGGAGTCCTTGGTTTGATCCCAGCTCGCGCCAAGTGAACTTTGTGGTGGACAAACACCGTGTGATTGGGTATTCTCGGGGTTCTCACGTTTCCTCCCACTGTCTTCATTCCAGCATTTCCATTCATATTTCATGATCACCGTTTCGTTTAGCCTAGCCGACATGGCCGTGGGACGTAAAAGTTATAGACAAAGTTTTAAAATGCGTAGTATTGTTCTGGAAGGTATATTTAACTAGCATTTCACATAGGAATTGGTGGTGCAAACAAGTATACCAAGATTCAATTTACCAAGCCATGTGTATTTATGCGATCCCAAATTCGATCTCCAGAAAGGAAAATGTTAACTGAATTCTAACAAAGGCAAACTGTTGTTGCATATCTTTTATGGCGTCGGTTCTACGGAATGAGATACTAAACTTGTCATACAGAGGTTGATTCATTTATATTGAACTGAAGTAAATGTGGAACTGTACGGTGAATGCGCAATCAATCGGCGTGAGATTGCCACGAGACAGCAACTGGTAATCACTTAGTAGAGTAGTGCGGTCGAACGTAGTCTGATGCGGTCAAAAATGAATATATTCTGGAAGGAGTTAATTGTGACCCTTTCTCATGCTAAGTTCACTACGTCGTGTGGCGTAGAAATGTGTCAAGTTTGTAATTTTCTTGTAGGTCGTGACACTACGAAATATATGCCACAGAGTCCTGAGCCCACCACATCAACATGAGCAGCTAGAACCATTCCACAAAAGGTTTCATGGGCGTGGTTGGTTTCCCGTAAAAGGGCAAACAACGTCTATGAAAAGTTGAGTGAAACGCCAAAATCCATGCTGTAAACTACTAGCTCATGTCCTGACTGAAATATATTGGCATGAAATTTCATCATTGTATACACGACTCCAAAAGTGCATTACCACCTGCAATTCTCGTTTTCCTGCAATAGCAGGCAACCCAAAAAGCTCGGCGGTTAGGTTGGTTCCGAATTCGAAAGGCGTTGGACCAAACCTCAATTTTGTAAAAAACATCAGTGTGGCAAACTGAAAAATAAGGAAATAAAACAAATTGTTAAGAATGACAATTTTATTATCGTGACGGAGTTGGATGACATCAAAAGTTACAAAATGATCTTACTTAAGCAGTTCAAAAAAGATGAATGGCAAAAGACACATTTCAGAAAAAACATTTCTCTCCTTCCCCCCCCCAAAAAAAAAGAATTTTAAAAAAAAGAAAAAAGTTACATAAAGTAAAGGTTTAATATAAAAGACTCACCCAAAATTTTGAAAATTGACACGCGAAAGGCAAGAATAACTGAACCCAAGTGAATAAAATTGTGCACAGATATTGCAGACGTAAAATGTGGGAATACAGGCTTCATATTTTCCTGAAAAAAAACGGTAGGGTGGGGCACGGACCCCTCCAAACCCTTGATCACGAGATATCAAAAATGCTTGTAACAGTATGTCAGATGTGTGTAAAGGACATGAAGAATTGTAACGAAACTTTTTCTATGGACAACACGTAAAAAATAAAGGAATACGATGTTTTAATGTTCTGCAGAAAACAGTTTTAGGGGGCAAAACCCCCCACGAAAAATTTTGAAATTTGACGTCCGAAAGGTAAGAAGAAGTGAACCGAACTGAATGAAATTCTTCACAGATATTATAAACGTAAAATGAGGGAATACGGGTTTCTTATTTTCCTTTAAAAAATGGCTGGGTAGAGCGCGGACTCCTCCAAACATTTGATCATGAAATATCAAAAGTACTAGTAACAAATGTCAGATGGGTGTAAAGGACATGAAGAATTACAACGAAACTTTTTGTATGGACAATACGCAGAAAATAAAGGAATACGTTTTTTTATTTTCTGCGGAAATACAGTTTTATAGGGTAAAAGAACCCACCCCAAAATTTTAAAGTTGACGCGAGAAAGATAAGAAGAAGTGAACCGAAGTGAGTGAAATATTGCAAAGATGTCGTAGGTTTAAAATGAGGAAATACGGGTTTCCTATTTTCCTGCAAAAAAAAGGTTCGGTGAGGCACGGACCCCTCCAAACATTTGATCACGAAATATCAAAAGTGCTAGTAACAGTATATGAGATGTGTCTAAAGAACATGAAGAATTGCAACGAAACTTAATGTATGGATAATATGCGAAAAACATACGAATACTGTTTTTTTTTTTATTTTCTGCGTAAAAATGGTTTTACGGGGAAAAGCACCCACCCTAAATTTTGAAAGTTGACGAACAAAAAGCAAGGACAAGTGAATCGAAATGAATGAACTTGTGCACACATATTGTAAACGTAAAATGAGTGAATACGGGTTTCGTATTTTCCTGGAAAAAACTGTTGGAAAGGGCACGAACCCTTCCAAAGTTTTGATCACGAAATATCAAAAGTACTAGTAACAGTGAGGTGTGTGTAAAGGAAATGATGAATTGCAACGAAACATTTTGTATGGAAAATAACCATAAAATAAATCAATACGAGTTTCTTATTTCCTGCGGAAAAACTGTTTTAGGGCCAGTCCTACAATATCCTGATATTCTTTCTGATTACTATCAGTCAGAATTAGATATCAAGAAGTTGTCAGCTCCGTGCTTCGTTTTACAATATACTGTGCCTGATATATACTTTGTCAGATAGTTAACCCGAAGCAAGGTTTTAACGGACCATTTGATTGGTTGGTTTTCTGTTGCTCATACTGAGAACAAATGAAACGTCAAGTGCGTTTTCAGTATGCTTGTTTAAATTATCCTATTGAAAACATGGGAAAGAGAAATGAGTACCGGTATTTTTTGTTATGTACGTTATTGTCTAGGGGTACACTATCGTAAAGGCAAACACAAACTTAAGTAATAAACACTTTTTAGGCTACACTTACATATGCATTGGTACTATATACATAGAAATATTGCTGTTCGTCCCTACAACCTGAGCTCTTAATTAATTCATTTATTTGATATTCCACCTCTAAAAATATGTAAATTAGATTAATAATTTAGACATGTTTTTATATATCATTCAATTTCAACAATTAAACTCTATATTTTATATAGAATATATTTCTTCATCTTCTAACTACACAAATTATATGGCGCTTATGTGCGGGCACTTGTAGCCAACGGGTACTACTTATCGTTATAAATTGGCATATATTCGAGCTAAAATGGTCTTCTAGGCCTCGCTATATATTGAACAATCTCCTCATCGTCCCCGGACACCATCAACAATTCTTCGATTTCGTTCATGATTCACTACACGACAACTAACAAGTAGCTGATAGCTGTTAACAGGCAATTGAACTTCCTGTCAAAGTATCAACCAGCTGATAGGGTTTATCAGCCACCTGATTGTTATCAGGACATTGTAGAACACTTATCGGAAAAATGTCAGGAAGATATTTATATCAGACAGATATCAGAAGATGGTAGGATTGGCCCTTTAGGGGTCAAAGGCTCCTACCCAAAATTTTGAAAGTTGACACCCGAAAGACAAGAAGAAATGAGCCGAAGTGAATGAAATTTACACAAGTACTGCAGACGTAAAATGCGGATAAGGGTTTTATATTTTCTTAGAGAAAACAGTTAGGTGGGGCGCCGACCCTCCCAAACGTTTGATAACAAAAAATCAAAAACAATATTAATAGTATGTGAGATGTGTGTAAAGGAAATGAAGACTTTCAACGAAACTTTTTGTGTGGAAATGTGCTGAAAACAAAAAATACGGGTTTTTCATTTTTGCGGAAAAATGGTTTTATGGGGCAAAAGGCCATACCCCAAAATTTTGAAATTTGGCACCGAAAGGGAAGAAAAAGTGAACCGAAGTGAATAAAATTTTGCCCAGATATTGTAGACATAAAATGAGGGTATACGGGTTTCGCATTTACCTAAAAAAAACGGTTATGTGTGGCACGGACTCCTCCGAATCTTTGATCACGAAATTTCATAAGCGCTAGTAACAGTATGTCAGATGTCTGTAAAGGACATGAAGAATTGCAACGAAACATTGTGTATGGAGAATACGCAAAAAGAAAATGAATACTTGTTTCTTATTTTATGCGGAGAAAAATATTTTGTGGGCAAAAGAACCCACCCCAAAATTTTGAAAGTTGATGCCCGAAAGGTATTGATTCCCGAAAGGTAAGAAGAATTGAGCCGAAGTGAACGAAATTGTGCATAGATATTGTAGGCATAAAATGGTGAAGTATGGGTTTCGTATTTTACTTGAGAAAACGGAAGCGTGGGGCGCCGACCCCTCCAAACCTTTGATCACGAAATATCGAAAGTACTATTAATAGTATGTCAGATGTGTGTAAAGGACAGGAAGAATTCCAAAGAAACATTTCGTATCGACAATACGCAGAAAATAAAGGAATACGGGTTTTTTATGTTCTGCGGGAAAACGGTTTTAAAGGCTATAGCCCCACCCAAACTTTTGAAAGTTGAAGCCCGAAAGGCAAGAACAAGTGAGCCGAAGTGAATTAAATTGTGCACAGATACTGCAGACGTAAAATGAGGATACGGGTTTCGTATTGTCCTGGGGAAAACGGTTCCGTAGTGCGCCAACCCCTCCAAACCTTTGATCACCAAATATCAAAAGTACTAGTAACAGTATCTGAAACGTGTGTAAAGGACATGAAGAATTGCAACATACCTTTTGGTATGGACAATACGCAAAAAAAAGGAATACGGGTTTATTATTTTCTGCGGAAAGACTGTTTAATGGGGCAAAACAACCCACCCCAAAATTTTAAATTTGAAGCTGGAAAGGTCAGAACAAGTGAACCGAAGTGAGTGAAATATTGCACAGATATTGAAGGCTTAAAACGAGGGAATACGGGTTTCGTATTTTCCTGGAAAAAAGGGGTTGGGTGAGGCACGGACTCCTTCAAACATTTTGATCACGTAATATCAAAAGTACTAGTAACAGTATTTGAGATATGTGTAAAGGACACGAAGAATTGCAACATAACTTTTTGTATGGACAATATGAAAAAAATAAAGGAATATTAGTTTCTAATGTTCTGCGAGAAACGGTTTTAGGGGGCAAAAGACCCCATACAAAATTTTAAAAGTTGACGCCCGAAATGTAAAAAGACATTAGTCGAGGTAAATGAAATTCTGCACAGATATTACAGACGTAAAATGAGAATATGAGTTTCGTATTTTGCTGAAGAAAAAGGTTGGGTGAGGCACCGACCCCTCCAAACCTTTGATCACGAAATATCAAAAGCGCTAGTAACAGTATGTCAGATGTGTGTAAAGAACATGAAGAATATCAACGAAACATTGTGTATGCAAAATAACCAAAAAAATAAATGAATACTGGTTTCTTATTTTCTGCGGAAAACTGTTTTAGGGGTCAAAATCTCTCACCCAAAATTTTGAATTTGACACCCGAAAGAAAAGAAGAAATGAGCCCAAGTAAATGAAATTTGCACAGATATTGCAGATAGAAAATGAGGTTACGGGTTTCGTATTTTTCTAGAGAAAACAGTCGGGTGGAGCGCCGACCCCTCCAAACGTTTGATAACGAAAAATCAAAAGTGCTACTAACAGTATGTCAAATGTGTGTATAGGACATGAAGAATTGCACCGAAACTTTTGTATGGACAATGCACTGAAAACAAAGGAATACGTTTTTTTTTATTTTTGCGGAAAAACGGTTTTATGGGGCAAAAGACCCCATCCCAAAATTTTGAAATTTGACGCCAACAAGTAAGAAAAAGTAAACGGAAGTGAATGAAATTTTGCACAAATATTGTAGACATAAAACGAGGGAATACGAGTTTCGTATTTACCTAAAAAAACGGTTAGTTGGGGCCCGGACTCTTCTGAACCTTTGATCACGAAATATCAAGAGTGCTAGTAACAGATTGTCAGGTGGGTGTGAAGCCCACCAAGAATTCGAAAGAAACTTTCTGTATAGACAATACGCAAAAAATAAAGGAATACGTTTTTTTATTTTGTGCGGAGAAACAGTTGTAGGGGGCAAAAGAACCCACCCAAAGTTTTGAAAGTTGATGCCCGAAAGGCAAGAAGAAGTGAGGCGAAGTGAATTAAATTGTGCACAGATATTGTAGACATAAAATGAGGGAATACGAGTTTCGTATTTTCCTGGGGAAAACGGAAGCGTGGGGCGCCGACCCCTCCAAACCTTTGATCACGAAATATGAAAAGTGCTAGTATGTCAGATGTGTGTAAAGGACATGAAGAATTGCAACACAACCTTTTGTATGGACAATACGCAAAACATAAAGGAATACGGGTTTTTTATGATTTGCGGGAAAACGGTTTTAGGCGGCAAGAGACCCACCCAAAATTTTAAAAGTTGACGCCCGAAAGACGCGAAGAAGTGAACCAAATTGAATCAAATATTGCACAGATATTGTAGGTTTAAATTGAGGGCAAACGGGTTTCGTATTTTTCTGAGAAAAACGGTTAGGGGGCTCGGACCCCTCCAAACCTTTGATCACGAAATATAAAAAATGCTGGTAACAGTATGTCATATGTGTGTAAAGGCCACGAAGAATTCCAACGAAACTTTTTGTATGGACAAATACGCAAAAAAATACAGGAATGCTTTTTTATTTTCTGCAGAAAAACAGTTTTATGGGGCAAAAGAACCCACACCAAACTTTTGAAAGTTGACTCCCGAAAGGTACATGTCACAAAGGTCGAGGGCATTCTTTATTGCTATTTTAAGGAAAAAAAAATTCTAAGTCCAGCTTCGGGTATCTTCGGGAAAAAGTAAACCAGGTTCGAACCTCGAAGTCAACCTTGGCAATCGGGAGAAATTTTGCAGATGTGTTTTTCTTCTTTTAAATATAATAAGACTTGTTATTAATTGTATAAAAAAGCAACATTGATTGAAATACTTAATAATTCAATATTTCGAAACTTTGTATTAATATCAGCACATGCCTGTTTGTCATTTAGCTCTCCATACGTAATGAAACATTTAGATACGTAAACGAATCTTTCCATATGTGAAAGAATGCAGAAAATTAAGAGACATAGAACACAATTCTCGTCTGAGTACTAAAATAAAAGTCAAAATGGAACAAAAACAGCGTTTGCAGTGAATGTGAATCAGAGCCCTGCACCAGAGCCCTGCACGGGCCGGGCGCGCCCGATTCGGCCCGGTACCCGGCCCGGCCCGGCCCGACCCGTTTCAAGTAATATCAAACTGGACCAGGCCCTAACCGGGCCGGGCACATCTCGCGCCGAGCCGGGCCGGCCCGGCTCGGCCCGATAGTCTGAAAGACGGTTCGGAAGCTAATGTTGTCAGCTTACTTGTTTTTTAATGTCCTCCACTACCTCTATTTTTGCCGTGTTTGTACGGTCTTACTGTCAGCCTATGTTAATCGTAATGTGTTTGGGAAACTGACTCTTTATTCAAGACTGTGATATACTGGTAATACTATTACTATTACTACTTCTACTACTACTATTACTACTTCTACTATTACTACTACGACCACTGCTAATACTACTACAAGTGCTACGACTTCGCGTCAGAGTTGACATGTCTGATGGTACCGAATTTACCTTCTAAGTACAGAATAAAATTGAGAAATGCTAGTTATTATGGCCGGTCTGCGTAGAATGTGAACCGATGCTTGATCTACGAGGGAGAATAGTGGCTCAATAGAAAAAACACTCACATCTGGTGCTAGAGGTCGTCGGATCAATCCCTGCTCATGCTATGTGAGCTTTGTTGTGGACAAACATCGTGTGCATGGGAGTTTCTGGGGTGGTCCCGCTTCCTCCCACTGTTTTCTTCCCACCAATTCATCCCATCATCATCCATTCAGCCTGAGCCGTAGTTACCTAAAGAACGTATGGTAAAGTCAAGTACTTGACCTAGTAAGTAGAATTTGGTACGCTACCATTGGACCACGGAGGGCAGAACCATAAACTGGCGTGCTCATAAGATCAGTGCAATTTGTAGTAATGTTCAATTAGCAAGGCAAATATCGAATGGTGTTACATGTTCATGTATTGTTTATAGTATGATGCTACAAATATAACAAAATATAATGATCAAATAAATCACCAAATCGCCAGGGTCGATTAGGTGTTCCTGGAACGGTGGCTCAGCGGTTGAGCGTTCACCTCTGGTGTATGGGGTCCCTGGTTTGATACGAGCTCTCGCCAAGTGAACTTTGTGGTGGACAAACACCGTGTGGGGGGTTCGCGGCGTTCTCCTGTTTCCTTCCACTTTATTTACTCCACTATTTCATTTATTTCTCACCATCGTCTCCTTTATGCTAGTTGGCATAACTTGGAACCACCTACCAAGAAGAATAAACTAATGGATTGGGAAGATAGACATTCAGTCTCTGGTGAATTTGATGATGAAGTAGACATCTACCTCAACATGTCATCATGTGTAAGAGAACTAGATATACTGCAGTGGTGGAAGCAACAAGAACAAACATTACCAAAATTGTGTAAATTAACGCGTCAGTATCTCGTCATCCCTGCTTCTAGTGCGTCTACTGAAAGAGATTTTAGTACTAAGGAACGGAGAAATGCTCTAAAGCCTGAAACTGTTGAATCTGTTTCCGTGCTATTCGATGCGTACAAGGACATACAGTAAAGCGATGTTCATTGTGCACTATTGGTTTCTTAGGAAACCTTATATTTTCATTTTCTTGACATCAACTATCCCTTCTATTATATGTGATGTTAAGAGGCATTTTTGATAGCTGATATCTATACATTTTTCATTCAGGGGACTTTTGAGGTATTTTTTAATCAACAATGATATGTGTGGATTTTGTTTTGATTTACTGCCTCGCATTCCGTCATATAGCTCTGTTATTTACTTGTTACGCACCGTTCCAGGAACACTTCATCGATCCTGGGGTCTGGGTGATTTATTTGATCATTGTTTTTTGTTATTATTATTGTAGCATCGAATTATAAAGAATACAGGAACATGTAATATGATTTGGAATCTGCCGTGCTAATTGAACATTACTACAAATTGCGCTAATCTTATGAACACGCCAGTTCATGGTTTCGGCCTCCGTGGTCTAATGTAGCGGAACAAATTCTAATTAGTAGGTCAAGGACTTGACTTTCTCATATGTTCTTTAGGCAATTACGGCTCAAGACGTATGAATGATGATGGATGAATTGGTGGAATGAAGACAGTGGACGAAAACGGTCTAATCCAAAAACTCCCACGCTCACGATTTTTGTCCACAACAAAGTTCACATAACACGAGGAGAGATCGATCCGACGACCTCTAGCACCAGATGTGAATGCATTCTATTGGCCAGACTACGCAGACTGGCCATAATAACTAGTATTTATTCCATTTTTTCTGTACTTAGATTGTACCACCAGACATGTCAACTCTGACGCTCGTACCAGTTGTAGTAGTAGAAGTAATAATAATAATAATAATAATAATAATAATAATAATAATAATAATAATAATAATAATAATAATAATAACAATAATAGCAGTAGCAGTAGTAGTAGTAATAAGAGTAGTAGAAGTACAGTACTTTACAGTCTTGAATAAAGAGTTAATTTCCCAAACACCAGTGGCGGCGGTTGGACGTTAAAAGTGAGGGGGCAAGACATGATCTGAATATTTGTATATAAATGTTAGTTTTCCTGGTTGTTTCTAACATTTTGTTTGACGAAAGGTTGTATAACTAATAGGATACTATATTTTCAGTTAAAATACCGTATATCGTATATAAAAGTTTATTAAGTAAATTGAGAAGAACAACGCAAGTAGATACTAGCCCTTTGTACTCTTAAACATCGAAAGTGTAAGAAGAGATTTGATTCCTTGCTCATGAACATCTTAAAATTCTGTCTGGAAAATTTTTGTGATCACATTATTTAATAAATTTGCAAAACAAATAAATAGAAAGGATAATATTAATCATAGTAATGAATAATGATGCTTGTTTTGCAAAAGTTATATTGAAACTGAGGATTAATGAAAAACTTAATATTTAATTCCAAACATGATATTAAATGTATGTTATTACTCTTAGAAAATGAAAGACAGTAAATACTACAAGCATATGCTATGACATTTAAAAAATATTTGCTTTTGAAACTTCTTGAAATATGTTCGTTGCCATTAGGTGCAGATTTCACTTTCTTGGAACACATCAAAACACAACAATACTTACAATCCACACTTCAGTTATACAAAATAAACTTAAAACCTAGAATTATGTTCAATTTACTAAATTTTATTGTGTATACACTCGTACATCCTTAAACACAACACTTCACTCGTATATTACACTACAAAACAATGGAAAAGGTAGAAGTTGTTTCTTATCACGCTCTTTTTAATCGATATTCCTTAGTTTAGAAAGAAGAAAAGACATTTTAGGAACTGTCAATTTTTGTGCAATTAAAGAATAACTTGTGAAATAGGCCCTACTTTTTTGCATAATGTTCTTTCGATTAGCTTCAAAGCGGCTCACTAACATATCGAGCCCTTGTAAGAAGAAATGAAAGTATGCTGAAATTGTGCTCCAATAGGTTATTTTTTGGGGTTATTTTCTGTTGCGATTAAAACGCAATTACTGTAGCTTTCTTTACTCCACGGGAAGACAACCAATACATTTTCACGCAACAGCAAATATTATATGGCAGCATTTTTTCATATTAATCAGTAACACATACAAAATCGTTACATTTCCAAATGAAACTATATACATTAATTGGTTACTTAAAAAAGTGCGGGGGCAACTGCCCCCCTTTGCCCCCCCTAATCGCCGCCCATGCCAAACACATTACGATTAACACAGGCTGCCAACATTAGTTTCCGATCCGTCTTTCACAGTGTTCGGCCCGATTTGTGCTCGGCCGGTTTCGGCCCGATTTGTGCCCGGCCCGTTTCGGCCCGGCTCGGACCGAAATGTGCCCGGCCCGGTTAGAGCCCGGCTCGAGATTCGGGCCGGGCCGTGCCGGGTCGAGCCGGTCACAGAATTCAGATCCATTCGGGTCGGGCCGGGACGTCTTCGGGCCTGGGTTTGCAGGGCTCTGCCCTGCACGGGCTGGGCGTGTCCTGTTCGGCCCGGACACAAATGCTATAGGGCCGAACCGGGCGCACGTATTTCCGGGTTGGAACCGGGCACTCAAGGACGGATTGGAAACTAATGTTGTCATTTTTTCCCTTAAATGTCCTCCACTACCCCTGAATTTGCCGTGTTCGTACGGTCTTACTGTCAGTCTATGTTAATCGTAGTGTGTTTGGGAAACTGACTCTTTATTCAAGACTGCAAAGTACTGTAATACTACTAATATTACTACTACTTCTATTATTACTACTACGACCACAGTTAATACTACTATAACTGCTACGATTTCGCGTCAGAGTTGACATGTCTGGTGGCACAGAATTTACCTTCTAAGTACAGTATTTTATAACAAGACTTGTCAAACAGGGTGAAATACCCCTATTTTCATTTCATTTTTGACCATAAATCGACTTTTGCGAGGTGAGAAAGGAAGATACGACAGAAGGAAAACAAAGTTATTGTAGAAGCATTATCATCAATATTTTGCATTCCAAAATACGGAATGTTACTTAAAAAACATAACTTTAAAAGAAATATCTACTAAAATGAAAGAACAATCATGGCATTTTAGGCGTGTGCGTAACAGTAATATACAAAATAAATATTACAATACTTTTGAGGGTCTAGATCATTTATATTAGATATTGGTATTCCAAAGGTAAACAAATGAAATGTTTTTTTCTTTTGACTGTAAACGTGATTTTGAATTACATATATATATATATATATATATATATATATATATATATATATATATATATATATACAGACTGTTATACAATTCGTGTAATTTTCTACAGCACTGGGAGAAGATGAAGCTTTCACACCATTAATATAAAATTTGGCCCTCTTATTGAGAAATATCTGAATTTTTCGAATTTCTAAAGGAAATAGAAGAAAATTAATGAAAATTAATGTTTAGCCCCCCTTTTGGAAGTGTAAACACAGAAGTTCATTTTCCTTATGGGAGGTTCAATGTTAAATTTTAGAAGCAGTTTTCTCCAATAATTATTCGTAAAGATTTTGGGGCAAATGAGTTATATTTGTTACGAAATGCAAAAACACTCATTCACAAAGCTAGTAAAGCCGTCTCAAACATTATTTTGGGAAGGCCCCCCTTCGGGGGGCAAGGGCCGTAAAAAGCTGGTGGGTGATGTGTTACCAAATCTCAAAATTTATTTTCGGAGTGCCAGTAAACGTCAGATTAATCACGAATGTCACATAATTAATGCTCCAATGCTCCTTACATGTAAGAGTGACTGATAATGGGGCTACAGCCCCCTTTCAAAAGTAAGAAAATCACCAGAAATATCCTTAGTAGGGACATACGAGAAGGTGTTTTTGTTAATTAGTGTGAAATTTGGCATCATTGTAGCAAAAGAGTATGCATTTTTGAAATATGGAATGCTATTTTGGTAACGCACCGCCTTAGGGGGGCACAGGGGACGAAGCATTAGATGATGTACCTTTATAAAAACTCAAAATTTTGTTCCGGAAATGCCAGTGAGCGTCAATTTTTTCACAAATGTCACAGAATTAATATTCTAATGCTCCTTGCATGTGCCAGTAACTTGTGTGGGGCTATAACCCCCTTTCATAAAATATCCCCATAATTCTTCAATTTATTTGAGGTGACCTTTGTGCTGCCTCTGTACCATATCGGGTTGTGCATTAATGGAAGCCATGGCTAAAAATAATATACATTTCCTTTCCCCCGACTTCGATCCGACATTTTGTTCTCGAGTTACGGCTGTTTTGGGCATTTTTCCGACTGGGTTTTGGCTGGTCATAGCGCCAAAAGGAAGCATTGTGCACCCAGGTTGTCTTATAACGGTGTCAGGAATGAGCTCTCAAACGTTGTAAGTGTTTTTTTGAAACCCCCTCTATATTTCTATCCTGTTTCTGAATAGCTTCTCTTTGCCAATCAATTTCCAGTATTCCCAAAATAAACCAAAAGTGAACTAAATTCACTAAATCGCCTTCCCCCTATGCTTTCTTCTTGTATAGTACTTATTATATATTTATATGGTAATTGACAGAGATTGCCAATATTGATTGAAATATCTGGTTAAAATTCTATTAGAGGAATTCCCTCTTCAGTACAGAAATTCCCTCCTTGCATCCTACCGCCATTTTAGGCGAGATGGGATTAAGTAAGATGGAAATTCCCATCTCGCCTAAAATGGTAGACATTCTTATTTTGGAGATATAAGTCGTTAGGCTGATAAATCGTTAGGCGAGGTGGGATTAGGCTAGATGGGATGGAATCATCTGAAAAGGTAGGGGAACGGTAGGTAGCGGCATGACGTCACGCCGTCCCCCATGCCTATCTTTGCCCATTGTAATTGCTTAGGAAGTGGGAGGACGCCGTACACAGTTTTTTGGAGGTGGGGATAGGGTCCCCCGCGTTCCCACGCGCTTTAACCCCTGCTGCTAAGTATTAATTGCTGTGAGGACTAACGAAAAATATTATGTGATAATAATAATAATAAAGTATCTGAATGATACAGATATTTTTTCAACTTTTATTACAATTGCTGTGGGTTCCCATGAATCTGGTTATATTGTTTTTGAAAGGAATAAAGAGGCTTCAAACAACAATATGATTTGTATAAAAGAAAAAAGCCTTATCAGTTGCAAGAACTGACAAGTGGCCTTGTGTCTGTTTTTTTAAACACAATGTTACGAAGCACAGAAGCCACCACGCCTGCGGTGTGCTTGCTTTTTTGCCTCAGGCAGCTTCAGTACTAAAATTAACACTTTGCTTCAGGCAGTCAGTACTAAAATTCTGTCAATTTATGTGTAGCTATCAGCAACCACACAGGTTCTTTGAAACGCTGAATTTTACAAGAAAGGTTTTGTCCATCGGATAGGAAGCGAACGAAGCCCATCGTACGTAGTAATCCCTCCCCTCTTTTGCACACTGTGTGAAATTTAACTTGTATACTGTAGTAAGTTACAGAGAAGAGAATGTTTTTTTTAAATGACATTATCGAATAAGATTGACCATTATTACAATATATTCAAGATGAAAAATATTCTTTTAACAGTCGTCGTACTTAATTGTCTGCACTGAAATTCCCATAATGTGCTTTCTTCTTTTCTAATATGAGCTCCGAGCTTCTTCGTGGCTAAGTGGTTAGCGTACGTGCCTTTGGCGTGAGAGACCCTGGTTCGATTCCGGTGAGAGCTCATGTAGTTCGGGTTTGTCAATTAATCAGTAGGTCCCGTCTTATATAGCCTCGCTGGTGAAAGGGACGACAAAATCAACTCAACTCATATTGAGCACCATAGGAGATATAACTCCGCGGTGAATTTTGTCCCTGGAAAACCTCCCAAAATCATCAACGGTACGAAATATGTCTGCAATGCAACATGTCCATCATTTCCAACTCTATGCTCTGTGATCTAGTTTGCTTTTCATGTTTTCAGTAAACTAGACAGACAAAAGGAAGAATAGAGGCTTTCTTCCAGAAAATTGTGTGCGAGGGTGGGCGGTCACACAGGCTCGTATCCGCGGGGAGTCTAGGGGGCCGGACTCACCAAAACTTTTTACATTAGAATGATTTATGAGCATTAAAGTAGTCAGCCATTAGGATTTTTTTGTTTTAGGATGATACCAGATTCGACTCCTGGTGTAAGCTCTTCATTCAGTATTGTGTCATTTGCAGGTCTCGTCTCATACAGATTCGTTGAGAAACCTCTAAACATGTGCTATAACTAGTATGCGAACTAAAGTATTTTTAGCAAGAGATAAATTTCTTGCTTTTGACTCTGCCCTGTAATCCAGTTTTTCTGGAGGCGAGATAGTATGGTTGGGAACGACCTATCAGATTCAAGTTCCGAACCCACATATAAAAGACCCTCCTTTATAACCTTGGTGTTGTATAAAGACGAAAAACAAAAATATACTGATAGCTCCAGTAATAGATATTATAGCAAAGAGATTTAAAAAATAGGTGGTTTTGAAATAGAGAAAGGACAGTACCTGAGCTTTATTAGTATTACTAGCATATATTACCCGCTTTGCTAAGTTAAAATGAAAATTTTAAAGCACAACTCCGTATTTCATGTGTTTAGTACCCGTGAAATATGCTGTTTTCGTTTTTAATGGCATCGATTTAAACAGCATCGGAAAGATCATTGATCAACTCGGCGACATCAAAAATCATGGATTCGACACCAATAATGGTCATTTTCAGTCATTTATATATATATTTTCTCCTCCCTTATGTTGCGGGCCATGGCAACGAAAGTGTCACTGTTCATCTCAGCGACCCCCCACAAATGTGGATTCAGCACTAATTAACGGTCATTTTCCATTATCTTTAAATATCTCTTCCTCCCTTTCCCCCAAGTTGTGGGGTTGAATTTGAATTTAAACATGATTGAAAGTACCACTGCTCATCTAAGCGACCCAGAAAACTATAAATTTGACACTGATAGTGGCCATTATCGATCATTTTATATATATCACTTTCTCCCCTTCCCGCAAGTGGCGGAGCTGATTTTGCATTTAAACCGGATCGAAGATGTCACAGTTCATCAGAATGATCCCGAAAACTATGGATTAGGGACTAATATTGGTTATTTTCGATTATTATTATTATATATAGCTCCCCCTCCCCCATGCTGCGGCACACGAAATCAGAATTGTCACTGTTAATCTCAGCTACTTCTAAAACTATTGATTCGACACTAATATTACTCAGTTTCGATCATTTTTAAACGTTTATCCCCCTCTCCTTCATTGTACCCTCCACCTTCCCAACTATTAGGGCTGAACATGGATTGAAACAGCATCACAAGTGTTACTGTTTGTCTCATCGGGCCCGAAAACTATGGATTTAACAGTAATATCGGTCATTTTCGATCATTTTTAAATTTCTCTCTCTCTCTCCTTCCCCTACGTTGCTTCGTCAAAGTGAATAGCCTAAAGTAATCCCTGCCCCTATACTCATGTATATTAAAAATTTGATTTAGATCGGTCGGGTGGTTCAAGAGTGATGAAGTCACAGAGACAGGCATTTTTATTTTTATTTTTTTACATATATCTGCCCCCTCTCCCTCCCCTACGTTGGCTCGTCAAAGTGAAATGATAAAAAAACACCCAAGGTCCGACCCTTATATTTGTTGAAAATTAGATCGAGATTGGTTGGGTGGTTCAAAAGTTATTAGGTTTTATTAGTTTCTATTTATACGTTCCCCCCTCCCCCCTAGGATGTACCGTTAAAGTAAAATTACAAAAATGTTTCCAGATCCAAACCTCATACATCTTGAAAATTTGATTGCGATCGGTCGGATATTCAAGATATAGTTCAAGAGTTATTAAGTTACAAAAATAGTGGCTTTCAGTCTTATATAAATTGATTTTTATATATATCTCTCCTCCTTCTCCGCCCCCCCCACGTTACTTCGTCAAATTTAAATAACACGATCCCAGGCTTGAGCCTCATCTATGTTGAAAATTTGATCAAGATTGGCCGAGTGGTTCAGGAATTATTAAATTTTATTTATTTTTACACCCCCCCCTAAGTTGTACCATCAAAGTGAATAGCTTAAAACCAGCCCAGCCGTAAAACTCATCCATGTTTCAAATTTGATTAAGATCAGTGGGGCGGTTCGGGAGATTTATAGTCACAAACATAGTGTTTCTCAATTATATATGATATATTATATATATATATATTATTTATTTTTACACCCCCCCCCCTAAGTTGTACCATCAAAGTGAATAGCTTAAAACCAGCCCAGCCGTAAAACTCATCCATGTTTCAAATTTGATTAAGATCAGTGGGGCAGTTCGGGAGATTTATAGTCACAAACATAGTGTTTCTCAATTATATATTATATATATATATATATATATATATATATATATATATATATATATATATATATATATATATATATATATATATATATATATATATATATATTATATATTAGTAGTGTCGAATCTAGATTTTTTCCTATGGGGCAACGTAAAATTTTACGGCACATTCCACCAGCCCCCCTTCCAACAGAACGGCGAATATGCATCGTTTTTACCACTACCACTCTACATTGAGACTTTTCCCAAATAGGCAGTACTGGCTTCGATAGAAGGAAAAAAAGTTTGAAGGGCCGGATCGGGACAGTGAAGAGAAGAGTGGCAGTGTTGGGCAAATTTCAATTGAATTGACATTAATAATTAATCTGTAAATTTAATTGTTAATTGCAATTGACAACGGAAGTAAGTAATGGTTAATTGTTAATTGCAGTTGCCCATTAATAAAGGAGAATCAATTGCAATTAATCAATCGATTGAAAGTAATTGCAATTGAAAGTAATTAGCAATTAATTCAATTGCAATTTTTGATTTCCACAGCAATTACTTTCAATTGATTGATCAATTGCAATTGATTTTCACTGATTAATTTTCAACACTGTAGTTCAGAAAGAGTGTGGGGCAATGAAAACTTTAGCCACGACCAACTGACCCACCACCCACCGTGACCCACTCTGTCCCACCACCCACCATGAACCACTGTCACACACTGTGACCCAAGACCCACCGAAACCCATTGTCATCAACTCTGACCCACGAATCATGGACCAGACGAGTGGACGAAAGTTTTTTAAAATTTGGTCGCGGGTAGCTTGGTCTAGGCCACAGATCAATACGAAGAGTTTTTTTTTTTCAACCGGGACCGGCCTGGGAACCAGACAAGTTGGTCGAGAGTTACCAAATTTTGGACACGGATACCTTGGTTCAGGTCCCATACCAAGGTGAAGCGTTTTTGACTAAATTCGAACCACGGGGGTCTCAGGAGGGCGTTAACCCAGACATGTAAAAGTAGTAGAAAATGACCGATATTAGTGTCGATTTCATAGTTTTCGCGGTCGCTGAGATCAATGGTGATACTTTCATTAGCGATGATTTTCTAATTCAGCCACCACTGTATGTGGTCCGGGAGTCACCGGGGTGGAGAATTGCGAGACATGTAAAAATAATGGAAAATGACCGATATTAGTCTCAAATCAATAGTTTTCACTGTCGCTGAGATGAATGGTGATACTCACACAGGCGTTGACTTCCAAATACTGCCCCCATCGGCTGCTGGCCAGAGGCATGTTTTTTTTTTTTTTTTTCAAAATTGGAACCAGAGGATCATAGGGGCTTTTATCGGAATATGTAAAAGTAGTAGAAAATGGCAGATTTTAGTGTCACATTCAAAGTTTTCGCGGTATCGGCTGGAGGCCAGAGGCGACTTTTTCACAATTCGAACCAAGGGGGTCTCAGAGGGCGTTTACCGGGACATGTAAAAGTAGTAGAAAATGACCAATATTTGTGTCGAATCCATATTTATCGGGATTGCTCAGATGTATAGTGACAACCCCGATAGTGTTTACGTTCAAATTCAGCCCCCATCGGCCTTCCCAATGAAAACACATGTATATATATTATTTTGTTTTCCATGTAGTTAACATTAATGTCATAGTAGATTAAATGATAAAATTCGAATTAGTAATTCCGTTTTACATTGCTCCATACATACACTGGAGCAAATCCAGGGGGGATGAAGGGGACATGTCCCCTCCAATCTTGGAACTGGGGAGATTGTCCTCCCCAATAATCCGATTTGAAATGTGTTTTTTGGGAGAGAAATTTGATTATTTGTGTCCGATCGCTAGAAAGGAAAGTGAGATGAAATTAATGTCCACTCAGAATAAGCCTCAAATCTGCCCGCCTCCCAATGTTGAAGACAATTCTGCTCCCCTGATCCTCTACAGCATTGTTTCTCGGCTACAGAAATATTTTGAACATCGCTATATATGTATATATATAATATGGGAACGATCTTACCCGTCCCCCCCTCCCCTAATGTTGAAGACAGATTTGCGCTGTTGCATACATACCTATCGTTTCTCGTTTCTTTTTGTCCATGAACTCAAAATCCTGGACAAGGCTTGCATAAATTTCTCGCCGTGCTTTTTGCTTTTCAATCCTGTCCTTGAAAGAGGTGACGTCATTTTAGTTTAGCGTCCAGTTCAGCAGCGAGTCTATATGAGACGTGGACCTACTGATTAACGTGGAATCCGAACCACATGAGCTCCCGCCGGGAATCAAACCCGGAACTCCCACGCCAAAGGCGCGTACGCTAACCGCTTAGCCACGACGGAGCTCTGTCCTTGAAAGAGTCTGTTATCTTATCCCATATGCAAAGTCTACATTCCACAAGTTCAATAACGGTTAAAATATCGAATGGAAAAATTCCTGCCATCTCTAAAAATCTAAGCAAAACTAGAAAGGTAAGAATGCAATAATACACATCCTTTTGATCCAGTCAGTGGAGCTAAAATGCAGAACTCTATCAGGGGGTCGATCCCGGTACAAAGGGGAGAGGGAAAACTTGGATACATAGCTTTGGTCTTTGTTTTCAATTGCCATTCTACACATTATTTTTTAAAATGGGAGATTTGGGATAGTTTTGGAAGTGAGAGAAAAAATCTGTAACAAGTGAAGCATGAAGTCACATCCCTATTGTTGAGATCACAATCAAGAAAATGCCAAGTGAGTAACTTGTCCTTGGAGCTTGGGAAAGAGTGTTTGATTGTGTTGGTTTCGTTTCAAAATAATAATTCAACTTTGACTTGTCAAAAAATATTGTATTCAATCACTGCTTATTGAGTGGAACCGGGAAAAGTGATCTGCACACAATTCTAATGAAAATAAAAGGAAGTAATAATAATCAGGATATTTTTCCATATGCTTATGTTCACAGTGTATCAAAATTTGAAAATTACGCTTAAATTAATTTCCAGAATGTATTGACATTTAAATGCATTAATAGATTAAAAAATATACCATCAAAAAGTGTGTGTGAGAGAGAGAGAGAGACAGAGAGAGAAAGAACAAAAATTAAAAATTAGTGGAAAATAATCAAGAACTTGGTTATCTAAATTTTCTATATTCTATTTGGTAATAGCTATTTAGAGGGAAACCAGTACTCTTCAAACTTCCCACATTTTATACTTATTTAATAAAGGGAATTAGCTACTCCAAAACAGAGACTGTAAAAAAAATAATAAGCTGTTCCGAAGTTGTTTATAGGACAAGATAATAATAATATTATTATACAATTATAATAAAAAAAATGGAAACAACAAAATTCCAAAGGCAAGAAACGAAACAAAAATATACAGCGCCTTGTCACTCACTCTCTTCATCTAACCCACTGGCCGGCCGACATTATCGGCCACATGTGCATCCAATCATAAGAAAACATTGCCACCGACAAAATCGGTGTCGGCGATACCACCGACATTATCTGGGGCTTGGCCGACAGCATCTGCGTGTCGGAAGATCGGCCGATAATATCGGTGGCGTGTGTAAGCTACGATTTGAGTATATTGAAGTCGATTTCACCGCCGACATTATCGATGCTTCCACCGATATTATCGTTGCCGTGTGCAAACGCACTAAGACTTCTCTTTGATCTGTATGTAAACTTTTGTCAGTTGATGCAAAAAATAAGTGAGTTTGTTCTACGCTCTACATTTCGAAACTGATTTTATAAGATGAACAGACTCCCCACACTTGAAAACAACATAGACAGATTTTCTGAAACTTTCGTACGTTGTTAGCTGCAATATTCCTGTACAGGTAATTATTTGCGGAGATGTTTACATAGAATCAAGGAAATCTTTACGATCTATGAAGAGAAAGAAAACAGACTTTGTTCTTATTTGCTGTCAATCTACATTCCATCGGTTTCTTTTTCTCCGCGGACAATCCTAACTTCACGCACGTGACCTAGCGAGGGAAGAGAGGGAAAGAAATCTACCTGGTTAGATCCCTATCTGCTGTTCTGCACTGTTGCAAAATGCAGCCGATATCTTAAACAGCTTTTAAATGGAAGAAAATTAATTTTTAATTAGCGCGCTATAATATTACCTTAGCAAGAAAAAGTAAAAGTGAACATGCAATATTAATACTAATAAACATTTGGCCGAATTTTGAACTCTATAAAATAAATCGTTTTTATAAAATTTTGGAAAGAAATATGGTATGTTATTATATATATTAGGGGTGGCCAAAAATTTTCGGATCCGGATATCCCGGATCCAGTGTGATCCGGATCCGGATCTTGCCGGATCCGGACCTAGATCCGGATCTCGGATCCGAATCTCAGATCCGGATCTCGGATCTGTGTCCGGATCTCGGATCTGGATCCGAAATTCGACTCTCAGACCTTGATTCGTATCCAAACCTACATCTGAAATTGTGATCTTATAAAATTGAATATCTAAAATTCGTTAAAACTTATTTCGGATTCACTGATATAGTAGGTTGCTGTGCTTCTAAATGTTTCCGTAACACGTTTGTGCTACCTTTGTTCTTTATTTTATTTTAACCTTGCAATATTTACATGTTGCCCTTTCTGTCGAAGTCGCTTTAGTAAAATGTTTCCAAGTTTGATTTCTTCTCATTTCAGAGTATAGTGAACTGTCTGAAAACTGATGTAAATGGTAACAAATTCTTCTGTTTAGCTGCTCTTCGAAACTTAATGTTAGCTTCACATTGATAATATTTATTTTATTCTTAGAAAATAAACTTTCTCCTTTTCTCAGATACAAATGAAATATATTTTAGATAAGGCCCTTTTAATCGCAGGAATACTAGACAAAACAAATTCTTTATTAATAGTAGTTTCTGACTCACTAGAGTCCAACCATCAACAAATGTAATAATGTATATCTTTCACTTCGAGGGTATATACAACAAAAAATATAGACTGGTTGGCGTGAGAATTTCAGGAGAGCGATATGTTTGTGTTCGTTGTATGACTTTATTACCTAACTTATGGCTTGCCCTTCTGAGGTCGGTCGTTTGTTGAAGGAGTAAATATAAAAGAGATTTCTATTATTTTTTCTTCACCCTCCGTGTTTCCTTAAACATACATTGCAGGAGGTAACCAAAACATATCCATGCGTCGTATCATTGAAGCGTTTTGTGTTTTGTATATTAAAGTGTTCAAAAATATTTAACATATTCGCATTTGTTCATGTGATCTCAGGTTCCATTCTCGGTGGGAACATACATGAGAAAATTGAAAGCTGAAACAATATGAAAATAGTATTTAAAAGTCAGGAAATTGATATTAAAACTTTAGCTATATATTGGGACTGTAAGGCTGTAGTTAAATTAACCCGCACGTTTCGTGAAGATATATTGCGTCGTTATTGTTTTTTCACTATAAGCTACCAGATACATCCTCAGAGGCTACTTTACACTGTAGTAATCAACAGATGAAAACATTGGAAAAGGAATGGAAGGAAGGTCTCCAGAGCCTTAGATCAAGGTACTAACCTAGCATTTGTCCAGTATAACTGAGAAACAACCCTGGAAAATCCTCAGTCAGGATGGCTGGTCTCCGAATTCGAATCCGGTATTATCCAATTGCGAAGCAAGAATCATAACAAGTAGCCTGAGCTCGCTCCGTATTATTATTATTATTATTATTATTTAATTAATGTAATGTTTTAAAATTAGTGCAAATTAAACCATACTTTATTTATTGCTGATGTTATAGTTAATAAGTCTACATGAGACATCAGTCCGCTATCAAGAAAAAATACTAGAACTGGAATTCAGGAAGCGGGGGTAAAGAGATTAATGAGGATGAGGAAATTATGTACGATGCAAAAACTGAGTAATTATGACTTCGTCACAAATATATTCACTTACATACGTCAATTAATATTTCTCTGATACAGTGCACTCTTACTTTCTATAGTGGCAGGAAAATGGCCCGCTATTGTAAACGAACACACTAAGCACGTGGGTATAGGTGAAATGTCCGTGCAAAGAAATATAAATAAAACTAGAAAAAAAATAGGGAAAGCGAGGGGAAATGATAAACCGCCCTTCAACTTTAAAAAAAAAAACTAAAAATAACTAAACTTAGAGCTACGAAAGACGCGAGACGAATTTTATTGAAAAGATTATTTTTCCTTAGTGATTAGTTCTTCTAACTATGAACATGAATTAAAAAGAAAACAAGTAGCTAGCTCCGAGTTTCGCAAACTAGTTGAAAATAAAATATTGGATAAAATTTAATAATAAAGAAGGCATTTATGATAATTAAAACAAACTAAATTCTTGGCACGACAGTCCTTTGGTTCCTACCAGCGGCCTTACGTTCAAAGTGGGGATATGTAGTCAACGCATCGACACCCGAAGTCCTTATGCCGGCTTTCTAGACTGGAGTCCGCTACCTCTTACTTAAGATAACTCCCCCACGATGCTGGGTCAACATCGAAATTGTTGAGTGCCTCTCCGGAAATTGAACCCATGACCACGGGCACCGAAGGCAGTATTTCAGTCTTCTATAGACGAAAAGCTATAGTTACCAACATTATCTAATACAGAAATAAGTTCTGATTCTCTAATAGCTGCTGATGGTGATAGTCAAGGTTCACCATCTGAGCATGAACCCAAACTGAGATATTGATGTCACTGGAACGCCTGAAAAGTCATTGTGGGTAAGTGAATTGCCCGGATGTCCGGAATTGTCAGGATGAAGGGCGATGGTGATGTGAAATGCGGGGCTGTCAGAGGTACTACTTATGATAATTGGATTCATAATCTATGTTGCCATAAACCCTCTTCAAGAACATAACTGTTAATCTTAGCTTTGAAAATGTTACATAAGGAGTTTTATTGCTATTATTAGGTTGCATTAGGAATTAGCGGATTTATTTTAACGCTTAATTTTTAATCTCTTCTAATTTACGAATATTTAAATCGCAATTATACCCTTAAGGTCAATTAGTGATATTTTAAATCATGAAATTAAATGAAATCTTTAAGTTTAACGTCCCGCGGTTATGCCGGTTAGGCTAAAGGAGACGATGATAATGAGAAATGAGTGAAATGGTGGAATAAAGGAAGTGGGAGGAAACGGGAGAACCCCGAGAATACCCACGATCACGATGTTTGTCCACCACAAAGTCCACACGGCGCGTGCTGTGATCGAACCAGGAACCCCAATCATCGGAGGTGAACGCTCTACCACGGAGCCACCGCACCCTTCATTTTAAATCATTTCGAACCAACTTTATATACGGATAGTCTTACTATATTTGAATAATTGAGACCAGAAGCAGTCTACACGCTAAGTCCAAAAGTATCTTGGACGACCTCCTGATAAACCACGTCTTTCAGAAAGGTGAATTGTGGCAATCCGATACCCACATGAGGAAATCTTCGGTTCAGTGTGAAAGCTTCCATAAGAACCAGCACTCTCATCAGTGAAATGTGCTTTGATAATTTTTATTCAATGTGAAAGAACCTAACTTTATTGCTAAAAAAATGGCATTTATTTCAAACAAGTCGCCATTACAGTGTTCGTATTTAAACACAACACTCATGAAAAGTCATGTTAAAGCGCGACTTGCCCCTGAAAAAGAATATATATCTGTTTTTAGTTTCTCGTGTTCCCCAAAGTACACCCGGACTTAGTGCAAGTGTCTTCCGCTCGCACTACCTAGGTACAAACGGCTACGATCTTGGTACTAGCACTTGTTTCGGTTTCCAGATCTCAAATATTTATCTTTCAGCCTGATTCTATGTATAAATCCGAAATTTCAAATCTAGATAAGGGGCACCAAAATTCATAGTTTATTCTCGGTGCTCATATTGTGATTAATTAAATAATTATTAAATCTAATTGTAAGTTATGCATTTGATATTTTGAGCAGACTGAGCAAGATAAATATACGTAAAAACTAGTCAATACTTATCTTAACTGTCAATGAAATAGGTGTATTGAGGAATTTTAAATATTCGTGTTTTGTATTCCGGTTTCAAATATAAATATGTATGTATTTCATCTCGGTCCTGCAACCGGGTGGACCTAGATTCGACATTCGAACTCTAATCCGGATCAAATCAGACTATTTTTTAGTTAGGCAAGCATTTAATCGTTAGTGTAGATTGAAGGAGACAAATAGACTTGCCAGTATTCTTCTTAATTTTCTGTTTTCTTCTTCACTGTCAGGACTTCGTGAAATTTCTTTCGGCGAATTTTTGATATTCAAGTTTATCACAATTTGGGTGGGATGTGGGTTTGGATAAGAATCAAGATCTGAGATCCGAATTTCGAACCCAGATCCGAATTTCGAATCCAGATCCGGATCCAGATCCGAGATTCGAGATCCGGACCCAGATCCGAGATCCGGACCCAGATCCGGATCTTCGAATCCGACCAGATCCGGATCCGGCCATTCCTAATATATATAACGTTACCCTCGCGTTCCCCCTCAGTTTTACCCGTACTATATATGAGAATTAACATTTCCCTTTATACTTATTATGGACATAACAAAATGGATACTCAGAACAGTTTTAGTTTTCAAACAATAATGCCAAGAAGCAAGCATATCTCCATGAAACAAGCATATCGTTTTGTTTATTTCTTTCTTTCTTGACTCTTCGATCTAGTCGATCGCCTGAAGGCAAAACAACGCACAGCAAACAAGCTGCTTCGACACGTGCCAACGACAGAACGAAAGTCGATTTTAGTACTGAAACTACACTCAGGCAAAAAAAAGCAAAATGCCCGCACGCTTCTGTGCCTTGTAACATTGTGTTAAAAAAAACAAACACAAGGTCAGCTGTCAGACACCTGATAAGACTTTTATACAAATCGTCGTTGTTTGAAGCCTCTTTATTCCTCTTAAAAACAATATATCCAGATTCGCGAAAGCCCACAGAGATTGTATTAGAAAGTTAAAAAATATCTTTATCATTCAGATCATTTATTATTATTATTATTATTATTATTATTATTATTATTAGTAGTAGTAGTAGTAGTAGTAGTAGTAGTAGTAGTAGTAGTAGTAGTAGTAGTAGTAGTAGAATTACCACATAATATTTTTCGTTAGTCCTTACAGCAATTAATACTTAGCAGCAAGGTAAAAGTGCTTGGGAATGCAGGGGACGCAGTCCCCCACCTCCAAAAAATGTGTACGGCGTCCCCCCAGTTCCTAAGAAATTACAATGGGCAAAGATAGGCATGGGGAACGGCGTGATGTCATGCCGATACCTACCGTTCCCATACCTTTTCAGATTCACTTTATCTTTGATTAGCAGGAAATCGATACAAGAGTTAGTAGGACAGCCACTCTTTATTGATAAAAATCGTAATTTGGCGTTATTAAAAACAAAATTTCTGTGTCTAGAGGTAGAAGAGAGGGGACCATGGAAGTTACTATTGCCACGTACACAAATGAAACCTGTATTCAACACTGACTACGTATAATTCAAGGATTTTTTTTAAAGCAAAATGCTTACACCTTTTCAAAAGTAAAATTAAAATAATTACTAAGAAATGCATTCATTGAAAAACTCAGGGGTGGCAAGTCCACCGTTTTAAATCTGCTGCAGAACGTTTGAGTTCAAATTCAAGTAAAGTTAACGCATGGAAGACCGAGGTTCGATTCCCGGTGGGAGTTCATGTGATTCGGATTCGACGTTAATTAGTAGGTCCACGTTTTATATAGCTTCGCTGCTGAAAGAGACGTTAAGTTCAAAATCAACTCAAGAAAAGTTAAAACAATGAGAATGTTAAATAAAACTACATACACTATTTGATAATGGAAGCATCGTCAGAAATACAGTATCCAATAAATAAAACTTTTCACGGAGGGTTTATCTGAAGATACATACAAATATTGAAAATAGTTTAAAAAGGTGCATAATGCGGAAATACTATTTTATCGCGTATGAACTTAAGGCTTCTAGAACAGCAAGTTCTGACCAGATATTAACACCGCAGAACCAGAATATGATCAAGGGATGGTCTAAACCAGCGTTTCCCAACTGGTGTGCCGCGGCACAGTGGTGTGCCGCGAATGGGTCACTGGTGTGCCGCGAGGAAATCGGAACAAAATTATTAATTCTATAGGAATCAAATTGCAAGACATACAGAAAAAGGTATATTTGTATTTCAAATTATTACTATGAATCTAAAATTTAAAGTTTCATACTGTGTTACTTTTCTGTAGAACATTTTTCTGTACATTTCTAATTTTGAAAAAAAAGTATTTGTTATCATTGTTATGACCATTATTGCTTCTTTATTGTTGCAGACTATTTCGTAACTTGAAATTTTAAAATATTATTCAATCCTTGCGGCAAAGTAAACATGCATACGAATTACCTATATTTGTGTTTTAAAAGTAAAAGAGATTCGTTTGTTCTTTCGTTATTTAGTGATCCTCCTTCTTAATGAAAGGTTGGATACAGTTTTCGAAAAAAAGTGTATTTTTAACAACTTGAGCCCTATATTTGATTGTAATTCTTTTCTATTTTTAAATTAAAATGAAAAATAAGCATAATGATTTACCACGGGGAAAAAACAGTGGTCTAGCTTTCTTCTCTGTGAGAAGGATGTCAGTAATCAGACAAAAATAATACAGTATTTTATATTTTCAAATAATAATACTAATAATAATAATAATAATAATAATATGTGTGCCGCGAGAATTCAAGTTACCCTGAAGTGTGCCCGCAAGTTGAAAAAGGTTGGGAAACGCTGGACTAAACCATAGTTTCCAACTTTACCCAGTGTAAATAAAGTAGGATTGAAACCCACTTTATCCAGTGTACACCTGAGCGTCATGGGGGGGGCTGTATCCCTATCCCCTATAAAATTCCTCTTGGATCCGCGCCTGTTGAAACCAATTCATATTTCATAACTTCATACACGGCACGATCAAGCACTGAATATATTGAAATCTTACTACATAAAATAATTATCGAGTGTCTACAGTTTTTCTATTAAAGCTCATAGTATATTCTATCATAATATAAATTGTCACTCATGTAGTGTGTGCTAATATAACTAGGAACGCGCATGAGACAGGATTTGTGGCTGTCTCGTCTCGAAAATGTGCTGTAAAAGTGATGTCTCGACTCGAAAAATGTATATTTCTCTATTGGAAGTGCCATGTCTCGACTCGAATTTTGTCAGGAAAATCCTGTGTCGATTCGTCTCGTGCGCATCCCTAAATGTAACTCATGACAAAAATGTTTTGTTTTAAAACAAAATTAAACGGTTGAAGTGGACTCTGCCGAGTAGAAGACATCCAATTTATTAAACCGCCTCGCAACTCACTTGGCAGCACACTTAGGTTACACTCTTCACCTTTTTCCCATGCTATTTAAAGTATCGGCTAATCTTAAATTCGCATTGCCGATTCGGGTTTTCTAACAATAATTATTATGTTGCAACTTAATTTGGATGTGAAATCCTGACTTAATTAGCATTTAAGAACTTCGAAGTCTGCATTAAAATCATGACAGAAATATAGTTAAACCTCAGTTCTAAATTTTATGTCTACCTTGCATCTAAATACTTGTACTGTCATTTCTTTCAATGTTGGTAGGAGCCGAAGTTCCAATTGATCCCAATTTTTCGCTTCCAATACGTGTTTCTTATATTCTGCGGAGAAAAGGGTTTTAAGGGGCAAGAGACTCCACCCACAATTTTGAAAGTTGACGCCCCAAAGGCAAAAACCAAGGAAACCGAAGTAAACGAAATTTTACACACATATTGCAGATATAAAATGAGGGAACACGTGTTTCGTATTTTCCTGGAAAAAAACGGTTAGGTGGGGACCGGATCCCTCCAAAACTTTCATCACGAAATATCGAAAGTGATAATAGCAATATGACAAATGTGTGTAGAGGACACAAAGAATTGCAACGAAACTTTGTGTATGAACAACATACCAAAAAATAAAGGCACACGTTTTTTTTATTTTGTGCTGAGAAACGATTTAGGGGGGCAAAAGCTATCACCCAAAATTTTGAAAGTTAAGGCCCGGAAGGCCAGAGGAAGTGAACCGAACTGAATGAAATTGTGCACAGATATTGTCAACATAAAATGAGGGAATACGTTTTTCTCATTTTCCTGAGAAAAAAAAGAAAACCGTTTAGGTGGGACACACACACCTCCAGAACTTTGATCATGAAATATCAAAACTGCTAATAGCAAAAATGTTTGAAAGACTTGACGAATTGGAACGACACATTGCGTAGGGACAATACGCAGAAAATAAACGAATACGGTTTTTCTTTTATTTTCTGCGGAAAAACGGTTTTAGGGGGCAAAAGCCCCCATCCCAAATTTTGAAATATGAGGCCCAAAATGCAAGAAGAAGTGCACCGAATTAAATGAAATTCTGCGCAGATATTGTAGACGAAAAACGAGATAATTGGGTTTCGTATTTTTCTGGGAAAAGCGGTTGAGTGAGGCACGGACCTTCTAAACCGTTGATTACGGAATATCAAAAGTGCAAATAAGCATACGCAAAAGTTCCTAAAGAATATGGAGAATTGGAACGAAACTTCGTAAAGGGACTATTTGCAAAACAGTATATGAAACGTGTTTTAACTTTTGCGGAAAAACAGTGTTGGGGCCTAGGTCCCATCCCCCCCCAAAAAAGGAAATATTACCGTAATAGCTCAGAAAGGAGTGGACCCAAGCAAATCAAATTGTGTGTAGACATTATATGTAAAATAAGGGCTCTCGTGTTTCTCAAGTGTTCCTATCCGTTTTGCTTCAAATTTGGCATACCGATAGCAAACTGGAAATAAATCGACACGTGTTTTTCTTTATGTTGAAAAAACATTGCAAGGGTTAAAGGTGCCTCCTCAAATACTATAAAATACGCTATACTGTTTGTGTTTGCTGTTACTTGATCTGCCAAATTTAAAGAAATCGGATGGAGACACGACACTTGTGAAACACGAGAGGCCATATTTTACATATCCAATATCTACATACAATTGCTTTTGCTTCGGTCCACTTCTCCCGCGACTCAACGCCTCGGTTCACTCACATTTTTTTTTTCTTTCAGGAAAATAAGAAACACGTATTCCCTCACCTTACCTCTACAATATTAGTGGACATTTCATTCACTTCGGTACACTTCTTCTTGTCTTTTGGGGTCAAATTCCAAAATTGTAGACGGGGGCTTTTGCCAACCAAAACCGTTTTTAACCAAAATTAAAAAATGTATTCGTTTATTTTTTGCGTATTGCCCATACTTGCAGAGCTCCTCCGTGGCTAAGCGGTTAGCGTACGCGCCTTTGGCGTGGGAGACCCGGGTTCGATTCCCGGCGGGAGCTCATGTGGTTCGGATTCCACGTTAATCAGTAGGTCCACGTCTCATATAGCCTCGCTGCTGAAAGGGACGCTAAACTAAAATCAACTCAACTCAACCCATACACGCAGTTTGATGCAATTCTTCATGTCCGTTACACGCATCTGATATACTGTTACTAGATATTTTGATATTTCGTGATGAAGGGTTTGGAGGGATCCATGCTCCACCTGGCCGTTTTTTCCAGGAAAATAAGGAAACTTATTCCCTAATTTTGTGTCTACAATATCTGTCCAAATTTCATTCACTTCAGTTCACTTCTTCTTACCTTTCGCGCGTCAACTTTCAAAATTTTGGTTTTGGGTTCTTTTGCCCCTAAAACCGTCTTTCCGCAAAAAAAACATATTCTTTATTTTTTGTCCACACAGAAAGTTTTGTTGCAATTCTTCATGTCTTTTACACACATCTAACATATTGTTACTAGCATTTTTCATTTTTTGTGATCAAAGCTTTGGAGGGGTCGGTGTCCCACCCAACCGATTTCTAAAGGAAAATACGAAACCCGTATTCACTCACTTTATGTCTACAATATCTGTGCACAAATTCACTCCCTTCGGTTCACCTCTTTTTGCCTTTCGGGAGTCAACATTCAAAATTTTGTTTGGGAGGTTTTGCCCCCAAAAACCGTTTTCCCGCAGAACATAACAAAACCCGTATTCATTTACTTTCTGCGTATTGTCCATACACAAAGTTATGTTGCAATTTTTTATTTCCTTTACACACATCTGACATACTGTTATTATTACTTTTGATTTTTCGGGATCAAAGGTTTGGAGGGGTCTGTGCACCACCCTACTGTTTTTTCCCAGGAAAGTACGAAACTCGTACCCTCATTTCACGTCTGCAATATCTGTGCACAATTTCATTCACTTCGGCTCACTTCTTCTTGCCTTTCGGACGTCAACTTTCAAAATTTCGGGTGGTGGCTTTTGCCCCTGAAACCGTTTTTCAGCAGAACAAAAAAAAAAGTATTCATTTTTCTGCGTATTGTTAATACACAAAGTTATTTTGGAATTCTTCAAGTTGTTTGCACACATCTGACATACTGTTGGTAGCACTTTTAATATTTCGTGATCACAGGTTTGGAGGGGTCTAAGCAGCACCCAACCTGTTTTCCAGGAAAATAGAAAACCGTATTCCCTCATTTTACGTTTACAATATCTGTGTAGAAATTCATTCACTTCGGTTCACTTCTTTTTGCCTTTCGGGCGTCAATTTTCAAAATTTTGTGTGGGAGCTTTTGCCCCCTAATACCATTTTTCAACAGAACGTAAAAGAACCCGTATTGTTTTATTTCTGGCGTATTATCCATACAAAAAGTTTCATTGCAATTCTTCATGTCCCTTATACACTTTCTACATACTGTTATTAGCATTTTATTTTTTTGTGATCAAAGGTTTGGAGGGGTCCGTGCCCCACACGACTATTTTCTCCAGGAAAATATGAAACCCGTATCCTTATTTTATGTCTACAATATGAGTTCACATTTGCACTCACTTCGATTCACTTCTTGGGGCCGCGGTGGCTCAGTGGTAGAGCGTTCACCTCTGGTGCTTGAGGTCCCGGGTTCGATCCCAGCCCCCGCCAAGTGAACTTTGTGGTGGACAAACACCGTGTGCGTGGGTTTTCTCGGGGTTCTCCCGTTTCCTCCCACTTTCTTCATTCCACCATTTCATTCATTACTCATCATCACCGTCTCCTTTGGCCTAACCGGCATAACCGTGGGACGTAAAACTTAAAGATTTCATTTCATTTTTTTTCGATTCACTTCTGTTTGCCTTTCGAGTTCAACTTTCAAAATTTAGGGTGGGAGCTTTTGCCCCCTAAAACCGTTTTCCCGCAGAACTTAGAAAAACCCGTATTCTTTACTTTTTGCGTATTGTCCATACACAAAGTTATGTTGCAATTTTTCATGTCCTTGACACACATCTGACATACTAGCACTTTTGATATTTTGTGATCAAACGTTAGGGAGGGTCCGTGCCGCGCCCACTCCTTTTTTCCAGGAAAATAGCAAACCCATATTCCCTCATTTTATGTCTACAATGTCCGTGCACAATTTGATTCGCTCCGGTTCACTTCTTTTTGCCTTCCCGGCGTGTACTTTCATAATTTTGTGTGAGAGCTTTTGCCCCTAAAACCGTTTTTCCGCAGAAAAACCCTTCTCCATTTTTTTTTTTTTTTTGTGCGTATTGCCTGTACATAAAGTTTCATTGGAATTCTTCATGTCCTTTACACAAATCTGATATACTGTTACTAGCACTTTTGATATTTCCTGAGCAAATGTTTGGAGTGATCCGTGCCCCACCTAACAGTTTTTTCAGGAAATACGGAATTAGAATTCCCACATTTTATTTTCACAATATGTGTGAAAAATTTCATTCACTTCGGTTCACTTCTTCTTGCTTTTTCGGCGTCAAATTTCAAACTTTTGCGGTGGGTTCATTTGCCCCCCTAAAACCGTTTTCCTGCAGAACATTAAGAAAACGTATTCTTTCACTTTTTGCCTATTGTTCATACACAAAGTTTCGTTGCAATTCTTCATGTCCTATACACACATTTGACATATTGTTACAAGAACTTTTATTTTTCGTGGTCAAATGTTTGGAGGGGTCCGTGCCCCAAACAGCCGTTTTTTCCAGGGAAATACGACATTCGTATCCTCTTTTTACGTATTCAATATCTGTGAAAATTTTTATTCACTTTGGTTTACTTCTGCTTTTCAGGGGCCGCCGTGGCTCAGTGGTAGAGCATACACCTCTGGTGCTTGGGGTCCTGGGTTCGATCCCAGCCCCCGCCAAGTGAACTTTGTGGTGGACAAACACCGTGTGCGTGGGTTTTTAGGGGTTCTCCGTTTCCTCCCACTTTCTTCATTCCACCATTTCATTCATTACTCATCATCAACTGTTTTTTTTTCACAGAAAATTTAAATAAATGTTTTCCTTTATTTTTTGCGTATTGTCCATAGACGCAGTTTGATTAAATTCTTCATGTCCTTTACACACATCTGACATGCTTTTACCAGCACATTTGATTTTCCGTGCCACGTTCCGTGCCCCACCTAACCGTTTTTTCGAGGAAAATACGAAACTCGTATCCTCATGTTACGTTTGCAATATCTGCGCTTAATTTCGTTCACTTCGGTTCACTTCTTGCCTCGGACATCAAGTTTCAAAATTTTGGGTGGGAGCTTTTGCCCCTAAATCCGTTTTTCCGCAGAAAATTTAAAAAGGCCGTATTCCTTTAGTTTTTGCGTATTTTCAATACAAAATGTTCCGTTGCAATTATTCATGTCTTTTACACACTTCTGACATACTGTTACTAGCAGTTTTGATATTTCGTGATAAAAGGTTTGGAGGGGTCCGTGCCCCACCCAACCGTTTTTTCCAGGAAAATACGAAACTCGTATTCCCTCCTTTTACGTCTACAATATCTGTGCACAATTTTATTGACTTTAGTTCAGTTGTTCTTGCCTTTCGGGTGTCAACTTTCACAATATAGAGTGGGGCTTTTATATTAAAACTTACGTAACTTTATGTAACTTTTTCTTTTTTATGAGATTCTTTTTTTGGGAGGTGAGGAGAGAAATGTTTTCCTCTGATATGTGTCTTTTGCCATTCATCTTTTTTGAACTGCTTAAGTAAGATCATTTTGTAACTTTTGATGTCATCCATCTCCGTCATGATAATATTATTGTCATTTTTAACAATTTGTTTTATTCCCTCATTTGCAGTCTGCCACACTGATATATTTATTACAAAATTGAGGTTTGGTCCAGCGCCTTTCGAATTCGGAACCAACCCAACCGCCGAGCTTTTTGGGTTGCCTGCTATTGCAGGAAAACGAGAATTGCAGGTGGTAATGCACTTTTGGAGTCGTGTATACAAATAAGGCGTGAAAAAGGTGGAACTGCACCAACGCAAGGCATCCAGTCACATGACAAATATATGAAAATACCGCCGGGATTCTATTGTCATATGAAACAAGAAAAGGGAATTTTGAAAATTCTCTTCATTGACATTCCTGTCAAGAGTCCAGATGCCAGCCTAATGAACTCCTCAATCGGCGCCTGATTCATCGTTGAGTCCGCAGCGTTAGCGGCTGTGTAAAGCCTATAAAGAAAGTGAAATGCCTTATCCTTCGTCCAACTGCAACGCAATCTCCTGCACGGAAACTCCGATGTCAAGCAATAGAAGTGATTCGCAGATGAACAATACCGAAGGTGGAAACACGGAATTTTCTAGGTAAGTGGCAGATTCAAATACGACTCAACTAACCTTTGTACATGTACACTACCTGAAATACCCGTTCTTCTCACGAGGAGAATGGGATTTTGGTAAGTGTTTAAACCCTTTTCTCTCCTTAGGACGTGCAAGAGATATTAAATCGAACTTCGACTGCACAACGAGTGTTACTATTTATCTCAACGATCCCGAAAGGGTGTAGCCGGATAAGATGGGAAAAAGTGCCCTTACATGGATAGCTGTGATATTTATAGCAAAGGTAGCTAATATCTAAATATAAATTTGGCCGGAAAATAACTTCAAATTCCTTCGAATTTCGAAGTTATTGTTGAAAATTGGAAAAGAAAAAATGCATATGTCGGAAACTACTTAAGCTACGAGAATGAAACAAAATACGTATATATTCTGCTTGAAGGGCTTTATTGAAAACTAGAATCAACGTATTTCGCCTTTCAAATTCTAGCGAAAAGCGAATCGAAAATATTTGAATTCATTCATTGAATTTTCCTCATTTTACACCAAGTTGCACAGCGAGTATCAATCTATGGTCTAGATATATTATAGGAAGGTTTGTATTACTTGTATGGCGGACATTAGATGGTGTTCACTCTAACATAAATCAAAAATATTTGAATTCGAATATTTTCAACGTGTTTTTCGCTAGGAATTTGAAAGGCGAAATGCATCGTTTCTAGTTTTTGGTAAGTCTCTTCAAGCAATGTATATTCGTAGTTTGTTTCATCTTCTTAACTTAAGTCGTTTCCGAGATATGAGCAATGATTAATTATCGAATTTTCAACAATAACTTGAAAATTCGAAGGAATTTGAAGTTGATTTTCTGGTCAAAGTTATATTTGGATATGAGGTACCTTTGGTATAAATATCACAGCAATCCATGTAAGGGCACTTTTTCCCATCTTGTCCGGCTACACCCTTTATAAATTGGAAACTTATTAGTTAGTTTCGGTTCTTTTTACAGATCACACCCTTTACTTTTTTCTCCCTCTTGCCGAAAACATGCTAAAAACTTAAGCTTGGCTGGGTCCACTCCTCTGTTAAAAATTATCAAAATCCTTGCAAGCGGAATAAAAGAAGTTAAACGTCAAGCATTGTTAGTTTATTTCTTATTCATGGATATATCTATGTGATATTGAAACTATATATTATGTTATAAAATGAACTAAATGAATATGAAGATTTAAGACTCCTAAGATGTTAGACAGTTCATTATTTACTATAAGAAATGGGAAATCCGGATTTGATTACTGGCGGAAGCTTATGTGGTTTCGATCCCACGTTAAGCTGTGGGTACACATCTCATATAGCCTTGCTGCTGAAGGAGACGCTAAACCCCAAAAAAGAGAAGCAAATGCAAATCAAATGAAACATTAATGGAATTTTCCCTGGCAGAATTTTTGATATATATATATATATATATATATAAAGACGTTGAGTGCTGAATATAGACATGCCTTCGATTAACGAGGTATTAGTATCATTACGAGTGGACAGTCAGCAGTTTTCAGTACGTTGTCATTTAACTCGCGAAGTCGTACTTTTGTTCATCTCCGTTCGTTTCATACACTCACCGCCAGCATTGGACCATAAAATCTCTAGGTTAGCTGGAAAGGAAGAATCGTAAATCGATATCATTTAAACGGTAAGATAAGACTAGAACGATGCTTCAGTTGATTCAGAAAGAAACATATTTCTGGCCTTCATGAAAAGAAGGTGGTATTCCAAGTTAAGTGTTTTAAACTGCATTACGTTTCATGTAGAAAATAATATTTAATACATATTATAATTAATAAATAAGAATCAAGCTTATTAATATACTCAAAAAAAAATAATTAGTCAAAACAAACAATATTTTCTAAGTGTTTTTTGCTTAAAATCGAATATTTTGTCTGATTCAAATAAATGAGCTTAATTTGAATATATTATTATACTAGAATCAATTACACGCTTTGCTGGGTTAAATTAAGAAAAAAATAGTAATATGTCTCGTTAGTCAGCCACTTTTTACTACTACTAAAGCGCTCGTTGACATTTTTCATTTTCGATGCTTTTTATATATCCCCTCTCCTCCCCATGTTGCGGGTCACGGCATCGGAAGTGTCATTGTTCATCTCAGCGATTCCGAAAAGTGTGAATTCGAAACTGATATTGGTCAATTTGATTATATATATATATATATATATATATATATATATATATATATATATATATATATATATATATATATATATATATATATATCCCCTCACACAATTTTTGCGGGGCTAAATTTGGATTTAAATGACATCAGAAATGTCACTGTTAGTCTCAGCGACCACAAAACCTTAGATCCGACACAAATATCGGTCATTTTCGATCATTTTAAATGTCTTTCCCCTCCTTATGTTACAGAGCTCCTCCGTGGCTAAGCGGTTAGCGTACGCGCCTTTGGCGTGGGAGACCCGGGTTCGATTCCCGGCGGTAGCTCATGTGGTTCGGATTCCACGTTAATCAGTAGGTCCACGTCTCATATAGCCTCGCTGCTGAACGGGACGATAAACTCAACTCAACTCCTTTAAGTTACATCGTCAAAGTGATATGACAAATATAATCTCATGTTTGAACTTCATTTACGTTAAAAATTTGATCGAGATCGGTCCGGTGATTCAACAGTTATTAAGTTTGATTTATTTTTTATATATCTCACCCTCCTACCTCCTCCCCTAAGTTCTATCGCCAAAGTGAGTAGATAAATACCAGGCCCGAACCTCATCTATGTTGAGAATTTGATCGAGATCGATTAGGTACTTCAAGAGTTAAGTCACATAGACAGTCACTTTCATTTTTATTTTTTACATATATCTCTGCCTCTCCCTCCCTTTCGTTGCACCGTCAAAGTTAAATTATAAAATTTATCCTAAGCCCGAAAGTCATCTACGTTGAAAATTTGATCGAGATCGGTTGGGTGGTTCAATCGTTATTAAATTTTATTTATTTGTATATATCTATCCGCTTCCCTCCCCCTCCTCTAAGATCTACCACCCAAGTGATATGATTAAAACCACCCTAGGTTTGAACTTCATCCATATTGAAAATTTGGTTAAGATCGATCGGGTGGTTTAAACGTGATGAAGTCACAAAGACAGTCACTTTTATTTTTTACTTTTTTGACATATATATCCCCCTCCCCCTCACTTTGTTGCACTCTAAAAGTGAAATGAAGAAAACATTCCAGGCCCAAGCCTTATCTATGTTGAAAGTTTGATCGAGATCGGTCGGGTGGTTCAAGAATTATTAAGTTTTATTCATTTTCATATATTTCCCCTCCTTCCCTCTCTCTCCCCTAAGATGTACTGTAAAAGTGAAAAGATTTTTAAAAAAGTTCCAGGTTTGATCTTCATATGTGTTGAAAATTTGATTGAGATCGATCGGGTGGTTCAAAAGTAATTAATTATCGAACATAGTCACTTTAATTTTCATATTTATCATTTTTCTATATATCCCCCTCCACCCCCTCCCTTATGTTGCTTCGTCAAAGTGAAATGACAAAAATCAATCCAGTCCCGAACCTCGTCTTCGTCGAAAATTTGATCAATATTGGTTGGGTGGTTCAAGAGTTATTAAGTTTTATTTATTTTTTCTATGTCCCCTCTCCCCCATCCCTAAGTTGTACCGTCAAAGTAAATAGCTAGAAACACGCCCAAGCCAGAACCGCATCTACGTGGAAAATTTGATCGAGATCGGTCGGTCGGTTCAAGAGATCACAAACATAGTCACTTTCAGTTTTATAATATAGATTTGATTAATTGTTTCAGAAGAAGCAAAACATTATACAATGAATACTAAATAATCATAGCCATATAATATATTGCATTAACAACAAAATATGTCAGTGGGGGCGCGGTGGCTCAGTGGTAGAGCGTTCAACTCCGGTGCTCGGGGTCCCTGGTTCGATCCCAGCTCGCGCCGTGTGGACTTTGTGGTGGACAAACATCGTGCTCGTGGGTTTTCTCGGGGTTCTCCCGTTTCCTCCCACTTTCTTCATTGCACTTATTATCACCGTCTCCTTTAGCCTAACCGGCATAACCGTGGGACGTTAAACTTAAAGATTTCATTTCATTTTAAGATATGTCAGTGTATGTGAAACATTAATTTTAAAATAGTGAACAGTCAGTCCAATAGGTGCCGCTACCTGCCTGACGGCTTGATGACAACAGATGCTGCTAGTGTGCAGGCACTTTGCAGGTTTAACACTACTGTGATGATACAAGAAGCTTAAGGTCTGGGCGCAACAATTATTATTTTTGAATGTAAAAATTTAGGATGAGCCTACGCCGTCATTTGCACAACAACATTTTCGTGTAACGTGAGGGCACCATGCCTCTCGTCGGTTGCTGACTGCTAGTGGACAATTTGTTGATGCATTCCATGGAGTTCAGCGTTGTAACAATGTGCATTTATGGTTTTACCTCGTCTGAGAAAGGTATAATCGATCACTCCCACCACAAACAAAACACAGGAAATAAAACTTTTTTTTTGTGGGTGAAGAAGTGGTTTAAGAGAATCTCCTGGATGTTAACCGCTATCCAACCATTATCTACTATAAAACGTCAAGCAGGTCCATCTTTCTTCTGAAGTGACAACCAAACGCAACAAACTTTGTTATTTCTTACACTCAGAGAATTGTGCACTTTCAGATGGACACTCCTGTTGGTCAATGTCAACTCATGTTGAAACTTTTTCAACTTGACGATTGCGCGAAAGGACAGAGGTATGGTATATACCTAACTCGTCTGCAATTGTATGAACACTTTCCTGAGGGTCTGCTTCCACGATGTTCTTGAGGATCTCATCCTAACATTATGTTGGTCGGTGTCCATGGGGATCATTACGCAATGTCGTGTTACTGGAATGAAATGAAACAAACCCAACGGTGATGCGTTCAATTGGCGTTCATGGCCCAAACGCAATTTCCTTTCGGCTTTCTATGTAGAATGTCCCAGGTTAAATTCATAAGTAAAAAAAAGAAAAAGAAAAAGAAAGAATCACTCGCTATTGTGTGTTCTCTATGTTGCACTTTATACGACCCTGTTGAACAGCGCACTGTCTTGTGACTGCCTGGGCACAGTATGCCTACTAAACGCTTACAGTGCTTGCTACATTAGATAGACAATATTTGTTTGTCACTTGTGTTGGGATGCTGAGAAAAAAATCATCAAACGTTAAAACGAACATTTCATTCGTACGAACCTAATACATATTGTCAATAGATTGTGTCAGCGTGGTTCTGTGAATATTATTGTCCTTTAGTTGAACCAGTTAAACCAATTATCAAGTGTTCGAATTCAGACCATAAAATGATATCGTTCGGGGAAAAAAAATAATAAAGTACACGCAAAATCATATTTTATTCTTAAGGACATAACTTAATCGAAAAAAATATAACCAGGTAACATGCGGTGTTATTGTATAAATCCATCAAAATTATTTTGCCTGTGTACTCGGAGAACAATATGTTATAGGAACAGCTATATATGCACTTGAGTTCGATTTCTGAAGACATTTACGTAAATTCAAATTTCACGAATGAAAATAAGTTATCACCATTTTTAATTTGGACTTTTTGCCCTTTTGAATTAAAAGAATGTAAGGTCTAAATTAAGTTAAACTCAGAAAATGATACTCAACACTATTTATTTATTTGTAAATTTCAGATAGGTATCATTTATTCCCCTCGATGTTACCTTGGACTTTTGTAATCATCGCATTGCATGGCAAATATAGATTGGAAACTGAATACCACAGAAACAAGGTTGACAATTTTAAGTAGTCTACTAGGATGTTCAAGTTTTCTGGTAGTATTGTAGAAACTACTTGAAATTATTATTTTGGTGACTATAAATCAACAATATATACTTAAAGTGAAATATATATAAATTAGTTGTTCTATATTCTAAAATAATGAACTTAGGTGAATTAGGGAATCTAAGTATATTAGTTGTGAGTAGTTCTAGCATATTTTACAAAGAGTTACATTTTATCTTGAAATTCGTTGTTTATCTAGTTTTCTGGCTCACATCTAATCTTGTAGTTTAATAATCGCGGCATTTCTTGAGACTAAGAGTAAGTGCGCCAAATCATCGTATACTAATTCTTACATTTTGTAAGTTTTCTAAAGCTTGGAAAGCAAGTTGTGTAAATTATCGTATTATAAACATATTATAAAAATAAAGCAATAGAGAATGCTCCAATAGCATTGCCAGAACGAACTTAAAAATAATTATATTTTTTTCTTATTAACCTCTATAGGTTTTATACCGATTGCTCTATGTACTTTATTATTATAATCATTAAATAATTCTTGCAAAATATCTATGCATTTATAATTTCCTTAGGTACTTTTTTGTTTTTGCATGTTTTGTTTCAGAGTTCTGTTAAAACGTTCTACAATGTATCGCTTTACGAAGACACGTGCTTAAAATGGGGGCTCAAAATTGAAAAAAAAGTAGCAAAATATCATCTCTCTATGGCTTACGGTTCCCGAGGTATGGCTCCTTAAACCTCCCGAAATCGGAACTTTTTTGGACAATATTTCGAGAACGGCAAGAGTGACGTGACAAATTCCATCACTTTCTCAGATAGTTTTTAATGCTTTATCGAATGGAAGGCTCAAAATTGAAAAATTCGCAAATAACAGACATACACACACACATAGGGAGACATACAGAATTCAGTAACGAACTTCTTAAGTTCGTTGATAAATTAATACTCATGAGGAAATACATAACAAGTAACATAAAAGTTTAATCTAGGAGTATCTACAAACTGAACAGAAAACTCATTGGTGTCTTAGTTGTGTGTAATATGTTTTTTGGAAGAATCGGTACTTGCAATACGAAATATATATATATATATATATATATATATATATATATATATATATATATATATATATATATATATATATATATATATCTGCAAACTAAATTACGGAAAATATTACCGTAACATTGTTATCATCTTTTGGTATAACAATTTAGAATGCTATCTATGTAAAATACGAAGGAAAGAAAGAAAAATAAATAATAAAAAAATAGTATTTTGCACAAAAACTTGTTTAATCAGGAACATTTTCTGGAGTATTGCGATTGAATTAAAAATCATTATATTATGGTTAAAATGTGCATTACGCTCCTAAAAGCCTTGATGTTGAAAGGGTTAGATATTTTTTTCTAAAACTCTGTCAGTTTTAAACGTATTTAAAAGGAAAATCACGGATAACAATTTTCCTTGAAAAAGAGTTTCAGTGTAACTAATAAGTGCATCTCCACCAGTTTTAACTCATAACTCGTATTATAACAAATGCAGTAATACAAATGTTTTACGTAATTGACGTAATCAATTAACTAAATATCAGTACGGGTAGAAGGAACAATATAATGTAATGCTTTTCCCAGAATATAATTTGCTGTACTTCTTTTTCTGAGGTTAAACTGCATACCCTAGTTCATCACATTGACTCAATACCATTTTTTGTGTATTATCACAGCATCGAATTTAACTCCTGTATTATAGAGGATAATACAAGAAAGTTGTGTATTGTGGAATACTATTGCTATTTCCAATGATGCAAAAAACATTAATGAATTTACAATAATGAGTTTTATGATGAAATATGCTGTGATGTATGCTTTTTAAAAAAAACAATACTTCAGAAGATACATACTTTAAATTATCTGACTTTGACAAGTATTTTTAAAAATGACATAATTTGGGGTAATGCAAAAGTGAAGTGTAATGTGGAATAGTATTCCACATTATCCTCTACCTGTTCCAAATAAATATTGACATTACAATCTATATTTTCGTGTCTACTGAAATAGAAAATATACAAGGAAAGTATGGGACGTCAACTGGTACATTTGACAAATTTAAGGAGTGCATATGAATATGCAACGAAAAACTGAACTTGAAAAAATAATCAAGCAACCCAAAACAATAAACGAATTGTGAAGAAAGACACGTCCAGTACTGCATGGCGTGTAAAGTTTACGAGCAGTCATCACAAATGAAGTCCACTCTGTATCCTCCAATGAACTCTGTATGACACCATTGATTACACGAGAGACATCGAATCCATTGTTCAACTGAATTGTCTTCGGATTTTTTCCCACAGCACTAGGTCCACTAAGCATTTTTCCTTTCGGTAGCATCACTATCATGACGGTCATCGGGTTCTTCGTTCTGAGTTCCAAATGAGATTTTTCGCTGTCCCGATGTAGATAACAAACCTTTGCCGTTCAACGGACGTCTTGTAGGCTTAATATTCGTCTGCAGTCTCTTCCTGAAAGATGATGATGTTATCACTGCTGCTGCTGGCTTGGGTATTCCTCGAGTTGAGCTGCGTCTCGTTAATGAGGACACAGATCAAATGGCTTGTGAGACTGAGAGAACTCGCGGAAGAACAAGAGTGTGTTATATAGGATAGATGTAAAGCAACCTTGTGAACACATTAACTTCCGTAACTAGGATTGGAATTCAGTGACACTTTGTGGATACTTTCAGTGCCTTAATACCTCTGTCCAATTAGGCGATGGATATCGCAGGTGCAAGGGGGGAGATAACCCCCCTCTCCCATATAGACATGGCAATGATCGTAGAGCTAGAAAGACAGAACAAACTCCACTTGCAATTCTAATTCGTACTGACCAGACAATGAAGAAAATACAACGAACTAAAATCAGACTACTGAAAGAAAACTGAAACGCACGAAACGCTATCAGAAAATGTTCACAGTTTTGTCATTGTCCCATGCCGCTTTGCCTTGTACATAATATATCAATTTTAAATGTAGGTAGACATCTGTAAAGCACAGCGGCACGCGACCCCCACAAAACTGTGAATACTTTCTGATTTTGTTTCGTGATTTTCAGTTCTTCTTTCACTAATCAAATTTTTGTTTAACTTTAATTTTATTATAACTTTTGAGATATAAAACATGTTTTTTATCGAAATCTGTGCAAATGCAACTAGAGCAGGTTTTTAACCTGACATGGCACGTAAACCATTCATGAGTACTTCAATTAAAAAAAACAAAATAAAGGAAAACGTGTGCGTTTTCTAATGATGTCTTCCAGTTCTGCCTATGGGTTCTCCAGCACTTTGTAGAAATTATTTAAATGATCTTATCTTTATGCAGAACGGGAATTCCCGTTCTGCCTAATCTTTCAAGACGGGCAATTTTGCATTGTTTCTAGGGATTTTTTTTCTTCAGTAATTCTAACATATTATGCAGGAAGAATAACTATTTCTTCAAATTTCTACACACATTTTTAATGTTATTCTACTCGTTCTTCTCGGAAAAAATCACTAGGATACAGTTATGGTATTAGCAGTGTTATTCGCGTCTATTTTAGTAAAGATGAATGTGCTTTTTTATTTAAGACGCGCAGGTAAATGTGAAACTAACTGCCTCAATTGCAAGAAATCCGTTTGACATTGTAACTGAAACAAACATAAACTTACTTTGGTCTAATATCAAGTCATTTCACTACAAAATTTTATTCACTTTTTCAGTAGTTCATCTCCAAGACTCTAACGCCTTCAATACTTAGAATATAATAAAGTTCACATCCTCAAGACATGTTTTGCCAAGTATTGAACAACGCAATAGAATCAATAAGGCGGCCCTTTAAAGAAATGACGTTGTCTTCTACACAACGACTTCGTTTTTAGTGTCACGTGATCAGATTATTTGTCTTCTAAGCGTGAATCTTACTACATGCAATATGTTATATAAAGTTATATTGTCATCGTAAATACTAGCAATACTAATTACCACATATCGTCAATATAGTCAATACAATTTAAAACAAGATCTTATAATCTCTATTCTAAATGTAAAGAGTATGCAACCGCATTACAAGTGATTCCAGCCTTCTTTTCAATGATTTGATTTTCTGTTCAACTTGCCTATAATTAAACTTTGGTTTCTTCGGCTTCTTTGCTAACTCCAACATTAGCATAGAAGCTTCATTTCATTTTATTCTTGTTGTAAAAGTTGCACAGATGTAAAAATATTTGGATGTCAGCTTTCTGTTTAATTTAGAGTACCACCCTTCAATAACATTAGTTGTTTTCCCCTCAACATTATCACAATTGTTCCACATATCTCTGGAAAAGAGAGAAACAATTACATACAGCAAATGAAAGCTTGACAAAAGTCATTCAGCAGCGATTGAGGTTTCAATAAGCATAACCATAGCATAACGGTTGGTTGTTAGTAACACGTTAAATTTATAAGTATTCAGTTTTGTAATCATTACTGACTACAAATTCAGATTCAGATCTCTGATATGAAAACGTTAACATTTCTATTGACAAGCCTATCTCTAAAATGAATTGTTACGGAATAATAATAATGATAACGCTTACCATAGGTCTACTCCATTAAAGACACGAGCTCCTCGTTGCTAAGCTCTTAGTATACGCGCCTTTGGCGTGATATACCAGGATTCGATTCTCGGTGGGAGCTCATGCGGTTCGTATTCCACGTTAGTCAGTAAATCCATGTCTTAAATAGCCTCGCTGCTGGACGGGACGTTAAACCCAAAATCAACTCAACTCCATTACAGACACTAACTACCATTTCCTATCCATAAACTTATGATTTTCTTACAATTGTAGGATGCATTAGGCAATACAATAACGTCAAACGAGACTAATGGAAGAGCATACCTAGCACTACATAAAGGACTAAAAGGAGTGAATGAGTACAGAACGAAATACCAATCACTGCTAACGTAAATTTTGGTCCCTAAACGAAAAAAGACATTATATTTGGCAGAAACATCTCAAATGAAAAACAGATTGTAAAACAGTGTGAAAAGTAAGGTAACTACTATACGTATTGTACTTACATTGTGAAGTTGACGTCTACACTGTCTAGCCATGTTTCCACTAAACAGTCATGAAACTTTTCTGCATTTGGTATGTGTGGGGCATTTTCTTGAAGGTACAGGAACATATCACTTATTTGCCCCATTGGTACAAGTGGTAGTGCACTGTTCACTTAATTCTCTTGAATTGTTTGCTTAAACATATATTGAACACGTAAACTGTAGCACCTTTTCAATACTGCGAACCTTAGAATGCTGGAAATAAATTACTGGAAATCTGAATGATTTTTTCTTGTGAAATGGCTTGATATTAGACCGAAAAAAGTTTGTTTTGTGTTCGTTTCAGTTGCAATGTCAAGGCTTTCTTGCAACAGTCAATAAATGTTCTATTTCCCTGAAGGTATTAAAGTTCAGAAGGTATAACGTCGCTGCCTTCCCGCGCTTGGACCTGTTCGTCACTGGGGGTGTGGTAGGAAGACAGCCAATCACCACCCTTCAGATTTGCCAAACTTACTCATCGCAAGGTTATTCAGTTTCTATTTTCACACACAGTGTCAACCAAATCTCAAGTGTCAATGTCCGCTTGTCTTCGGTGGTGCGCGTAAGAGTGATTTATATAGTGCCTATGTGTGTGTGTGTTCTTTTTTTTTAATTTTTGTTCCCTTTTTGTTTGTTACATTTGTAGTAAGTGAATTAATAGTTCTTGCTTCTCGGAATGGAAGGTATCACTATCCTTGTTACAGGGATGTTATGCATCGTATTTTTGTTGGTTTTGGGGAGAGTATGGCGTGGAAGAACTCTCCACTCCGATGCACGAGAAATTGTTGTAAAAATTTATAACTTTTTTTCAATCTGAGTTTGATGCTCCTCGGAACAATAGACCATTTCTTTCTGTAAGCTCGGTGATGGACAGAACATCAAGTGCAACAGGTTTGCCCCCCACTTGTATTAGGACAATTCTTGAACAGATAAATAAAGCAGATGCACGCGGCTCTCCGTTACGCATCCCAGGCAAAAAATGAAAGAAACCTGCTACAAAAACAAATATAGACGCTTTTGATAAACATGTATTGCGGCGTCTTATTTTGAGAATGTACAATGAAAAAAAAATATATATTCCAAGCATGGAGGAAATCCATGTGAAGACAAAAGCTAAAATAAATTTTAGTGGGTCGCTTTGGTCTATCGTAAAATTGTTAAATACATGGGTTTTTAGTACAGAAAATCAGATAACGGCAGAAAGTGTTTGATCGAAATGGAAGACATCATATTCAAGAGATGTCAATATCTTTGTAAAGTCGAACAAGCGAGGGAGGAGGGAAAGCATATAGTATACATCGATGTAACGTGGGTGAAAACACACCACACGAAGGGGAAGATGTGGGTTTTAGACAACGATAAACTTCCCCTAAAAGTACCAACAGGGAAAGGTCAACGACTTATTATTGTCCATGCTGGGGCTTCCAACGTTTTTGTTGACAATGGACTCTTGACTTTCCTTTCGAAATCTACTAAAGACTATCATGAAGAAATGGATGTTGATAGGTTCAGACAATGGTTTGAATATAAATTACTATCGAACATTCCAGCAAGTTCAGTGATAGTCATGGACAATGCATCTGTACATTCGCGCAAACTAAATAGCCCCTCTTCCTCGTTTAGCGCAAGAAAAGCAGAAATGCAAGAGTGGTTAGCGCGACACAACATACCATTCAAGAATAATATGTTACGTACAGTTCTGTATAGTATGATTAAAGAAAACAGAGGAAAACTTGTAAAATATGAAATAGACACTCTTGCAAGTGAGCACGGACACGAGATTCTAAGATTCCCTCCCTACTACTGTGACTTAAATCCAATTAAACTTATATGGGCTGCAAGTGACACTTTTAGATCACTTGCTGGTATTTATGTTTAAATAATGCTTTTAAATGTATATGTTGTTTTATATCTGTATATTGGTATTGATTTATATATTTTAAGTTATTATTATTATTAGGTTAAGAAATCCAGATTTGGGCATCGGATGATTAATTATTATTATTATTAATTGTATGTAAATGTAATTGTTGTATTTACTAAGTATATTTACATTATTTCTATTTTCAGCTATTACAAAAAAAAAAATACGTCTAGTAAAAAGAATAGTTAGATAGCAACTCTGTTTCAGAGAATAACAGTTTTAAAGTATTCAGAGGAAGCTTCTTTTTGGTAGAACACCCTCCTCCCCACCACTCTTTTTTTTTCTACATAGCTTATGATATGATAGCTTTCCTATATAAACGGAAACTTTTTACAGGGAAGGGATCAGTTGACCGTCAGTCTTGGGGGAGACTTCAAACAGTCTCCAAAATGTAGTCTATAGGACGGACTCGGCTCAGTGAGCCGAGTGGGAACTTTCTTCTCCCCGTAAGAGAATATTATGACTGCAAGTAAAGAGGGAGGGAGTGCAAGAGGAACAAAACTGAAGCTGTATACGGCTTTGGTCGGTTATAAAGTAATTTGTTCCTCTTGCAGAACACATTAGGTTTTTATTAATACTCTGAATACAGATTCCTGGGTTCGATCCCTCGAAGTAGACTCGTAAGAGGCTACTGATAGAGTTTCTAGATTTTTTTTTTTTAATCACATCTCCTATTTCTGGGAGTATGGTTCTTATCTAACCTTTACCTGCCAGATATATTTAAGGATCTTTCGCTACTATAAGGCGAATTCATTCTCCTTACTTACCTATCCCTATAATAATCATTTAGATAGATATACTTCTAGTGCATCTCCTATTTAAGGGATTACACGAAATATGGTAGTAGGTCAGGGCTTTTGATGTAGTGAGTCAATGCCCTTTATAAGTTAAGGTTAACAGAGGACGCTTTTAGTGAGGGCTAACCCTTCCGTCTGCCACATGCACATAATTAGAGAAACCTTAGCTTAATAAAGTTTACTAAAACTAGAGAAAATTAAGGAATTAGAGAAGAGAATGCCTAACAGGTATATCTCATGCACTTTTAAAGGAAGATATTTCATAGAACTATCAATTTGTTTTAAATAAACTTTAATAGAGGTAACTCCTGTGTTATGATTTCATATGTATATAAGATCCTGAGTTATAAACCTGTTTACTAAGTTAATTACCCTATACATTACTTATTTTGTTTTGATACGAGCCTGAATATAATTTATTATATATTTTTTTTAAGTTCGTCGAAAATTTTGTAATAGAGACACGAATAGCCATAGCTCACAGTCTGACGGATTGCAGTGTTACATATAATATAAGTAACTTTTTTTTTACATTTTTTTTCGACAAACAGGGCTCAGATTAAAGGGTACTTGGCGAAACACAATACTGTGTTCACAAAATCAGGGGTACAAGATTTATTTCATGAAGCAGTTAAAAGTATCACACCCGAGAGGTGGGAAAGCGCGTGTGCACATGTGATAAAAACCGAACAATTCTGCTGGCAATAGGATGCACTGATGGACCGCATTGTAGAAGAGCTCGTCATTCACCTTTCGTCAGATTCGGAATTGGAACCAGAAGATGTGACGAACGACGGAAGCGAAGATAGTAGTGATTTGGACGGTATCCAGAGCCTGTCATATCAGGTAGGTCAAATTATTTTTATTATTTTATTTTATTTTATTATTTTTTTTTCAATTTTGGCACCGGAGAAGGCTCACTTTACAGCACACATTTCTTGTGAAAAATATCCTAGATTCGACCCCAACTCAGTAAGTTAATAAAATAAATAAAATTAACATAACAAGAGACAGAGGCCAATGGAAACATTGGTGGGGTCAGAAAGTACTAAGAAAAGATAAAACATACTCATTCATTAAAATTTCACATGGCTTTGCTGGTATATGAAGTTATTACATTATAATACTTATTAATAATTGGAAATCGAGTACTCTTCTAAACATCATTATGCCAAACTAAGCAGTCGAACCTGCAATGTGGGATTTTTTTTAAATAAAATAACGTATGTAAGATGGGAAAGAAAAGAGAAATGTCGAAACCGTCTGCTACACTCAGCTAGCCACGAGTAACCAAGCTGGCAACTCCGCGTGAACGTCACTACAACCTTTCGCTAAAAGCCAACGATGTTATACCTTCCGTAGTTCACATTCATCTTTACTAAAGTAGATGTGAATAACACTGCTAATAACAAAACTATGCCCTAGTCATTTTTTTTTTCGAGAAGAACAAGTAGATTAACATATAAAATTGATGATGAAACTTGAAGAAATAGTTAATCCTCTTACAGAATCTGTTAGCATTACTAAACAGATTATGACGAATACAGGGCAAAATCCAAGAAGAAAGAACCCAATGAAATTCTAACAAAACGGACAAAGTTCAATGAGCAAAATCTTAGGCGCAACCTAATAAAAGGATAACAATTATTTTTCTTTAACTGTCATGCATCTAAAATGTTATCTGCAATTCTTCACCTTATTGAAATAGCATTTATTTAAATACTGAAAACCCAATGAAACACATAAGACTGTTATAGACCTATCAGTGTTTCAAAATTAAAATAAATAAATATTCATACAACACTGAAAATAAAAGACTGCTATTTCCTGCATCATAAAGATGATTATTTAAAACATCAAATAACATCACAGTTACTTTTCGTAATTAAAATTAATGGTCTTACAGTAACATGCTGAACATATTTCAAATGTATCAACTGTGTAATGAATAGAAGTATCCATAACTTTTCATATGGATGAGTGTGAAAGTAATGAAAGCCAATTTGGAATTTTAGTATACCTATAACATTTTTACGTGTTATTGAGTTTTCAGAATCTAAAAAAGATAATAAAAATATTTCAATAAATTGAAAAATTACATACAACATTTTAGAATATATGACGATTAAAGGAAAAAATAACGATAGAGGTTGTGCACTGTTACATCCAATATATAGTCCTATCATCCTGTCACTTGGATTTTTCCGTCTCCTCAGAATTTTCCTTAGATTTTGACCGCTTGGATTTTGTCACCGCCCTCGTTATTATAGCTACTATACACATGGGTTCCGATCTGCATAAAAACACTCTAGGTGTCAAGCATTTTGGTACTGCATTTCGTTAAAAAAATCGTTCCCAACATAAAATTCCCAGTCTCCAAAGATTAGGCGGAACGGTAATCATAAGATCATTGAAAATATTTTCTACAAAGTGCTGGAAGGTCTTTTGGCAGAACGGGAATTAAGAAGAACGGAAATGAATCATTCTAATAGCCATTTTGTATGCTTTTTCCTCGTCAACGGTTGGAATTTCTGGAATTTCGTATATGTATTTGAAAGAATGTCATAACAGATATCGCATCTCCACTCTAAAGTCATTTTTATATTTTTGGTAGCATTGAAATGTTGGTTAGCTGCATTGCCTCGTTCTTTCGGAACTTGTGAGTCAGTGAGGCATATAATTGCGCGCGACATTTCCTTCCAGATATAATGTAATGTACCTTTACATGCCTGGAGATAACCAGATAAATGATTGCGAAATTCATTCCACAATCGAGATATTGGATTTCAAATTTTATTACACTGGTCGGCATGAAAATACTCCCACGGGGGTGAAAGGGTGTACCGGATAATTTTCGAGACGCTGATTACGAATATCTCATCGAGAAAGTTCCAGCAAGTAAGTTTTTTTTTTTTTTTTTTTTTGCAAGGTGCTGTTTCCATAATTGACATAAAAGTCGTATTTTTCGTATTTAATATGTGTTTTCCGTGTTTGGAGTGCATAATTCTGAATTTTATCTTAATCCAAGAACTGTTACTAGGCTATATCCCAGGAACATTCTTTTCTCTAGCTCACAACCCCCCCGGAAACATACTCCCTGCCCTTGGGTTGCAAAGATTTATTGTCGATCCACACTGCATACAATAGAACCTAGGCGTTGTTGACGGAGAAAGGTTTCGTAATCAACTTGCAATCATTCGTCGGCTCCCTTTTATCTAGACAGACAGATTGTTAAAAAGGCGCCAAGACATACACTACGTTGTCGCGTGAAACAAATATTTCAGTTTCGAGTTGATCTTCGTGTTAGAAGGTGGTGTTACGCTGTGTCTGTGTATACGTAGGTGAAAAATATTGCGTGAAATATTTACGTTTGTGTTAAACAAACATGCCGAGAACTTGCAGCAATTCGACAGATTCATTCTGCTATATATGTGGGGAAGTGATTTTCAAGGGACAAGGTAGGTCATTGTCACCGTTCTTGGAGACAGCCTACCATTTGTACTTCGAGTGTAAAATCAGCGACCAGGATCGCGTTTGGGCCCCGAAACAAAGTTGTAATTCGTGTGCTCGTACTCTCACAGGATGGTTGAGAGGCACATATAAATCGATGCCGTGCGCCGTACCTATGGTTTGGCGCGAGCCCCGTGATCATGTTTCAGACTGTTACTTCTGCCTGACTAATATAAAAGTTTTCTCAAGAAACATGAAGCAGAAAATACAGTATCCTAACTTGGATTCCGCGAGGACACCTGTGAAACATGATGTTTGTATGCCTGTACCCGTACCACCAGACTCATACACCCTGTGTAGTGTTTCATCCGATGAAGAACCTGCTGCTTGTGAGGATGTTGTACAATCTTCGAGTAGACAGTCATATCCCAATTACGCTCCAGTGCCTGACACTAATGAACCCCATGCGATAAGTCACAAAGAGCTGAATGATCTGATCAGAAATTTAAATCTTCCCAAGTCTAAGGCCCCGTTGCTTGCATCGCGACTTCAACAATGTAATCTACTAAACCAAGATGTGAATATATCGATGTATAGGAAAAGAGAGGTGAGCCTAGTTCCTAATTTTACAAAGGATGGTGATTTGGTGTATTGCAATGACATTCCATCGCTTATGGGACAACTGAAGTTGAGCTACACTGAAGATTGGAGGCTATTCGTAGATTCCTCTAGGATAAGTCTCAAGGCAGTGTTACTACACAATGGCAATGAAAAGCCAGCCAACCCTATTGCTCATGCTGTACATATGAAAGAAAGAAACGAGAGCATGCAAAACCTATTGCAGAAAAGAAAGTACGAACAGTTCCAGTGGTCTGTATGCGCTGACCTTAAGGCTATTGCCACCCTCACCGGTTTACAAGGAGGTTACACAAAGCACTGCTGCTTCTTGTGTCATTAGGATAGTCGAGACAAAGATCAGTACACCATCACAAAATGGCCGCCAAGGAAGAAACTGATCCCAGGGGAGATGAACGTGGATAATGAACGTCTTGTGGATCCGGAGAATATATTCTTATCACCCCTTCATTTCAAATTAGGGCTCATGAAGTTCTTCGTCAAGGCCCTGAGCCGGGATGGTGAAGCATTTAATAATCTCAGAAAACTATTCCCAAGACTCAGCGAGGCCAAGGTAAAAGAATGTGTTTTTACGGGACCTCAAATCAGAGACGTTTTCAAGGATACTACATTTTCTTCTAAGCTTAATGAAGTGGAAAGTGAGGCTTGGGAGGCCTTTCGAGAAGTGTGCAGTAACTTTCTAGGGAATCATAAGTCACCTGATTACAAGACATTGCGGGCAGGTTAATTACTTCATTTCGTAACATGGGATGTAATATGTCCCTAAAGTTACACTTCCTGCATTTCCACCTGGACTTCTTCCCTGAAATGTACAGCTTCGGGGAGGTCTCTGACGAACACGGGGAAAGGTTTCGCCAGCAAATAGCTACCATGGAGAGGCGCTACAGTGGTAAATGGAGTGTGAATATGTTGGCAGACTTCTGTTGGAATGTGACACGTGAGACACCCTGTAGTAATTACAAGAGGAGTAAGAAAACCAAGTGACACGTATGTGTTAAACTTTAACATTTTATGCAATTTTATCTGCATAATTTATATTGATATTTACATTATAACACGCAAATTATTATGGGTGGAGAATAGCATCTTTGGGTGGATATTGAACCGCCCCCCTCCTCCCTGAAAACTGGTACGTCCTGGAGAAAAACGGGTTACGGATTGGAACTCAGTTGCTCGAAACCTATAGGAATCACCTATTTTCGTTCTTGGGAGCGAAAAACGTTTCATTTTGCCGACCAGTGTTATTATTATTATTATTATTATTATTATTATTATTATTATTATTATTATTATTATTATTATTATTATTATTATTATTATTATTATTATCTGGCATGAAATTTGCAAAACGAAACAAATATGTATTCTCGTCTGTGTTCAAATCGAAGACAGGTAAAAAAAAAAATGCCCTCATTCCAAAGCGAGCTCAAGTTTTTTTCTTATTATTATTATTTCGCATTACCGCCAAGCAAGAAGCTTCCTGCTGAAGAGAGGTACAAGATAGAACAAAAATTAGCAAATTCCCTAGTAAATACTCCTCCTCTTTCAAGGGCACTCTTGCTGTGTTTCTGAATGACAGCAGCTTGGGCGGTGAAAGACAACCATGTGAATTCCCGTATACCTGAAACTTCTGCGTTTCTCCACAGAGTCCTGCTTGATAGCTCCAAAGAAACAAGAAAGCCAGAATGTCGAAACTCAGTCATTCTCCAGTCCACTCTTAACCTCTCACTTTCAACTGATTGGCAGAATCCTCATCAAGCATTATCCCTTTCTTACGTCACACTTTCCTTACTTAGCACCATAATTATGACGTCCATTCGTGCACAAGAAATTACGTTAGATAAGTGAAATACACACATCTTCAGAAGTTTAGTATTTCTGACAAATGAGGTTTTCTTCTCGTACTGTAACGCTTGCAACAATAGCAAGCTCGTATTTTCGTGGCCGCCTACATTGCCCTTGGCAGGGTAGTAGAGGCCACTTTCGCTAGATGTCACCCACTAGCACCGCTGCAACAGTGATATTCCACATTACCCGAGGTATTCCACAATTCCCGACTTTCCTCTATATGATGTTGAATCAAATACTGTTGCACAAAGAATGAAATATCTGATACACATCTTTGGAGAATGTTTGTATATATGAGTAGTGTTATATTGAAGTCAACTTTGCGGTATACATGATAAAAATAAATAAATAAGTAAATAAAACTTACCTGTGTCTAATCGTCGGTGACTCGCATAGTTTCATATTTTGTAACGTAGACACCGCAAATTATATCAACTACTGATCACCAATGAATCTGAAAAAAAGAAAATACAGAGTACTATTATCTATTTTAAATCAAATTATAAGGAAAAAAAAAGATATGGGAGTTTTATATTAAATGTACATCTAAAGAAAGTAGTTTTATTTTTACGTATTTCAATATCTATAGTACAATTAACATAATGCACATACCACAACTTCGAAAATTTATGTTAAGCTTCTACTATATATATATATATATATATATATATATATATATATATATATATATATATATATGTATGTATATATATATATATATATATTATAAATTCTACAATATTATTAATGTTTAACACAAATCAATTTTTACAAAAATGAGGCTTATAATAATCTATATAAAGCATTGAGTTCTACAAAATGGTATGTGTAAATGCAAAATCTAATGCGTGGTTTTCAAGGAAATGGATAAATGGCATCTTTCAGTTTAACGTCCCACAATTATGACCTTTAGGCTCAGGGAGGCGGATGATTAAAGAATGTGAATGTGATTAAAAAAATAGTGGAATGCGATTCTGGGAGGAAACGGGAGTACCCCAAGAAAACCCACAGACATGATGTTGTCCATCACAAACTTATTTGGCCGTGGATCAAATCAGGGACCCCAGGCACCAGAGATAAGCTCTCTTCCACTGAGCCACTGTGTCCCTAGGGAAAATGAAGAAAAAGCTGATTTATGTGTAAATCTAAAAAAAAAATGAAGTACTATTATCATGCTTCTTATTAAGATAATATTAATAGACGAGTTATATCATCATTAAGGTCTTCATTATGACCCTCGCAAGAAGCTCCTGATTTGTATTGTGAAGCCGTAGAGTTAGTGTTTTAAGAAAGAAAATAACTATATATTTATACATCATAGGATGATTAATGCTAGACACCATTATATACAATGCTACACTAAGAAACATTATCTTAATGCGTCGCACCATTTCTAAAGTACGGGGAATTTGTTCCAAACAATCCTGAAGTTATCAACATCAAATTAAGAGTAATAATTTTCATATTAAAAAAAAAAAACTAATAAGAGAAGTAATGCACATGGAACACAAACGTTCTCTTTGAATATTTGATCTTTTTGGATAGTCAACAAGAAACAAGAATTGAATCAAAAACTATATTTTCTTTATAGCTTTAAAGAATTGCAAAGCATTATTAATATTTTCTTTGCATTCAAAGTAACATAATTTCCAGTGGAATTTTACGTTTCAAAGTTAGCTTAATTCTACGCTAACAAAGCTCAATAACGGAAACCTTTCTGTGGAAGCAAGACACAGAAATACCTAAGAGATGCTACTAAAATTATCCATTACTTTTCTATGTGTAGTACTACATTTTTTGAAAGGCCTATTAATTCAAAGAAAATAAAGGTAGAGTATATGCGCAAAGGAAAATTGCAAAGTGTGCAAAGGTTCAAGTTTGTTTCAATATAAAAGCACATTAAAAACTTGGCTCCAACATTTTGAGATGAAATATGTATACAGTTTAAAACTCTTACCTTATTTATTGGCCTTAAAAGTGTTAACAGTATAGCGTACATATAATCTGGGAATTCATAACTCTACGACGAGTCGTTTTTCATACTATTTACTATGGCAGTGTTTTGTTCTTAAATAACATTTGAGTACATGAATGAGTGAAGCAATTTTGATATTTAAAAGCGTAGTTTTCCGTTTGTATTTTTTTCTAAATATTGATTGTTCTCCTCTATTTAATATTACAACAATTTCTATTTACCCGTTTATATTAATAATAGTCCTGCCGTTTGAAATAAACTCATTCCTCATTTTTAAGATATGTCAATGAAGACAAAATATGTTTCCATATTTTAAACTTTAAAAAAAATGTTTAGTTGCATTTATTATTTTGTCGTAACGTTTTAAGGAAAACATTCTTTTACTTAGTTGTGTAGCATAAAACGTTAAAAATTCATCCAAATATGTTTTAAATTGACTTGCTTAAATTTATTTCACAGTTCAGGTAAAATTGCTTTAATAATCGTTCGATATTTTTTATTATTATTGCTCATTCATGTTCATGTTCGCCATCTTTTATTGCTTGTCTTACGCATTTTACATTATATTTGGAATATTAGTACATACATACCGAGTATCTTGTAGTTTATGAAAATTTAGATACGTTCTTTAAAAGCAACATATAACTGCATCGTAGCTACAATAAGGTTCTGAAAGACTCGTAAACTGGCGATTTACTACACACTTCTGAGGAGCCTTGTTCATTTTTACTGTTTCCAGTGCGTTACGTAGTAAACACAGTCGTTACTAGCACCTTAACTCTTGACTCTGTCTGCTGCTCCTTTACCTAGAAAGCATAATAATAATAATAAAAAAAAACAGTAATCCCAACATCATGAAAAATAAATAATGTGTAAACATGCATTATATATGAGTCTGCATATGACTTTACTTTTGTGTGTTGCTTTTTCTTTGTGAATTTTAAATAAATTCAGAAAGAACTTCCCATAATTCTAAAGAAGATCTGCATACTGTTCCTTTTGCATCACATTTTACAGTACAGAACTTCCTAGCTTGTTATTAAGCTAGTTTCGAATCAAAGATCGAAAACTACAAATCAATGTTAGTAGAGACAATCGAGCTGCCAGAGGTATTAGGCTAGCATGTAAGTCGTAGGTTCGAATTCCGTTGTGGAATTTCACCATTCATTACGTCATTATGGTCCGTTTCTTATTGTTTTTTCTTAGCTTAAAATTCATAACCACCAACAGACAACGTGGAAATAAATCGTATATATATATATATATATATATATATATATATATATATATATATATATATATATATATATATATATATATATATATATATATATATAATTATTACTAGCTAAAATCCCGTTCTTCGCACGGGAATAATAGGTTCATATGAATTATTTCCCACGTTTATGGAAATGCTTGGGGGATAAATAAGCACTTAAACGGCAACAACAGTGTCACTATTCATTTCATGGAATCGACAATAATATCGGTCGTTTCGAATTATCTTTAGCCTACACATCTTCTCTCTCCACCCTATCTGAGATCTGATGAGCTCTGAGCTTGGACTTGAACGACGTCGAGTGTGTTAATATTAGTGTCAACAATTCCGAAAAGTATGGATTGGAAACTAAAATCAGTCGTTTTCTATTTTATTTATTTATTGCAATTCACTGCTCACACCATCTCGTCGTGCAAATGTGCTAAAACCAAAGTTAGGCCAAGGTCCAAGCATATAACAGAACGATCAAAATCAATGCAGCGGTCTTGAAAGGGTTTAGCCGTCAGGCATATTTTACGTGTCATACGTATCATTCTTAGCGTGTTTGGCGAACCTAAGTTGACCGTTACTAGCATCTTAACTCTTGACTCCGTCTGCTCACCTCTGCCTGCAAAAGATATTAAAAAGAAACACCAGTATCGTAATATCCTTTAGTGTAAAAGATAACAGCAGTAAAGTTTAGTGTGCTAGTCCGTACCTCTTTATTTATTTTTCTTGAACTCGCATAAACGTGTGACTTATTTCCACTCAACTTTCTAACTTCAATTCTGGAAAGTTTAAAAATTGCAATATGCATATTCAGTATTGTATGGAATACTCCTAAAGTGCAATCTCACTTGCAATTCTCCTATTCCTGCAATAAGAGGAAACCTCCAAACAGGGTCGTTGGAGTGATTGAGAATTAGATAGGCGTTGGACCAAACTTCAATTTTACTATAAATATATCAATGTGGCAAGCTGCAAATAACGGAATAAAACACAGTTAAGAATTACGATTTTATTATAGGCAATATATGACATAAAAAGTTAGAAAATAATCTTACTTAAGCAGTTCAACAAACAAGACGAATGGTAAGATATAGATATAGAGAAAAGCTGCTTATCTTCTTTTTCCAAAAGAAAACCTTAAAAAGGAAAAGGTTACATAATGTACATATTTAGTATAAAGGAGTAACAGCACAGAAACAAACATCTACACGAAACGGAGAGACAAACACAGAATAAGGTACACCAGTGGTGTAGCAGATTTGCAGGCCTCACGTGCAAGATAAAGGGACGAGGCCCTAGTTATAAACTGTATTATTATTATTATTATCATTATTATTAGTAATAGTAGTACTAGTAGAAGTAGTAGTAGTAGTAGTAGTAGTAGTAGTAGTAGTAGTAGTGGGCATTAATTGTCTCCAGATCGTCGAATAAATGAATTTATTTCGCCGTGAACTTTGGTGTAAAGAAACTTACAAGGAGAAACCGGTTAGTTCCAAAAAAACAGAACTGAATTTAGTAATGTTTGGGTTATAGTTTCAGGTGGCAAGATGGTGTAAGGGTAACGTACTTTACTTACGAGTAGAATAGATTTAAAACATAGGTTCAAATCCTGTTCAAGCAAAACGTTATTTACTCTCTCTCTCATACACACACAAACACATATACTTGATGTCAAGTAAATAAGTAAATATCTTTTTTTCCTTGGGTTAGCGAGTCTCAATTGAATCACCATGTCATTGCGGGTTCGAATACTCGACCCAGTGTTGGTCCACAAGCTAACAGACATAAACTGATTGATGCGATGACCCATTTCAGTTCTAGCGTGTTCATTCTATCATTGCAAATTACGTTATATCCACTATAGGTGGAATCGAGACTGGATATGCGGAACAGACGGAAATGACTAGAAAGTGGCCCTTTTTTTTTTTGGTTATTTCAAAGGAAGATTTTTATTTATATTAGTTTGACAAAAATTCGTTTGCATCCTATAATTCAAATTGTTTAATGCGCGTATGAAATGCAACATATGCAAGATTTGCTACATCTATAAGGAACATCCCATTTTCCTTTTACATATGTGTAACATTTCAATATAATACAATTTCGATTTTTAATATATGCTCTTTCTGATAGAAATTTAGCAGTAAAATAGCAATCATTTAATTTTATTTACTGTTTTTTTTCTCTTCTTGTTCAGTTTGCAACAGAAGTCTGGAATGGAAGGCATGACCTTGCTATCTACTAGGATTATTGCAATGTATTTGGGACCAGTAGTTCAATGAACACTGCCGAATTTCCAGCCGAACCACACGAAAAGATAGGGTGTGTGTTAAACTTTTGGCATGATCCTAGATGTCTTGGACTAGATGTCTTGGTCATCTACATTGAATATTTAATTTAATCACCAAGTATTGTTCATTTTGAAAGTAGCTTAATATTTTGTTTAAGTATCCTCTATATGTTCCAATAGTTCTGAAATATATATATATATATATATATATATATATATATATATATATATATATATATATATATATAAACTTTTTTTCATATATTAATGTTGGATTTCTGGAAACAGAACTTTTTAATGTTTGGTCCTTTTTTCTACTACGCTTAAATCCAATATTTTTATGTATGATATTTTTTCTTCCTCTATCTCCTTTTCTCTTTCTGTCTCACTGCTGTACATCTAACATATAGGCTATCTATTTGTTTCAATTTTTCATTGAGATATGTTTAAATTTCTCCATTGCATCAACTTGTGGATCTTGTTTGCCCTTATTTTATTCTTTCACTTTATTGAAACTAATACGTGCATATTTTGAAATTATAATTGTAGTCATGTTGTTGCTGATTTTAGTTTGGGAGAGATGAACGGAGGAGAGAGGGGAGGTCTCTTTACCAGACACGATTATGGGATAAGAATGGGTGGCCTAGCTGCAGAGCCTTAGCTGTTGCTATATTTTTTTAGTTTTTTTATTTATTTATTTGATCCGGGGTGCATAAGTTCAGAAATTCACCATGAATAGATTCAACCAGAAGTTCTTTTGTAACAAAGGAAAAAACAACATGAAATGTGGACAATCTTTTACCAAACTGTCGAGATTTGAGAGTCGACAAACTTTACACTTTCGGTTACGGATTACCTCGAAACCCCGGTAGCCAGAATTAGCCCGGAATAGGGCATATATTTAAAAAAATGACGATCTCAGCAAAATGCAGAAGTATTTTAGTATGAGAGACAAAAGGAATGGAATATCTCATTTCTAGTTATATTAGTCTTGCAACTGAGTGTGTGGCGAAAGTACCGATAGAAATAAGGACAATGAATCATGATTATTTTGTAGAATATTCCACTTTAATGTTACAGGAATGTCATCTTCCGATTTGCTTAGTTGTGAAAAAGATATAGAGTATATAACTATACCATGTAAAGTATGAGAACTGTCGCGGATTTGTGATAAAAATCAGAAACAGAAGTAAAGGTTGAATTTCATAATAATTTTCTGTTACTAATATTATATAAAAAGGGAAGTATAACACTTTTTTGGCATAACATGTTTGTTCGTGTTCACTCCCTTCCTCCTCAACCTTGGGTACTGAAATGGAGGAACATATTTATATTTTGATAGTTGATTCCAGTATATTTCAAGCATCATTTCTCGGATCTAGGTCTGTGCGATATGTCGATATATCAATATTCTCGATATCAATATTGACATATATCCACATTCGATATTGCAAATATATCGACATCGTTACATCAATATCCTAAATTTTCGATATCGATATTTGGGGGAGCGAGGTATAGGGCACTCCTAAGACTTGCGTTGGATAAAAAATAAAACTTAATATGTACAATAATGTTTTCTAATGACAATTTATTTATTACCACAAATTGCAACGTAAATAAATCCACTTGTAACTTTGCAATGTTATATACTTTAGTTTCTTAGCTGGCAAAACTTATCTGTTCTCGAAAAAATAGACAAAAAGGATCCTGTCAACAGCAAGTGTTTCGAACTTTGACCAAGAATTTATCACAATAAAGTTTTTTGTTCCTCTCTATCGAAGATTTTCATCTCTTTTGGCGTCTGGAAACGCTCTTTGACAAAAAATGCACATATGACTGCTATGTGAGTCATGCTCTTATGCAGTGTCAGATATTTTGAAAAGGAAACGAGTTTCTAGTAATAATAATAATAATAATACAAATGGTTTACAACTAAGCCCTACCTCTTTATCTTGCATGAGAGGCCTGCAAGTCTGCTATACCACTGGTGAACCTTATTCTGTGTTTCTCTCTTTCGGCTTCCTGTGGATGTTTGTTTTTCTCATGTTAGGCTTATATATCTAACCTGTACATCATGTAACCTTTCTTTCTTTTTTTACGAGATTTTTTTTAAAGGAGAGAAGCTGCTTTCCTCTGATATTTATTTTTCTTACCATTCATCTTGTTTCAACTGCTCAAGTAAGATTGTTTTGCACATTTTTTATGCCATCCATTGCGGTCACGATAAAAATAGTCATTCTTAACAACTCATTTTATTACCTCATTTTGCAGAGTGCTACACTGATATATTTAAAACAAATATTTAATATGGGCTGCCTACCATTGATGGAAAGGGAGAATTGCAAGCGGAAAGGCACGTTTGAAGTCGTGTATAGTTTTCTTTACAGAGAACAACAAAACGATGCACGACAAGGAATCAGGTCTGACTTTATATACCCTTCATACCCAATCAAACAAATATTTTCGTTGTAAAGTTCGAGGGAATACTCTCAAACAGGAAAATAATAGGTGCAGGCAGTAACAGATGGTAGGAAAATGATAAATTTTGCATACAGCAGGCTGAAAAAGAAGTTACCCCGAACACAAAGCGGCAAAAAGAACATGAGTTACGCAGCAGATGTTGCAAAAATGAGAGAAAGGAAGACGAGGAAACAGGTTGATACAGAAGAAGGTAGAAACATGTAGATAAATTTAAGCAGGAAATTACGAAAGGAAACAGGCATACCTATGAAAGGGTTTTACAAAATAAAATGTGAGGACAAAAAATTAGAAAGAGTTTGGAAATATGAGGAAATTTAATAGAATGTGAAATCTATGGAGCTTCGAAAAAAAACAAGGAGAGTGTTACAATGGAAGTAGAGAATTAGAATACGGACGTAGTGACTGAGGAAGGTGAACTATTAAAAAGATGGAACGAATATATCGAGGACTTATATGCGAGTAGGGATGTACCCTGTTTCCTAGATGTTGAAGTAGAAAAAAAAAACAATATATAAGATCAGGAATGAAAAATCAACCGAGATAAAAAAACATATCAATAATGCTCTTTAAGGACATAGGAGTACTTAATAATTCACTTCATTAGCGTGGGACAATTTTTGAAAATTTTCCCACGGGAACGTGACCTGGGCGTTGGTTGCTTAGTTGCTAAGCTGGTATACGTATGTTAATTTTGTTGGATGCCTACCAGCTGAAGAATAAAGATGAAACATGCCTTTTCCTCTTCTTATTCTTCTCGTCGTGTATTGGCTAGTTATTTGAACCCCCCGGCCACCGCCCTCACCTACGAAGCTAGGAACGCAAGCTTCTCATAGCATTGGGTAGCTATTTTGGACCCCACCCCAACCCTCTGATATTCAGTGATCGAGGCTTCCCAATTGATGTGTCTTCGTCTTCTCGTCTTGTATTGGATAGCTATTTTGAACACCTCAGCCCCTCTGGCGAAGAGTATACTTATATATTGATTGGCGTTGGGTCCCCTGTATTATAGCATATGATATTTATCATTCGAAGCTCTTCATTTCGAAGCACTATAATGCATTCAAGTGTTCAATGCTCTCTCTTTCTCTCTCTTTCATCGAGAATTGAACCCGGACCCCCATGTAAGTAAAGATGTGTTAATTAGTATTCAAAGACACTTTTGCACATAGGCCAAGTATGAAATTACGTTAATCGAGCTTAGAAAATATGTGTTAATGGTTGTGTGTATCTATAATTGAACTACCTAATGCTGAACAAAGTGATATTAAAACGTAAAAAAGAAAATATGTTTTGCTTTCAACGGGAATCGAACTTAGGCAGTAAATAACAAACACAAAAATAAAGAAAAAATACAGTATCGCATTATTATTATTTTTTTGGGGGGGGTGAAAGTGAAGTAGACAACTAACCTTGATTGTAGTTTCGTTAACATACGATTTAAAGATTTTGTGCACAAAATGCATTTTGGTGGGAGCTGGGATAGAATTTGGTACTTCACGATTTACTTGAATTACCCCTTGCATGAAAAAATAATATCACGTATATAGCACTTCGCATTGGTTTTCGTTTCACGACAGAAAGGATCGAATTAACTTAATGTCTTAAAATATTCAATGCTTCCTCATCGAGAATCGAACCTGGACTCTAATTATGTTTTCATTTTGGAAGTTCTCTCACCGGAATCGAACGCAAAACCGTGGTTCTTCGTAAGTGTATGGGACATGTATAAATAAGATGAAACATGATTTTCCTTTTCCTGTTCCCGTGCATGCGTGGACAGATGTCTGTATGCATAGTGGCATTAGTCTCTGTTGATCAGATACTGAAGTAACATGACTATGTAAATAATGTGTTACAGTATAATATTGACGAACCCCTATTAATTGGAAATATTTGTTTTCATAGATTTCGGACATAATTCGACATACAAACGTAAGCAAGACTTCATTTAAACAGACGATTAGAAAAATACGAATTTTGGGTGAATAAGAATGAAACTTCGACCTAATTCTGTATCTGAAAGATTATCATTCTAAAAAGTGCCAGAATTACCATATATTAGTGCATATAAATGTTTTGATCCTCAATATAGTCAGTGTTGTACAAATAAATTACGTTTAAGAACATTCGAACATTGGCCAGTTTCAACAAAACAACGACCTGAACAATTAAATGATACTGGATTTTATTTATATGAACAAAGGAGACCAAACGATACGCTTCTATAGTGCTGGTGTATTAAAAGATTGGACCGATGACGTTGTTCCATGGATAGAACATGCGAAATGGTTTCCTAATTGTCCATTTCTTCACCTTAAGAAGGAATATGCGTTCATTAAACGAATACAGGAAAAGTACTCTGAAATGCTAGTATTTCGTAGTGCTCCAAATGATAATATACATTAAAATGTCAGTAAAAGTTGCAATAAAGAAATTGGTTTTCAATACAATTTGTAGTGAAATTTCAATAAAGTTCCATTACATACCTTTTCTTTGTACAAAACTGTAAAAAGTACATGTGCATATTCTAAAGTTATCAAAACAATGTGTATTTATACAGATAATTCACGTATGTGCTATTATGTACATCATAAAGGGTTTTTATTGATAATGATGGATTAGCATCGTATTTACCAAGTGGAAATGTATGTTTAACACATAAAGGAATGAAGATTAAAGTATTTGGACGTAACACGCACGATGTTGAGTTTACTGAATTGATATAATAATCGTATGTGTAATGGGCATGTACAAACAAGATGAAACATGATTGTTCCTCGTTGCCCTCCCCCTTCATGCATACACAGACATCTTTATGCATAGTGTCGTTATTCTGTGTTGATCAGCTATTGGAGTAACATGTCTTTGAGTGCTTGTGCATCAACTGTGGATACTAAGAAATACTACTAATTAAATGTTGAATATGGTCTTAATTCAATGAAATCCAAATTAATTTGTATTGGACTGGATAGTGACACATTTGAACTATTCGTGTTGGTAAAAGACTTGTGTTGTGAGTTAAGCTAAACTTGGCAGATTGGGAAAAACTTGTACATTTTATCCCATTTGTTTCGGACTATTTAAATTTTCAAGTGAAAATTACATTTATAAATTCTCTTGGACGAAATAACGAACTGGTAGTGCGGAAGCTAATGGGCCAAAAATAGTAATGTTAGGGAAAAATGAAACACTTTATGCTCCTCAAAACACTGTGTACTTAACATCAAATGATTGGCTTTATTTCTTGGAAATATTACCGTGTATTCAACATGCTGGGAAAAACAATAAAGTTTACAGTGTTGTGCTACGTGAATATTTTAATTAGCATAGAAATACTATTTGCAATCATGTACAATCGCAATGTCTTACATGCAAATGACTTGCTCGAATTCATACATGCGTTGAGAAACAGAGTATTATTAATGGAATGAACATCAGTTTTCCAAGTGTGTCTTATAATACGAACGGTGATGATAACATTGATGGTGAAAGATTAAAATTGGAAATGAAAGTATTCTGCAAAGACAAATGCATAGATTCAATTATGGCTGATTTAGTTGATATTGTACAAACACAGTCAAGGTTGATGGGAAGCGATACTCATCCGTTGAAGGATATCAGTGAAGTGGACTTCTGTTCATAAAGAAAAAGACGAAGAAAAAGAAGAAGAAAATATCTTTTCATTTATACTGAGCAGTGTAGTACTAAATCTAATGCATATAATGATAATAATAATAATATAGTGAAATTGGAATCTTTTATTTTCACAAAAAAATTTATTTTGTGATTGTTTAATACGTTTAAATATGATAGGATTTTTTAAATTAGTGTACTAATGTTGGTATTATTCCGATACTTGTCTTGTAGAAATAAAATTCATTTAGAATGATTGATCTGAAAAGAAATCGTACAGGCGTATGCTTTTCAGTAAGGAGCCCCTGCGCGCTTATATCTACCGTGGAGATCTTTTGTTCGATCACAGTACGACGCACGTTTACGGTGAGCAACGTTATGTTCTCAGATTTTCTCGTTCGCATTCGTACTCGAAATAAATTTATGAGAAATTCGTGAATTCGTAATAAATAAATAAAGAAAGTTCTCTTCGTTTATTAGGTTTGCAGAAGTCTCATCTCATGTTAATTTGCGAACTTGATTAAGTTCGTGTGTAAAGTGAAACAATGCCTTAATATTTTATTTCTCGAAATTAAAATTTAGAACGCGGTAAGGTAGTTCGAATTATTATTCGGTTTATTATTATCGTAAATTACTCTTGGTTTAGAATAGAATAAGTTTTAATGTAATATTTACTTGATAATAAATCAGAAATTTGTACATATATTCAACATATCACCGTTGGTTTTTGCGACAGCATTTCCTAGAATGTGAGTTATCTTCTGCATATAGGATAGGTGAATGTTTCTTTCTTTAGACATAGGTTATCTTTTGTTGTTCAACATTACGACACTTGCTGTGAGAGCGACACGTTTCATATTGTTTTTCGCTTCTCACTTTTGTTAGGTGCCGAGAAGTTTCTCGTTTCGTTGACAATACTAGTTCGCTTAAGTGTTTGTATTTTGAGGTTTCAACTTGAGTGAACTAGTGTTGCCTACGAGTCTCTGATATTTGTGTATCATCCCGAAGTTGAAAATGTACTTGTGGTTTCGAGACTTGTCTTTTTTCTTACTGAGAAGTTTCTCGATTCATTGGCAATACTACTTTATCCGAGTAAATGCATTTTGTGGTTTCAGCTTTAGATCTTCCTAGCAAGCCTTTCTATCCCTGCATTTGTAAATTTTGTTTCTAGTTTTATGTCTCCGTAGTTATTAGATAAAACATAAAATGTGAACGTGATTTAAAACAAGGATAGAGTAGGAATGCCGAAAGAAACATTTCAATAAGAAATAACATATTTTTTGAATCTTTGAATAAGAAGAAACTATGGAATAGAAACATAAAAGCTACTCACGTACACACGATGTTTGTACACCACAATGTTCACTTGACGGGACCTGGGATTGAACCCGAGACCGTACACATTTGAGGTACAATTCATGCTCATTCCTGTTCTTCGTTTGTTGTGATGAAAAGGTGTGTTCAAGGTCCGACCCCATCATTCCTTAACATTCCGACTTTTCTGTAATTTTTGTCTAACATGGACACCTCCCTCATCGAAATGAATTCCTTTTCACGTCCCTCGTTGTAAGTATTAAACAAGATTAATACGAGAAATGAAGGTTCATATCTTTTGTTCGTCCTTTTCTCTGGCTGCAAAAGTTTACATAAATTGTTAGTATTTAGTTTATATCTATCACCACAAACTTACTTATCCATGGATCATATCAAAGACTCAAAAATGTAGAATCTTCAGAATTTGAAAAGAAAAAAAAATGATTTTTTTAAAAAAAATCCATCTGTAAGCTAAGAAGTACCTACTTCGGAATTAACACTTCCTTAAGTTTCCATTAGATGTTTATCAGCAGTCACATTTATAAATAAAATATGATATATTTAGAAACGTCTCATCATCTTGGTCCCGGATTCACGAAGCACTCTCATTGTGAGAAATCCAAATTACGATAATATTTTATTCATAAATGAAAGTATCGTGTTCGTGTGATTTTTTTAAAGATTTTCATGTTTCCTTGCACATGTTTTATTTCATTAATTCTTTCATAATCACTCACTTTCAGTAAGTATACGTGTATTTTAGTTTAGAGGTATAAGCATTGTTCTCCTACTACAATTCAACAGCTTTGTCTTAAAACATTCTGTATAACATGTATAAATATCTTATGAAAGGCAATAACAAACGAACATCAATTCTGGAAATATATATACACACACACACAAGATCAATTCAAAACCTAATAGTTCTATCTCTCTCTTCAAATATATTTTTATTGCTGAGATCGTTTTTATTTGGTACTATGACTTGCCAATAAAAGTGTGCAAAGTGATCTATCTCTGAGTCTCTTTACATAAAAGTTAAAGGAGATATCCCTTGTGGATAAGCGGCTAGCGTACGTTCCTTTAGCGTGGGAGAGCCAGGGTTCGATTTCGTCTGAGAACTCCTGTGGTTTGAATTCCACGGTAATTAGCAGTAGTAGACCTACGTCTCATATAGCGTAGCTGATGTATAGAACGTTAACACACAAATCAACACAACCGAATGAAAAGATATGAGGATGTATTTTTTTTTCAATGATAAACATGATTAGTAAAGTATGATGATGGTGTAAACGTAATAAACATTTCATTAATTAATTAATTTAAAACTTTTAATTTTCAAATTCAAGAAAAGCGTACACTTAAATTAGATACTACTAATAGTGAATTCAAATACGTTTTTTTCATAAAACGTAAAATATTACTGAAATAATGAATGATACATTTTCAGAAATGTATAAATTATATCACTTTCAATAAAATCACTAGACTGAAAAATATGTTTCCTTTCTTTGCGTGTTCCATTTCACTAATGAAATACTAAACTTAATAATGCATATTATTTTCAGGCAGTGAAACATCCTTTACATGATCTTGTCACTCAATTTACGTCATAAAATATATCACTTTCACTAAAATCATTACACTGAAAAACATTTTTATTCTTCCTTTTTATCAATACATATCCATCTCATCGATACCCTCCAAAGGTTGAGTATCAGTTTCCCCCCACCATGGCTGTGTTTGGATCCTGTCATATGATTCACCCCTGATTGCTTCTATGATTTTTTGTTTGCATAATACTTTCGTTTCCAATTTTAATCTTTCAACATCAATGTTTACATCACCGTCCTTATTCAAAGCCAGAGACACATTCGGAAAACTAATGCTCATTCCATTAATAATACTTTGTTCATGCACACATGTATGAATTCCCTCAAGTCCAGTACATACAAGACATCGCAATTCTACATGATTGCGAAAAGTCTCTGTACACAAACAAAAATATTCACGTACCGCCTCACTGCAAGCATTACTGTTTTTCACAGCATGTTCAATACACGGTAACATTTCCAAGAAATAAAACCATTCGCTTGAATTTAAGTACACACTGTTTCGAGGAGCATGAAGTGTTCCTTTTCTCTCTAACACCTTTATTTTTAACCCATTAGGTTTCACATCACTAGTTCATTATTTCGTCCAAGAGAATTTATAGATGTAATTTCCACATGAAAATTTAAATAGTACGAAACAAATGTGGTCAAATGTACAAGTTTTTCCCACTCCGACAAATTTAACTTCATCCAAAACACAAGTCTTTTACCAATACGAATCACTGGCAAAAATGTATCACTATCCAGTCCAATACAAATTAATTTTGTTTTCATTGAACTAAGTCCATTTTGAACATTTAACAACAAATACTATTTCTTAGTTACCATAGTTAATGTACAAATATTCATGTACATGTTACTCCAGTAGCTGAACAGCACAGAATAATATCACTATACACACATGTTTATCTAAGCACACATGAAAGGGAAAGGAGGAGAATGAATAAGTCGATAATTATGTTTTATCTTATTTGTACATGTTCATACACTTACTATGTCACCAACTCAGTGAATTCAATATCATTCATGCTATGGCCCATTAAATTAATGTTTTTCCTTTGTATATTAAACATACGTTTCCACTTTGCAAATAGGATAATAATGCGCCATGATTTGCTTCTACTTTTTCAGTAAAGCGTACTGGTAGAATCATTTCTTGTCCTGCTTCAAACCTTCACACAAACCTTCTTTCCATATACGGTTGTAATTAACTTGCCGTCTACAATACGATAGGTGTTATTACTTTCGAAGTCATGTAATTTTGTAAACGATACTAACGACGGTGTATTAAGTTTGGTTAATAAATTCATTGACGATGCCATCTTTAACTAATAGATCTAAACGACAAGTCTCTCTCGGCGTGGGAGACCCGGGTTCGATTCCCGGCGGGAGCTCATGTGGTTCGGATTCCACGTTAATCAGTAGGTCCACGACTCACATAGCCTCCCTGCTGAAAGGGATGCTAAAACTAAAATCAACTCAACTCAACTGAGCAAGTCTCTCTCTCGAAGAAAGGTAGTATGTTCTCTCTCGAAGACGTAATCTATATGTATGACCATTAAATCAGCTTGTTCTCATTGTCTTAAAAATTCACAGGATACCTTTCTTAACTCTCTGAGGATATAATAAAGCACTCTCCTGCGTGAGACACAAAATTTAACACATTCACACAGGATTGAAAATTTCAAGCTCATCAATTCTCCTGAGCATATTGTGAGAACATGATGTCTTAACAAATCACACGAACAAAGGCCATTTCTTTGATCACATAGAAAGTAAATAGTAAACGAAATAAGAATAAGCTGAATTACATAAATAATGAAATCAGCAACTAAGTAAGCCAAAGGAGAGTGTAATGAGATGATTTGCTTTTCATGGGTACAAATATTTATTACATTAATTTTACAGCTAAAAAAGCGCTAATGCTATATACATATATATCAACTATTTATTAACTTAAGAAAGGCCTACGACTCGATTATGTGGGAAACATTGTATAACATTCTTACAGAATTTGCAACACCGAGAAAAGTTATTTAAATAATTAGGCCTAACATATGTTTAAATGAATCTCAAAGTAATACATTTTTCTTCACGAACTATGAGAATGGCCTGAAACAAAGAGAGATGAATTGATGTCCTTATTATTATACTGAGCAACTAGACTAGTAATACATGGATCTACAACTTAATGTAAGACTCGAACTAGATGACGAGGCAGAATGTGTCAATGATAGAGTATGTTTAGGGTCCCTGGTTCGATATTGATCGAGTAGATTTCTGATGAAGAGCGTCGTATCCATGAGTTTTCTTGGAGTACTGTGCTTTCACATTCTCATTCCACCGTCATTCACTTGCATTAAATATTTGTCTCCCTTAGCCAAAAGGGCATTTCGTGGGACGTTAAACTGAAAGATTTCATTTTATTTTCGAGTCAGATAAGCTCCCATCCAGAATTAACACTTTTGATTCACGTTGAACAGGAAAACAAGTGTGCAACGATAAAAATGAAATATTTCAGTTTCACGTCCCACGAATATCTCTTTTAGGCTAAGGTGAAGGGATGATTAAGCTAAAGTGAATAATGTTGAAATGATATAATGAGATGAAGCAGAAGTATCCCAAGAGAATCAACGGACACGATTTTGTCCACCTCAAACTTACTTGGCCTGGGATCTAACTGGAATACTCTGCATCAGAGGTGAGCGTTGTACTATTGAGCTAGCTATTGTAATAACGTACAAAAGAAGCATGATCTGAGAGAGGAGAAACTTTATAGTCTATGAAAAGTCCACATTGACATCCAGGAAGGTTATGTTACGTGTTTCGTGGGATTAGAAGGACAAATTAAAACCAGATGAAAGGTTAAGAATCTGCGAAAGGACAACATCTGGGAAAACACTCTCATACGTTAATCGTCTAAACGAATTGAAAGCTGCACATATTAACACTTTATGGTCTCAACGCTGATTAGCATAGACCAAGTGAGATTCTTTTGTTATCTCTACCGTTTTTGCTATATAGTGATTATATTCAAATCTGAAATGTAACAGGTTTGTAGATGATGTGGTCCCCTGGAAAAATAAAGATCGGTAATTTAAATATATTCTTGCTGAACTAAGTTCACATCAAAACTGTTTCTTGTTATCTATTAGATATCATTTTTGCTCTATAACAATCAACGTTAAAAACAGAAATAATTTCTACCATTTGCAATTTAAAAAGTGAGTTAAAAGAGATGAATTGTTTTGTTCTATGAAAACATTTGAAGGTGCAGGTGAAAGTGTTTGTTTCTGTCACTTCTAGGTTTAGTGAAGAGAATAGGAGGAATATCATATATATTCTTACGTCATTAAACTACTTGTTACCTTTCTCTTAACCATCGTTCTTTGTGGCCGTTTTCACAGAATGAAGATCAAAATTTAAACTGGAAATGGTTCTTTTTCCTCTCTGTGATTGAATAGGGATTTGTTCATCTCAATAAGATTTCTCGATTAATATGAATATTTGACTTCGGTTCACTCTTGCACTAGTTGGAAACTACAACAATGCCCATTCATCTAAAGCGTTACTTGTTCTAGTCCATCTAAATAAAGAGCCTTTTCTCCTCGCTCAAAACAATAGCTTATTAATAGTCAAAATGGTTGGCAAAACACAGGACCATATAATTGAGGACTCGGAGCTCATTATATCATTGTATTCGCTAAATTATCAACATGTTATAATCGCATGGTATACTCGTAAACAGAGAAGTTTCTCCTTTCGTTGTCAATACTTTGGCTTCAGATCTTCCTAGCAAGTCTTTTGATGTAATGAAAGAGTGGGAGGAAACGGGAGTGCCCCGAGAAAACCCACAGAAATACGACTAGATTCTAGAATATTATTTACATTGAACGAGAACAAAGTGTGCAACGATAAAAATTAATTCGTTCAGTGTAACGTCCCACGAATATCTGCTTTAGATTAAGGTGGAGGGTTGATTAAGGTAAGTGAAATGATATAATGGAATGAAGCGGAAGTATCCCAAGGCAATCAACGGACACGATGTTCTCCACTACAAACTTATTTAATGTCCTACGATTATGCCCATTATGCTAAGAGCACCATAAGCTAACTTATTCGGGGGTCCAATTAAGGTCCCCATACACCAAATGTAAGCGCTCAGCTGCTGAGCCACCTGGCCCTCTTTCCGTTACTAAGTAGGAACACTTGTTAAAACCCAAGAACATGATGTTGTCCACTATAAGCTTACTTTGCTCGGGATCGAAATAGGGACCCCATGCAACAGATGTAAACGCACTGCCACTGTGCAGAACAACTAGTAATAAAAACTTCTTTTAGCCTTCCCCAGCTGGTCTAGTAGCTAGCACGGACCTGCGGTGAACGTGGTCCTGAATTCGATTTCTGCAAGGAGAACATTGGAATTTAAATAATGTGTCCTTTTTATTGGAGTTTAAATAACGTGCGAAAAAGGTTGTTTTTGTGGCACGTTAAACTGAAAGAAAAAAATCTTTGAGTTTTACGTCCCATGGTTATGCCGGTAAGGCTAAAGGAGACGGTGATGATGAGTTATGAATTAAAATGATGGAATAAAGAAAGTGGGAGGAAACGGGAGAACCCCGAGAAAATCCACGCACACGGTGTTTGTCCACCACAAAGTTCACTTGGCGGGGGCTGGGAGTTAAACTGAAAGATTTCATACATATATATATATACCTTTGGGGATTTTATGGTACAATTTGTACCATACGGGTGGTTCATGGTACATTGCGTTATAACTCTCCTATTTAAGCGTTTTCGTCCGATTTTTTTTGTTTTGTTTATCAAGTCCAGAGGCATTATAGAAGACATTACGTATGGTTTCACACCTTCCTGCGTCCAGACATAGGAGGTGATGACGTCATAAGCCTAAAATATATTTTTTTCATTTATTAAGCCTATGTTCAATATTTTCTGGCGCGCTTATTTTTGCACGTAGAAAATTTAAATTGTGCACAGACATTCAGTCGAACGAGTAGTATTTACCACATTTTTTCCTCATTTGTGAGTTAAAACAAGGGGGGAACCAGATGGTCAAAGGGTTGAAAAAAGGGGTATTTTTACCCTCAAAATCAATTTCATCGGGATTTTCCCGCCTTATATACATGATGGAGACACGTGAGTCATACCGTCTGAAAGCCAGTTTTATTCTGAAGAGAATGATGTGCGAAACATGACCCTAGGGAAATTAGGGATGTGTCAGGGAATTTTTATCAAAATGTACTTCTGTATAGGGTAATATGGGGCAATGTCGGTATATATATTTTATGGTGGGCTTATTTTTGCACCTAGAAGATTGAAATTGTGCACAAACATTCAGTCCAACGAGTAGTATTTAACAGATTTTTTTCAGATTTATGCGTTAAAACAGGGGGTCCAGAGGGACTAAAAGTTGAAAAAAGGATATTTAAACCAAAAAAAATCCCTTTTTTCGGGAATTTCCCGCCTTAGATACATGATGGAGATATGTGAATAGTACCGCCTGAAAGGCAGTTTTATTCTGAACGGAATGATGGGCGAAACATGACCCTAGGGTAATTCGGGATGTCTCAGGAAAATTTTTCCCTGAGATCATAGTGTTTTGTGGTAATTTTGGGGCATTGTGGGAATTCTTGATAAAATTTTTCCCGCCCTTACTATTCAAGATAGAAACTTGAAATTTGGTACACACATTCAGTATACCAAGATGGCTACGTTTACACAGGGACGCTCCAGGGGGGGGGCAAAGTTCGAGAAAAAAATTCCCTCCAAAATTTTCTCTTTGGCATCATTTTTCCCGCTCCTGGTATACGGTATGAGCATGCAAGTGGTACCATTTGAAAGCCAGCTCCATTCTGAAGATAATGAGGTATAAACCATGATCCTAGGACGAATAGTGACGATGCAGTGGCTGCTTGACTGAAAGTCAAAAATATAGCCCAAAAAGCCGGAATCCGGAAAGGGATATACAGATGGTGATCAGAAAAATGGAAACACCTGTAGTTGGCAACACGTCAGATGTATAGGCTGGCAGTGTTGTTGTGGCGCCCGCAGCGACGGACCGCTGGTGGTGGTGTGTTAGATCTGTCTCCATACTACGTCAAGCGCAGTGGAAGAGTAGTGTCCAGTGACTCCAGCAGACGGAGGTAGTGTAAAATGGGAGACCTCTCAGATTTTCAAAGAGGGCAAATTGTTGGTGCGCCGTTATATGGAGTAAGTGCGACGGCAGTGGCTGCTTTGTTAGGTGTGTCGCGTGGGATAGTGTCGGAGGTGATGACGGCCTACAGAACACACGGGAAAACCACATCGGGGAAGCGAAACAGTGGGCGGTCGAAAATCATGAGTGACAGGTCACGCTGGGTGTTAAAGCGCATTGTCACGCAGAACCGTCGTGCCACTGCGGAGCAAGTGACTGAGGAACTCAATCAGCACCTCCCCCACCCTGTTTCGACAATCACAGTCCGCCACGAATTACATGACATGAACTTACGGGGTCGTGTTGCACGGGCCAAACCTCTCATCAGTTACCATAACGCTTTCGTACGCCGCAAATGGTGCCACGACCATGCAACTTGGACCGTTGAGGACTGGAAACGTGTGATGTGGTCGGATGAGTCATCCTTCACCCTATTCCCAACCACGGGCCGTGTTTATGTGTGGAGAACGCCCAAAGAAGCTTATGATCTGCAGTGTCTCCGCCCAACTGTGAAACATGGCGGCGGCTCGGTGATGCTGTGGGCCGCCATATCATGGTTTTCATTGGGTCCTGTGGTCACACTTAGCGGACAAATCACTATCAACGATTATGTCGCAATTTTAGGAGACCACTTCCATCCTATGGTCCGGATGTTGTTCCCGGACAATGACGCCATCTTCCAGGATGATAATGCACCCATTCACACAGCTGGCGGTGTTGCAGCGTGGTTTGAGGAACATCGGGATGAAGTTCAACACCTCCCCTGGCCCGCCTAATCCCCAGATCTCAACATAATTGAACACCTGTGGTCCGTCTTGGAAACACGACTCCGGCGACGATTTCCACCTCCATCCTCTCTCACAGAACTGGCCGATGCCCTGCACGAGGAATGGTGTAAAATTCCACTTGCTACCATTCACGACCTCTATGCCTCCCTCCCACGTCGAATCAAGGCTGTTCTGAAGGCGAAAGGTGGCCCGACACCATATTAACTTGGTAAGTTGCAATTTCGTTCAGGTGTTTTCATTTTTCTGATCGCCATCTGTATATATATATATATATATATATATATATATATATATATATATATATATATATATATATATATATATATTACCAAAAGTATTTTGTAAGTATTTTGTAGGTCTGGTTTAGAAGTATTTTGTGGCAAATAGCGTTGTAGTGTCGTTATTGATAAGCCATGCTTGGTTCAATTGCACGAGAAATGCCCACCAAACTGAACTGGATGGCCATTATTAGCTAGCATTCTTTATGATCCACATAAGGATACCAACTGGCGTATACAAAGTAAGTTGCATTATATTTCGTTGGAGTTTAGCATCCCTTTCTACACTAAGGTTATAATGAGACAGGGACCTACTGCTTCACGTGGAATCCGAGCCACATGGGATTACGCCGGAAATCGAATCCGGATCTCCTGGGCCAAAGAACTGAGCTTGTTAACCATATAGTTCCAGACTGTAAAGTTAACCCTGCTTTTCTTTAGAATAAATATACTAGGGTCAACTTTACATCGCCTCAAATTTTAAACCAGTGGTTCCGAAAGGACTTGAAGAACAAGCAGGGGATCACAAGCTGACTACAGAAATAAACTATAAAATTGTCAAGAAACTTAACAGATGTTGCGTGTTTGATATTTTAACTTTCTTACACTCCCACTCGAGATTTTTAATAATTAAACACTTCAGAAATATAAACAGATGGAAACAAGGCGAGTGGTTTTAGGTTTAGAGTCCCGTTCAGCAGCAAAGGTATATGAGATGTTAAGCTACAGCTTAACGTAAAAGCCTAACTAAATAAGTTCTTGCCGAAAATAAAACTCGGGTCTCTGGCGCCGAAGACGTCTATGCTAATCATATAGCTACGCGCACACATCTCCATGCATATTATAATAATGATTTTTATTAGCATACGACAAGTGACAATCATCTAAGCCTCTCTTTTTACATCTAGAGACATTTTCGAGTGATAATAACACGTTTCACACACACTTATCCAACGTGGCCCCTGGAACGAGAGAGGGGTCAAACTACAATACACATGCATTGATTGTTTGACATCACATGAATGTTTTAACCGTAGAAAAACGACCTCCTAATCACAAATAACAATTAGTTTAGAAAAGTCTCATTATCTTGATCCTGGGATCGATTTCAGAGGTGGAATGATAAGTAATTATTGAGGAAAACAAGATTAAATGTTGAACTATATGAAGGCTCGTAATAAGATCGCAGTTAGTGAAGTAGCAATTCATCGAGACTACGAACTTCATGTTTTATTATCTAGAAAGTATATGCAACCATACGGAGAGAACTATAGAAATGTAGAATGGAAGGCAAAATTGTATGTGATGTCTTGTGCTCCCAAGTCGGGTTGCCATATTACATGATTTAGCGGGTACTATCCGATTTTTGATGAGCATTATAGCCTTAATTTACAACAGTGCAAACAGAATGGAGCTCCTTTTTACGAATCCTAACAAGGGTTCAGTCAGACATTGGACCTCCTCATATTTTTTTATAAAGTCTCGTCTGGTCTTGCTTTCCGAAGTGTTCTGTCTCATCTCAAGAAGGAACTGTATCATGAGGGACGTGCCATCGCCACAAAATTAAGATATTACATGATTTAGCGGGTACTATCCTATTTTTGAGGAAAATTATAGCCGTAATTTACAACAGTGCAAACAGAATGAAGCCCTTTTTTTCTACGACATTTACAAGGGGTTCAGTCCGACATTGGACCTCTTCATAATTGTTTGTAAAAGTCTCGTCTGGTCTTGCTTCTTGAAGTATTCTGTCTCGTCTCGAGAAGGAACTGTGTCATGAGGGACGTGCCCTCGCCACAAAATTAAGATTTCCTGGACTACGTTAGTGTTTGTGATAGTTTCGATATATATTCTAGTGTGTGTTTAAAGTAACTGTCGTTATAATGCATTTTGAGTCGTCATTGACAATCTATGCTGTGCTTCGAATACAAAAGGATTGCGGAACATTGATCTACTACACTAAGTATCCATCTGAGAGAATAAGTCGTTGGTAACACGAAGGTAAGGCGTTACATCCAATGATTATACAGGATAGGCCAAAGGAGACGGTAATGATGAGACATGAATGAAAATGATGAGCAGAAAATTGCAACAATGAGAACATCCACGCACACGAAGTTTATTCACCACAAAGTTCACTTGTCGTGAGCTGGGATTAACCCAAGGACTCCATGCACGAAAGTTGAACTCTTTACCACTGATCCACCGTGCACATGATGCGTGCTAGGATGAAGAGGCAGAGAGAGAGATGCGACGGGCCAGTTTAAACTGATGGTTCATGCCTCAAATATTCCCGGTACTGAAAAGAAAATATTTCAGTTTAACGTCCCACGATAATGCCCATTATGCTAAGATAGACGGATGATTAAGGCAAATGAATGATTGAATATCTGGGTTCGATTCCGAAGGTGCAGCATTAAAATTTAAACGCATTTCACTTGTTTGCATTTCAGTTTAAACTGTTGCTTCATGCCTCAAATAGTCCCGGCACTGAAAAGAAAGTATTTCAGTTTAACGTACCACGATTATGTCCATTATGCTAGGAGAGACGGATGATTGAGGCAAATGAATGATTGAATAATTAGTAGAATGAGAATGTGCGAGTAGCCCATGAAAACCCACGGACACTATGTTGTTCACCATTAGCTTACTTGTTCCGGGATCGAGCTAGGGACCGCATGCACGAGATGTAAGCGTTCTGCCACAGTGCAGGACAACTAGTATTAAAATAACTTATTTTAGCCTTTCCCGCTGGTCTACGTAACGCCGTCGTACTTATCTGTGAACGAATGAATATATCACAGCTCAGAATAAGGATAAGGATAGTTCTCAGAAACGAGATGCGTATATTACTCATTCGCAGTCGGAAATGCTATGACATTGCATTTTATCTGCAATCGCATGTATGTATGTTCGTATGTGAAGATAACAAGTACTGTACATCTCACGACAACAAAACAATACATGTCATCTGAAATGCTGTATACGTACAATTCTACAACTCTCATCCTATGTTTGAAAAAAATCATCCGTTACTAAACGGGACACTTAATTCCAATCTAACGAACAAAAACTTCCGTGTGGGGTATTGACCTTAAGATCATGAGTTCGGTTCCGCTGAGGTGGGAAGGGGACTTGAGTATGCAAATTTTCATCCTAGGTTGTCTAAACATTATGAAATGCTATGAGAAGCTTCCGTTATTAGATCATACTCAATCAATAGAATCCAACACGTTTTAAAAAATCATAAACTACGATATTCATCTTAGCAACCCAACGCCCAGAGAACGTTCACAGGGCGAAAATTTTCCCACAGGGGGTTCTAACACTTAGCATGTTTCATGATTTTGTCTACTCTATTGGAATGTATTTCGAAACTTCACCTGCATATACGGTTTCTCATCCCACGTTTTCAAAAAAAAAAAATCATGAAATGCAATATTCACCTTAGCAACTAAGATCAGTGTAATACAATCTGGTGGGAAGCTACGATCATTGAATATCACAGCTTCAGTTCATAACCTACAGGCGTTTCAGTGGGGAATACCACAAATGCTAAATCGCTTGTGGGGTTGCGGCGGGAGGGGGCAAAAATAGCTACCCAATGATATGAGAAGCTTTCGTTCTTAGCTTCGCAGGAGGGAAGAGGGCTGGGGGGGAGGGCAAAATAGGTACACAATCCTATGATAAGCTTCCCAGGGACGAGGGTGTGGGGTACGAAGATTGAACACTTGAAAGCATTATAGTGATTCAAAATGAGGAACCTCGAACGATGAATATCATATACTATAGTATTCGAGATAATACAGAAACATCCGGAACTCGTAGGAAACACTAGTTCACCCAAGTTGGGTTCGATTCTCGGTGAGAAAGCATTGAATATTTTAAGACATTAAGTTAATTCGATCCTTTCTGTCGTGAAACGAAAACCAATGCGAAGTGCTATATACGTGATATTATTTTTTCATGCAAGGACTAATTCAACTCTAAATCGTGAAGTATCAAATTCGATCCCAGCTCCCACCAAAAATGGATTTTGTGCACAGAATCTTTAAATCATAAGTTAGTGAAGCTACAATCAAGGTTAGTTGTCTGCTTCACTTTCACTCCCCGCCAAAAATAATAATAATAATGTGACGCTGTTTTTTATTTATTTTTATGTTTGTTATTTACTGCCTAAGTTCGATTCTCGTTGAAAGCAAAACATACTCTTTTTTTTTTACGTTTTAATATCACTTTGTTTAGCATTAGGTAGTTCAATTATAGATACATACAACTATTAACACATCTTTCCTAAGCTCGATTAACATAATTTAATACTTGGCCCATCTGCAAAAGTGATATATATTTTTATTTCGAAGATTTTTGAAATAAAATCTAACCTATATGCGGGTACTGAGGCTCAGTGGTAGAGTGCTCACCTCGAGTTGGATTAATTTTATGGTGAACAACATCGTGTTCATAGTTTCTCTCGGAGCGTTCGATTATACATACAACCATTAACACATCTTTCTTAAGCTCGATTAACGTAATTTCATACTTGGCCTATCTGCATAAGTGACTTTGACTACATCTTTACTTACATGGGGGGCAGGGTTCAACTCTCGATGAAAAGAAAGAGAGAGAGAGAGAGCATTGAACACTTGAAAGCATTATAGTGCTTCGAAATGAAGAGCTTCGAATGATAAATATCATATGCTATAATACAGGGGACCCAACGCCAATCAATATATAAGTATACTCTTCGCCAGAGGGGCTGAGGTGTTCAAAATAGCTATCCAATACAAGACGAGAAGACGGAGACCCATTAATTGGGAAGCTTCGATCACTGAATATCAGAGGGTTGGGGTGGGGTCCGAAATAGCTACCCAATGCTATGAGAAGCTTCCGTTCTTAGCTTCGTAGGTGAGGGCGGGGGCCGTGGGGTTCAAATAACTAGCCAATACACGACGAGAAGAATAACAATAAAAAAGGCATGTTTCATCTTGATTCTACAGCTGGTAGGCGTCCAAGAGTATGAGCATACGTATACCAGCTTAGCAACTAAGCAACCAACGCCCAGGTCGCGTTCTCGTGGGTAAATTTTTGAAAATTTTCCCACGCTGATGAAGTGGATTATTCACTACTATAGAAGACAAAGGCAAGAATAAATTCTTCCTACTCTTCAGTGAAATATGTAAAACAGGATATTGGCCAGAACACTTTGGGAAGATTATCATCATATCGATGGATAAGAAATCGAACCAGAGAGATGTTTGCATTATATAACTATTAATCTCATATCGCCTTCGCAAACAAACAAACAAACAAAAAAGATTTTCAATGCTGAACAGAAGATTGAATAGAATAGCAGATGTAAAGTTGAGGAAGAACAGTTCGAGTTCCAGAGAGGTACGGGCACATGAGATGCAATTGGGTTATTAAGAATAATTAATCGATGAAAGGGTTATAGGAAAAGGGAAAGATTTGTATGTTGTGTTTACTGATCTAGACAATACTTTTGACCGCGTCAATTGGGAACTGTTGTTGGGAGTTGTAAACATCGTTGAGTTCGAATAAAAAGATCGAAGACTCATAAAAAACTTATATATGAATCAGCAAGTAAGTGTTAGGATAGAGGAAGAAATGACATAGGAGAGTGCAATTGGAAGAAGAATTCAGCAAGAATGTTGTAGTTCGCCTACATAATTTAATATGCATCTAAAAGAGATAATTGAAAGATCCTACAATACTAAGACGCACTTTGGTAGGAGAAATAATGATTAGGAGTATGCAGTTTGCAAATGATGTGGCGCTTTTTGGGGAATCTTAAAAGAAAATCAAGAACATGTTAGAAAACTTGAGGAAAGGCTGTGAAGAATATGGGATGAAAATGAATGTTAGAAAGGCAAAAGTAATGCTGTTTGGAAGGAAGCGTCCGGTGTCAAATAAAGAAGTGGGAATGTAGAAAAATGGAAATATGACAAATTTCCAATACCTGGGTAGTATTATTAGTGATTGTATGAAAGTGAACCTGAAATAAAATCAATCATAGGAATGGCAAAAGAAGCCTTTAGGGACAAAACAATATTTTGTGGAACCTTAAATAGAGTTGTGCAAAATACTCATAAAATGCATTGTGTGGAGTGTCGTAATGTACGGGTCAGAAAATGGACATTATGAAAAAAAAAGTGATAAAAGACGACTGGAAGCTTTCGAAATGTGGATGGAGAAGAATGGAAATAATTAGTTGGATCGAGCGGAAAATGAATGAAAGGATGTTAGAATTTGTGGGGAGAAAAGAACAATGAGAAGAGGAGAAACTGGTTGGGACTTTGGCTAAGGAGGAACTGTATCATTAGGACGTACTAGAGTGAATGGTGGCAGGAAAGATAAAAAGAGGCGGATAAGGCTACAATTAATAGACAGTATCAACACAGAAAAATCGTACCTAAAGACGAAGAGCTTCTGGGGCCCGGGAGCTAAAAGCTGAAGTCCGTGGAGCATGAAAGCTTCTCAGTGCCAGCAAGTGACCTGCCGATATTGACAGAATACTTATGATAATGATGGCATTCAATCATTATCAACTGATTACTCTGAAATTCACGGTTTACTCGTAGTATTCGAAGTAAATCATATACAAGAAAGCAAGCCTATGTTTGATGGAAGACAATGGTTATTGGCGTACAAATAGTTTTTGTATCTCTTTTTAGATTCACTGCTCTAGCCTTCATGAGTAATGGTATCCTGACAACACGAGTTTTATTCGATCACACCTATCTTGTTTATTTTTATTTATTTATTTATTTATTTTTGTACAATCAGTTAGCCCAGCCTTGGTTTTAATCGCCATACTTCGGCCAGTTTGAAAGCCTTTTAAACTTTGCAGTTACATGTACACTCTCTTCCTCCTTTGACTCTTTTCTTGATTTTTAAAGGCTTTTATTTTAAAGACGCTGAGCGACTATCATATTCGTTAGGAACGAAGATAGAAGAACAAAAACCTTCAGCCCACACCTGGGGTGGAACCCGTGCATCGAAGTTGGCAGGAAAATGTCTCACTGAGTCCGTTACTGCATCTCCTTTTAAAACGTAAAGCGTGCGCTTTCCTAGAAGTCGAAAAAAATACTACTGCTCGTGGGGACGGCAATTTATGAACTTAAAGTTGACGCTAGTTTAATAAAATTTTAATGAAAAGACATTGTTGAAGCGGCGGTTATAGCAGCTAACATGAATTTTGATGTTGCAATGGTATGCCACCAGTCAGCCGACCAAGTCAGTAACCGTTACCTCTGTGCTGTAAACATTCAAGTCATGAAAGGGAAGATAGAAAAAATATTCTGACAATATTTCATTTGCAGCAAGACCGGCGAAATACAGTGATAACTTTCCGGTTCCTGTACCTTCATCAACTTGGTTTCTGGAAAAGGGTGATGCGGACATAGCTTCTTTAGAATCTGAGGGTATAACATCAGATTTTGAATTTGTGAGGAAGAACGCGCCACACTTTGTAACACAAAGTGATTTAAATGAGCTTGTCGGGACCCTGGTGGCTCAGTGGTAGAGAGCTCACTGCTGGTGCATTAGGACCCTGGTTCGATCCCAGCTCACGCTAATTATTTTTAGTGGAGAAACACCGTGTGCGTGGGTTTTCTCGGGGTTCTCCCGTTACGTGCCACTTTATTCGTACCGCGATTTCATTCATTTCTCATATTTGCAGCCTCATTTTGCCTAGCCGGCATAACCCTGGGAGGTAGAACTTAAATATTTCATTTTTCAAAATGACCTTGTGCGAGACTTCAACCTAAGTCACAGGCTGAGATTCTTGGATCCAGATTTAAATAATGGTATTTATTTGATAGGAGTGTCATTCTCTGTTCGCACAGGGACAATATACGCCATTCAGTGCTTTTCAACAATATAACACACTTTGTTTTTGTACTGATGTGATTTTTTTTTCAGCTCTTACAAGGGAAGAGAGGGAGATTATATATCGAAGTCGAAGATGGTGTATACCCCAATCGAAATGAATAATGACGCCTATTACTAAACTGCAATAAAATTTTTCCGAATGCATATGCTGTGCGAGTTATACGGATATACAGGTTGTCCAGAAAATCCGTTTCCACCACTAGAAATCACAAACCGTGAGACAGATGCCAAAACAGGGAAACACGCGTTTGATTATTTTAAAAGTACAACGTATTAAAGCAAAAAGTGTTGTCCCAGGGTCACCCACAGGGTCCCAGGCATATATTAAAATAAGGGAAAAAGTTCATATGAACTTATGGCGAAAAGTGCATATATTCAGAGCTAGGCCTGTCCAAAATCGCGAAAACGCTAAATTTCAACAAGCCCAATTTCTAACTCTAGAAACTGTGGATGGTGGTCGTTATCAGCGTAAAGCAAGCCACGCATACACAATCCAAAAGTGCATATTTCATTAATTTCAATAGGTGTACAGGATATTCCTTACAGGATGTAATTCTGAGATATGCTCTCGATAGAGTTTTCAGATATACCCTGATTTCAACAAGGGTCCAGAATAGGCAGGAGGTAAACCTTAACAACAATGGACATGCAGTGCTTCCGAGGGAAGTCGGAGTGTTAGGAACCGGCAGTTCCGTTTTTTTTTTTTTTTCGGAATAATGTGTGCTGCGATGTATTTCGTTACGGTATATGTCACATTTTCCTCACTTATAAGTGTGAAAGAAAACTTCGTACCATGCGTTTTCCCTAGTACGAGAGACCGTGCTGCTGACGATCCTTAAAATTCCCGACATTGGGCCAAATGATTCCGCGCTCACTGCTATCAAAACTTATCGTTTGCCTACTTTGGACCGATCATGCAATCAGAGGATATTTCAAAATTCGGTTGATGGCATGTCTGGGAATTTCATCCTGCAGGGAATAATCTGTACACCCATTGAACATAATGAAATGTGCTATTTTGCACTGCGTATACATGACTTCCTTTACGCTAATAAGGGCTGCCATTCAATGTTTCTCTAATTCGAAATAGTGCCTCTTGAAAATTGGCCTTTTCGCGATTTTGGACAGCCCTAGCTCTGAAGCTATGCTTTTTACCCCCCACAGGTCCATATTAACTTCTTTGATGCGAGGAATCATTTCTTACAGTTCGTCGGTATAGTCCATTAAAACTCTCTCTCTCTCTCTCTCTCTCTCTCTCTCTCTCTATATATATATATATATATATATATATATATATATATATATATATATATATATATATACCTTAACTATATGTAAAACTACATGAACTGACATAAATTAAATGGGTACTTTTGGTTGATGTGAAAAGTTGAAATTTGGCATTACTGTAGATTTCCGACACTAATTGACAGGAAAATTGCCAAAGATGAATATTTTTAATTTTTAGGGTGTCTAAAGGAGGGATGAAAAGTTTCCCCATGTTATTTATATATTTATTTTTATCCACAATATCATGTTTGAGAAACTTGGAATGGGAATAAAAAATTCAATTCGGTATGCTTGTACGTTTTCGTCAGCGTTAAGTAAGTAAGTAAAAACAAAAATTTCCAACTTTAGAGTGGCTTTATGTGGAACTTAAAAATCTCTCGCATGCTATTTATATGGGACACCTTTCACGCCCCCAAATTATTGTGCACTTTCTGTAGAGCTAAAATGATTAAATTTGACATGATTGTAGCTTTTCGGAACTAACCGACAGAAAAAATGCAAAAAGTTAATATTTTTAATTTTAGGGAGTCTAAAGGGGAGATGAAGAAATTCCCCGTGTTATTTAAATGGATTTTTTTTACTTATAATCTAATATTTTAGGTACTTAGAACTAGAATAAAAACTTGAAATTCGGTATGTTTATACGTTTATGTTACGTTAACTAAGTAAATCGCTAAAAATAAATATTTTCAACTGTAGAATTGCTTTATGGGGAATTAAAAAATCTTTCCCATGCTTTTAATGGGACATTTTCTAGACCCCAAAATTTTTAGGCACTTCTGGCAGGATTAGAATGATAGAATTTGGCATGATTGTAGCCTTCCGGGAATAAACTACAGGAAAGTTGCCAAAAGTGAATATTTTTAGTTTCTAAGGGGTCTAAAGGGGGGATGAAGAAATTCCCATGTTATTTAAATTGGCGTTTTCATGGGATACAAAATCTTATCATTCAGATAGTTGAAATATAAAAACTTTAAATTTTGTAGAATTGTGGATTTAAGAGGTGCAAGGCTGTAGGCCTAGTAAACGTAAGGATCAGTTGGTAAAGCTCCCAGCTAGCCAAATGCTAGTATATATATATATATAATATATATATATATATATATATATATATATATATATATATATATATATATATATACAGGGGTAAGGATAAAAAATCTAAACCGTTTGCAAAAGTGTGAAAATTATTCCTGGTATGGTGTGGGGCCTCCTTTTGCGTCCAAAACAGCTTAGATCTGACGTGGAATGGACGTATACAGCTCCTGAATCGTGCTATGTGGAATTTTGTACCACGATTCCTCCAAAACATGCTCCAGTTCCTTAAGGGATGCTGGTGGAGGGTAATGAGACCAAACACGCCTTTCTAACTCAGACCACAATGGCTCAATGATGTTCAGATCTGGTGGTTGTGGGACTCAGGGGATTTGTGATAGCTCCTGGTTATGCTCCTCACACCACGATTTCACCGTTTTTTGCAGCGTGACAGGGTGCCAAATAATCTTGGTAGAAGCTATCACCATCAGGAAACAATATTTGGGCCATGGGTAGAATATGCTCCACCAAAATGGCCTCGTATGCCTTAGCATTCATCATTCCATGCAAGGCTGTGATAGAACCTGCGGAAAACCACATCACTGTCCATACTGTAACAGAACCACCCCCGTGCTTTACAGTTGGGAGCGGACAGTCTGTATCATAGCCCTGAGACGGTGTTCTCCATACGTAAACACGACTGGTTGTTGGAAACAAGATGAAGGTCGATTCATCGGACCACATTACGTTTTTCCACTGCTCACGCCTTTTGGTCCTTGCACCACTGGATACGCTTCTTCGCATTTACTGCTGTGACCAGGGGTTTGGCGATAGCGGCCCTGCCACGAATTTTCATTTTATGAAGTTTCCGTCGCACTGTTTTTGATGAAACCGGCTTCCGTAGGCCGAAATTGAGTTTAGACGTAATTTTCGTTGCAGTGGTTTTCTTCTTAGCTGCTACAATCCGTTTTAATGCCCTCCGGTCCGTATCTGACAGGATTGTCTTTCGACCACTGTTATGCTTTGCAGACGTCGTTTGCCCATGAATTGTGTATGCCCTCGTGACATTGGACACAGTGCCTTTTGATACCCCTACAATGTTCGCTACTGTTGCCACTGATGCTCCAACCAGACGGGCATCAACGATGATGTATTTTTGGAAGTCTCTCAGGTCGCCCATTTTACCGCACCACTTTCACACCACGACATTCACGGGTGAACTGGTTACTGCTGACGAAAGAGGAAGGTCCACATGACACATTGAAAACAAACAAACAAACAAAAAAAAACGATCGGCAACCGCAAGACGTGTTGTACAGTGGAGGGCCAATCTTACGTGTCCTGTATGAAGTGTTCTTAGATTTTTGTCTACCCTCTGTATATATAACACATCGTTCAATAAGGCCCAGGACTAACTAAGAAAACATTTGTTTCGCAAAATTCATTTTTATTCATCAACATAATCACCGTGAAGAGCTATACATTAATTCCAACGCTTATCTAACTTTTCGATACCATGCTTGCAAAACGATTTGTCCTTGTCCTCAAAAGAAGCTTCAGTTGCAGTCATTACTTCCTCATTCGAGCCAAATCATTTTTCCGTGAAGTATCTTATTGTGATCAGTAACAAGCCAGTAGTCGGTGGGGCTAGATGTGGAGAGTATGGTTGGTGGGGAAGCAGATTGAAGCCCAACTCGTTCAATTCAGCCATTGTTTTCATTGACTTGATGATTTTTCTTCTTCTTCATGTGCGGTCGTTTTTTGTCCTGATCAGCATTTCCCAGATAAGTGGATAGGTCATGGTGGACCAATTGCCTGGCCATCACGGTCTCCACTTTATACGCCACTTGACTTCTTTCTGAGGGAATTCATGAAAGATATGGTGTACATCCCTCCCCTACAAGATAATGTTAATAAACTGAAACATCGCAATACAACAGCCATCGCGGACGTTACCTTCCAAATGCTGACTACTCTTTGGCAGGAAATCGAATTTCGTTGGGATGTGTCCAGGATGATCGCAGGTGCACACATTGAGCTATAATTGATTTGTCACAAAAAAGTTGAAGTGTTTTGGAGTATAATGGCATATAAACCCAGGCTGTATGTGGTTCAAATACAGAATTATAACTGACTGCAGTTGTACACCTTATATATATATATATATATATACAGGGGCGGATCCAGGATATGATCAAGGGAGGGGCTAAACCATATTTTGCAGTTTTATCCAGTGTAAAGCAGGATTGAAGCCCATTTTATCCAGTGTATATCTGAGCGTCAAGGGGGGGGGGCTATAGCCCCTATAGCCCCCCCTTAGATCTGCCACTGTACATATATATATATATATATATATATATATATATATATATATATATATATATATATATATATCAGTGAAACCCTTCTAACGGACATATTTTGTAATCCCCAAACACTGTAACAGGAAAAAAAAACATGTTGACAAACCTCTCTAAAGCGGACACTCTCTAGTACGGACACGGACAGTCTTTTCTGTCTCTTATAGGTATTATTTACCTCCATATTAAGGACACTTTCTCTAGAAACAAGTTGAAAAGTACAGAAAAAATAAATTTTCAGAAATGCATACATGTATCACCAAGGAAGCACCGTAATAACATTTTTTCTCGTCAACTGGCTGTTCAGAAACTCAGATAAAGCGTCTTTGTTCAACAACACCCTCATATCCTTTGCTCGCATTCCACTCCCACCCAGTGGCGTAGGGAAGGGTGGCCCAGAGGGGCCGCTCCCCCCAAAGCGGTCCGATAATGTACTTTGATGTTCGTATTTTTTATATATTTTTATGTTTATATATTTTTTTGTTAGTAATTTTTCTATATGTACCTATAACAGCACTCCCCCCCCCAAACACATCCTGGCTACGCTACTGCTCCCACCCAACCTGTTTTAGAATCAAGTGATTGACAGTTGCCTGCCATTTGGAATGACACGTCATTCTACTGTTCCGATGGAATCAAACAGAAGACATGTTTGGTATTTTTTGTCCGCGTATTCGTATATTGTCTTAGTGCCTCTATTTTTAGACGGAAATCTTTTTAAGTCATTCTGCATCGAATAAGCAATAAGGTGTAAGTTGTTGTGAGCTTTCGAAATGCCACGTGAAGCGCAAATGTTAAAATCGAATTGATTGAATTTTCGAAGAATACTGAGGTGTGCGAAGGACAGCTGAAAATGTTTGTATCGGTAAAGCACAAGCATCTCAGATAATTTAAAACCAAGACAAGTTAATAAAGTTGTGGTGTGAAAATGACAATGAAAATAGTATCTCATTGCTTTGAACGAAGTTGGTGTGCAAGGGAATGTTTTTGTAGGGTGCGGAATGAAAAAAAAATCCTGTGTTAGGGTCGATGCTAAAAGCTAAGAATTTGGAGGTAGCAACAGAAATGAATGTTTCAGATTTCAATGTCTCTAACGAGTGGTTAGAGAAGTTTTGGATTAGACACACAATTTCTTTCAAAGCGATTTGTGGAGAGTCCGCAGATGTCGACATGCCCACAGTCATAGAATGGTTTGATAAATTACCTTCAATAGTTTGTAATTACATATCACCTTATTTACTAATTTACGTAAGAAAATATCGAAACCTCTCTAAGACGGACACCTCTCTCTAGCGGACAATTTTTGATTCCCTACGGTTGTCCGCTTTAGAGAGGTTTCACTGTGTATATATATATATATATATATATATATATATATATATATATATATATATATATATATATATATATATATATAATGGGAAGAGTGACACAACAATGTTTAATACCTTTATGTCATTAAGAGTGCAAAGAAGAAGACAATCTCAAATAATAAATGTAATTCTTTATCTCATTCCTGTAAAAAAAATCGAATTTAGTACGAGACCATTAAACACAATAATTCCAATTCTACTTTGTACGAACTTCATTTATTAGATTTAAAATTATTCACTCGGAATATCTATCTTCAAACAAAGAAGTCAAACGACTATGAAGAGTCACTCAAAGCAAGGAAGTTGAACGTAAAATGAAAAAAGGGAACAAGTTAACAATACCAAGAAACTTAGAAAGAAAAGACATTAAAGCATAAAGGCAACGAAAATGAGGACGTTGCAATTCATAGGAAATTCCTGTTCGAGACAAAGGGAGCAGAAGTACAGAGAAAAGTTGACGAACAGAAAGACTGAACCATTCAGTAAAGATGGAAGGACATGAGATGTACAGGCCACGGAAGAGAAAACTAAAACTAAAAATTGAATTAATTGACAAAGTTCAAGCGTACAGAAAGTGAAATTTATTTTGTTTGGACACTGTGTACAATTCATAGAAATAGCAATATAATAGTAGCATTTTCTGCATATTATGCATTGCTTTTGTAATTACAGTTACCCTCCACTTTGATGATAGATCTATTCCCAAATAGTAACAAGATTAAAATTTTAGTTTATATAAGCCTATGCATAGCAGTAAAAAAATAAATAAATAAACTGTTCATAGCTTCAAAATGACTTTAAATGAAGTTTTGTAGAGTACACTCAACATAATTTGCTGGATTATTTAAAGAAAATAAACCTCTACCTAAAAATTCCACAAAATCTTAGTTTAAAATTAATGAAAGATTATATAATGATAAGAAAATTATATATATAAAGTAAGTTAAAATATTTGTACATAAGAAAGCGATAGCGCAACCATAAAATAGTTGTGTTACAACGTTGATGCAAGTTCTACGGAAATAAAAAAATCAATACAAATGAATATAGTCACCAATAAACAGGAGAAATATACTTCATTGCAATACATGGCGTGGGTGACCCGGGTTCGATTCCCAGCTGGAGCTCATGTGGTTCTTATTCCACGTCTTCTATAGCCTCGCTGCTAAAAGGGACGTTAAACTCAAAATCAAGTCAACTCCATTGCAATACAATTGACACTTTTATTAACAATTGTCACAACTTGAAGATAGTTGTTAATAGAAGCGAAATAATAATAATAATAATAATAATAATAATAATAATAATAATAATAATAATAATAATAATAATAATAATAATATGGCACGGCTTTGGAGTATTCTGATTAAGCTAAATTCTTCTTTGGAACTGCACATATGTATTACGAAATATTTGTTAAGACGGCAGGGGTATACAAAGACAAAAGTTGATATTGAAGTACGTAAATGTTAAATGCAAGAGTGAATACGTATGATTTAGGTATGTCTAAGTAAATGATTTAATAGATTCTATCAAATGAATAACGCTCTACAGCAAGCACTTTATCGGTATAAAAGCTCATTTTGTTCATAGCAGATGTGACCATTTTCCGTAACTCTCACTCGCTCTCGCCCTCGGTATCAAAGAAGATTTTCGTCCTTGAACTTACTAGCTCTGTTTCTGAAAATATTTTGATACGCTCATCCTCACTCGCCCTAGCCCTCAAAATAGTTTCTGGCCCAGGCCAACACTCACAGTTTTAAAATATTATTTTCCGCCCTGGCTATTGCAAGCCTCTCACTCTTAAAATAGTTTACCGCCTTCACGCTCATTTACTAAAACGAATGCAGTTATGATGAGGCGGGCCCTCAAGACGACAGAATGAATGAGGGCGCCCACCTCTGGTTCATACTGGTATGGAGGAAGTTAAAAATATATAAGGGAAGCGTATTGACGCTTGTACCTTACGAAAGCAAATATTGGTTTTTAATACGATGCGATAAACACAGTTTGCAAGTATCATTAACATTCTTGGAAATAATTTATGTAGTCAAAGAGAGCATCAAATACTGAAGTCGGTAAATTAATCACAACGGATTTCACATGTTTACAACTTTATGTAATTGAATGCGTGACTGTCCCCAGGGCTTTCTAAAGGGGTTTGGTTCTTCGAAGTAGATACCGGAACAGTTGTTGCATCTATTATGAAGTATTATGCATCTTAACATGAATTATCATGTGAATCAACGTGTTTATATTCGCAACTTCGCTGGCATATCAGTCTGTCGTATCGCTCCCATTGGAAACAACCTTGGCAGATTTTTTTGTGGCATATGTTGTATTTACTAATGCACCTTTGAATAAAATCATATGTGTATAGAAAAAAAATAAAGAAGCCATTATAATCTCACGTTCAAGAACTGACGAAATGATAATCTGGGAGCATATGGGAGATCACCGGGAAAGGGCATGGACACAATTTGTCCACCAGAAACTCACATGACCTGAGTACGAACCAGGGACCCTTTACATCAGAGCCAAGCGCTTAACCACTGAGCTGCCCTGCTCATCATGGATTTAGGTGAGAGCTTTGTTATGGACTTTTTGTTAGGTTATAGATTACATGTTTTAAAAGCTCATGAGGGATGTTACAGCTTATCTAGTATCGTTACATTATATGAGATAAGGGATCGTTGCTTAAGAGAATGTGTAACTTCATTCAGATATAAAAATTATATTCTTGACACTTATGTAAATAAACAACAACTAGACAGTGTTCGAGATATCATTATGGAAAAATAGCGTTTTATTTTAAAAATATATTGCATTTGAAGTCTTCAGGTAATAGGTACACACATTCCTAAACTGGAAATTGATTGCGCCTTCTAAGCTCATCAAATAATGATATTGATAGATAATTTTCTAAACAATTACGATATGCAGGGCTACTTTAATACATCAATAATTACTATGAGGTTTGCACTGATTATTAAAGGACATTACTAAATATTATGTCAGGTGATGGTAAAAAGAAATCATTTCATTTTCATTATTATAATATTATTTGAAATTATACATACTTAGTCATATCAATCGAAAAGGGCTACAAATTTGATTTTGGAGGTTCGGTTTTCGATTTCCGGTGTTTCGTATAAGGTTGTTTTAAACATCTTCTATAACTTCGGCTGAAAAAAAAAAAACTTGCACTTAAGTACCGGTAACAAGAAAATATATTCTCGTTCGGATAACTTACATGGGAACACATTGTTTATGAGGAGGACCTTTCACCTTGATACGCTCCTGTAGATTTTGAAGTAATGAGCAAAAGTGCTGAAAGTTGTATTGTGCAAATATCCGCACGAGGACATTGTTTGACATACTCTGTGATACCAGAAGATTAACAGTATTGTCAACTTAAGACACAGTTATATTTAATAAAATAGTACTATATCAGGTTAATACACATTTCAAATCTACATGCTAAGCGGAAACTTACAGTGTTAAATTTACCAACTGCTTCAATCTAAGGACACTACAGTGACGCAAACATCAAATAAACAACCAAATTTTGGAGGATTCTATAGCAGAAATGACATAATTGCCGTGGGAGGGGTAATGTACATCCAAAGTATATTAATGTCGAATGCTACGATCATCATACGACGCATTTCAAACAAGCAGAAACGAAGTTACTGGAAATTAAAGATTTAACTTCATTCAAAGAACTTCATTTAAAAAAAAAAAGTTTTATTAAGTATCACAGTAAGATTTATATATGGTTTTCAATAGATATATATGTTATAATGCCATTTATAGCAATTTAATGTCACAAACTATTGAAGAAATATAAGTCAATGATATAATTCAATATGCATGCTTCCTGTGCGAAGAACGGGTATTTCAGCCAGGTTTAATATATATATATATATATATATATATATATATATATATATATATATATATATATATATAGATAGATAGATAGATAGATAGATAGATAGATAGAAAGAAAGATAGAGATAGAGAGTGTTAATGAACTAAACCGAGAAACTGTAAGAGTTATTTCCTTACATCAAAATAAGAGAAAAAGTGCATATACATCTGTGAGGAAAACGGCATAGTTTCAGAGCTAGGGCTGCCCAAAATCTAGAAAAAGCCCAATTTCAACTGGCCCTATTTCGAACTTTAGAAACTGTGGATGGTGGTCCTTATCAGTGTAAAGGAAGTCAATCATACAGAATCAAAAAATGCAAGTTTCATTAATTTTCAGTGGGTATACAGAATATTCCATACAGGGTGAAATTTCCAGACATGCCGTCAACCGAATTTTGAGATATGCTCTGACTTGGTCCAAAGTAGGCAAACGGTAAGTTTTGATAGTAGTGAACACAGAAATCTTTGGCGCGATATCGGAAGTGTTAAGGATCGTCAGAAGCACGGTTTCTCGTACTCGGGAAAACGCATGCTTCCATGTTTTATTTCAGGTTTCTAAACGAAGAAAACGTGAAATATACCGTCATGGTATACATCACATCGCACTTTATTCCGAACACACACACACACAAAAGCATAGAGCTGCCGGTTCTTAACCCTTTCTACTTCCCTCCGAAGCATTGGACGTCCATTGTTGTCAAGGATTACCTTCTGCCTACTTTGGATCCTCCTTGAAATCAGGGTATATCAGTTCATGTGTATGTATGATGAAATAATTATATCGATGCATTTGATTTTTCCCTGAAAAGTCAAGGAAACTATACACCATACGAGCTCAACCGAAGTAATCCAATCCGGATCAATTTCGTCAGGATGATAAGCCTTGATCTGCTGTAGAAGAGTGTAAAATATGGTGTTTAAGAATCTGGTTCCTAAGGTTTGCACAGTCAATTAAAAAAAAATCATTGACATGATAAAACCGTAAGAAATACTATTCGAATATTAATTAGAGATTAGGATTGGACGGGGACAAAATAATAACTAAAAGACAAACACATTGCGTGTTTTCCTTGTAACCTAAAGTGTGTACTAAAGTGTGTGTGCTGTTGGCCATTATATCTGCATGTAGCACGTCCTCCAACACACCAACTTAGACATACTAGCCAGCTCTCACAACACAAAATCATATATCCTGTCTTTTCAACTGTCAAGCCATTGTTTTGCAGACCTGAAGGAAGAGGTGTCAAACACATATCTCGTTTTTTTATTCTTTATTTCGTTCACTTACTACAGTACACAGTGTCTCCCGTGCGATCGATTTGAACAAACGATGGTTGTACTTGGAACCTGTCCATCGTTCAATCCTTTCAACAAGTCAACTAAGGTTTTCTTGTCACACAATCGAAAATGCTCTGAACGATCCGTCAGGTCTAGCGATTTACCTACCGTAGCTATCTTCCGCCTAGGTATCTCCTTTATGTGAAACAATTTGATGGCAAATATAAACACAAATTATTATACGCAAATGTGGATTAATAAAACAAATGCAGCTTTGTATAAGCCTATAAAGGATTTATTTAATTCCTATTTTTACAATTGTTTTTCCTTTCTATAGTAAATATTTTTTCACCAATATATTAATATTATCAGAAGAGAGTAACCACTTTATGTTAGATGGTATAAGGAACTACGCCATACAATTTATGATCTATAAACTTCCTTAGGAAGCAAAAGTAATCTCATATAAGATCCATAAAATGTGAAGAAAGTGGGAAATTCAATATAAAACAAAATGCCAATCAATATAAAACGTTCAGTGCCAATAAAAGGCGATAATGCTTTTAATACAGTTAGGGAGAAGACACTGTAAACAAGAGTTAAAATTGCCAATAAATTATGTGTGATCCATGAACACAATAATTATAAATACTGTATTGTTATATCATAGAAAACGTATATGATGAGTCAAATAACCCAGCTATTGAATGTCTACCAAGATACATCAAAAGATAAAAGTAGCGATACGTAAAAAAGATTAAAATTCTTCCTCGTGCCTCCATGTAGAGTTGTTTCGAAGTAATTTTCTTGAACTTTGCACTTTTTATAAAATACTTACTTGTTATAACGGAAACATTCATACGTGTTTTAAGCTCTTTCCTCTTCGTTTGGAAGTTGAAGAGATCTAAATGTCAACATTAATTCGTGTTGAAGCGTGGCACTTTTTCAATTAAAGTGCATTAATTTCTGAGACAGCAAAGATTAAATCAATTGTTATTGTACCTTTACCCTAAACAAGCGATTTCCAACCTCAACATAGCCAGTTCAAAACTTGTTCGGTTAATGGAATTTAGTATGAGGAGAGTCTCCATCCTAAAACATACATAATTCATTGTACCGCAATTAGCAAATTATTGCTAACAAGTAAACAAAGAAATATTATAGTATATATATATATATATATATATATATATATATATATATATATATATATATATATATATACTATATGATGAATAGCATTCGAACACCCCCAAAAACATACATTTTTCATATTAGGTGCATTGTGCTGCCACCTACTGCCAGACACTCATTATCAGCGACCTCAGTAGTCATTAGACATCGTGAGAAAGCAGAATAGGGCGCTCCGCGGAACTCACGGACTTCGAACGTGCTCAGGTGATTGGGTGTCACTTGTGTCAGAAGTCTGTACGCGAGATTTCCACACTCCTAAACATCCTAGATCCACTCTGTTTGATGTGATACTGAAGTGGAAACGTGAAGGGACACGTACAGCACAAAAGCGTACAGGCGGACCTCGTCTGTTGACTGACAGAGACCGGCGACAGTTGAAGAGAGTCGTAAAGTGTAATAGGCAGACATCTATCCAGACCACCATACAGGAATTCCAAACTACATCAGGATCTCCAAGTGCTATGACAGTTAGGCGTGAGGTGAGAAAACTTGGATTTCATGGTCGAGCGGCTGCTCATAAGCCACACATCATGCAGGTAAATGCCAAACGACACCTCGCTTGGTGTAAGGAGCGTAAACATTGGAAGATTGAACTGTGGAAAAACGTTGTGTGGAGTGACGAATCACGGTACACAATGTGGCGATCCGATGGCAGGGTGTGGGTAAGGCAAATGCCCGGTGAACCTCATCTGTCAGTGTGTGTAGTGCCAACAGTAAAATTCGGAGGTGGTGGTGTTATGGTATGATCGTGCTTTTCTTGCAGGGGGCTTGCACCACTTGTTGTTTTGCGTAACACTCTCACAGCGCAGGCCTGCAAAGATGTTTTAAGCACATTCTTTCTTCCCACTGTTGAAGAGCAATTCGGAGATGGCGATTGCATCTTTCAACACGATCGACCACCTGCTCACACTACTCGGCCTGTGGCGAAGTGGTTACACGACCATAACATCCCTGTAATGAACTGACCTGCACAGAGTCCTGACTTGAATCCTATAAAACACCTTTGGGATGTTTTGGAATTCCGACTTTGGGCCAGGCCTCATCGACCTACATCGATACCTCTCCTCAGTTCAGCACTCCGTGAAGAACGGGCTGCCATTTCCCAAGAAATCTTCCAGCAACTGATTGAAAATATGCCTGCGAGAGTGGAAGTTGCCATCAAGGCTAAGGTTGGGCAACACCGTATTGAATTCCAGCAGTACAAAAGGAGAGCGCCACGAGTGTTGTTCGAGACTTTTTCGCAAAACTTGAAACTGATGTTACGTCTGGTACTATTAACTGTGATCCTGAACGCATATATAACGTTGATGTAAGTGGACTAGCACTGAACAACAAACCCATAAATATAATAACAGAAAGAGGCAAGAGGACTATCTCGCAGGTAATAAGTGTTGAACACGGAGAGAACATAACCCTTACAGCATGTACTAATGCAGCTGGACAATTCATTCTCCCATAGAAAGGTAAAAGACGTCGTCCTGAATATGAAAACGGATTTCCCCCTGGCACGCTGGTTTTGTATTCAGAGTCTGGATATACTAATAGTGATCTATTTTTAAACTGGATTCGCTTCTCTAGAGAAAGATGTAAACCAGGACCCGTATTACTCATCTTGGATGGTCACACATCGCATGTTCAAAATGTGAAAACTCTAGAATTTTGCATCGAAAATAACATTCAGTTACGATGTCTTCCACCTCACACCACCCAGTATTTGCAGCCCCTCGATAGGTCAGTGTTCAAACCTTTAAAACACTATTATAACCAGGCAACTATCATTTGGAAAAGACGCCATCCTTCAGACGCTTTCACTAAGAGAGCTTTCCCAGCTGTGTTCTTCGTAGCTTTGTTGCAAGTAGCGACTGTATCTAACTGTGTCAGAGGCTTCAAAGCATGTGGAATTTTTCCAATCAATCCTGATAAGATTCCTCCAGAAGCAATGCTTTCAGTGAAGATTCTTGTTATGTGGATACAGAGACTCACATGGAAACATTCGAAAACCAACAACAAGAGGAATGCACTGAAGACAGTCCACGATGCAATCAAACCAGCTCTCCTCAACCCAGCACATCCACTGTATCTGACTCACCACCGGCACCCAGATCTGTGAATTTGCCTAATGATATTGATTGTATGACTACACAACCTTATGAACAACGAGAAGTGACATTTGAAGATATTTCGCCAATCCCTTAAGTGCAGCCTACCAACCGAAGGAGGCCATATCGTAATGCTATTTACAATCCATTGTCTGCGTCCAGAATCCAACACCTAAAAGAAAGAAAATCACGTGCCGCGGCTACAAAACCTAAGTGCTCTAGATCTCTTCATCGTCAGGAATATAAACCCACCAATAATAAGATTTCCAACGATACATCGGACATGATTAAGACTGGGCCTTCTACTCGTGTGATGACTAAGGAATCATCTAATGCAAGGAAAGAAGATTTTTTGTTGGCAATATAACGGTTATTATTATGATGACTCTGGAGATGGTAAAAACTGGATTCAATGTCCTTTTTGTAGTGCTTGGGTACATGAAACCTGTACTCAATCATACTGTCGAATGACAAAAACCAAATATTTTTGTGGTTACTGCTTTGATGAGTAGGTAACCTATATAAATGATGTAATTATAAATGATGAGTAGGTAACCTATGTAAGTGATGCATTACTTCTCTAGTTAGCCCATGTCAAATATCTTAGTTAAGTAGTAGGTTATGTTAGACCCCATTTAGTAGTTATCCCTTGCATGTAATACTTGTAGCCTAGCTTATATATCATTTATCCAACTATGTACGTTAGGATGTCCAATTGTTGAGTATGTCCATGTGTATATTGTGAATAATATAACCTCATTATAATAATATACAATGGAAATAACATTCTTCTTATTTGTTCAAACAATTTATTCGTTCTTTCGATCTCAGTAAAGGGAAAATAGTCAGATCTTAATGTGGTCATATTAGGAGCATACCTGTGGCCATCAATGGAGCGTGTCTTACAATGATGGACAATTTGCATCCTTTCAGTTTTTGTTTGTAATAACTTAGAATATACTAAGTGTCTTCTTTTGTTTTTTGTGACTGTGTATGGTTGAACTATGTCACTTCGCATACACAACTTTTTGTGACTATCGTTGCAATATCCGACATATATATAATAGAAAGCACATAGTGATATAGTATAATTTTGCTTCTATTAAACTGACTGAAATATGATCCTTGAAAAAAAAGAGCATTGAATATACTTCAATAACAAAAGGAGTTTCATTTAACAGGTCATAATTCAAAAATTGGAACTATGAGTTACATGTTGCCAGCAATATTCTTACAATTTACTGTTTCAAAGAAATTAGTCTGATATTAAAGTACTCCATCAAACATAATAGTAATTTATTTTGACTAGGGACGAGGTGGCTCAGTGGTAGAGTGTTCGCCTTTTGCGCATGGGGTCCCTGGTTCGATCCCAGGTCGCGCCAAGTAAACTTTGTGCTGGACAAACACCGTGTGCGTGGGTTTTCTCCTGGTTCTCTAGTTTCCTTCCACTTACTTCATTCCACCATTTCATTCATTTCCCATCATCTCCTTCTCCTTTAGCCTATCCGGCATAAGCGTGGGGCGTAGAATTCAAAAATTGAATTTCACTTCATTTTGTTCGAACTATTTTAATTCATATCGCACGCTTTCTCAAGAAATACCAGTAGGTTTCTTTGTTTACCACAAGGCTCGCAGAAACAAAGGAGGATACAATCAGAACCAAGACATATTTTTACAATGTAAAGTTACTGTGTCGAAAAAAAAACTTAGTATGAACTCAAAGAAGCAAATAGATTCTTACAAATATTTGTTTAGAGCTGTCTCATGACTATGTGGTTAGCGTAAGTGCCGTTGGTGCGGGAGGACTTGATTCGATTCCCGGTAGAGCTCAAGTGATTCGTATCTCAAGCTGTAGGTCAATGTATCATAGAGCATCGCTACTGAAACGGACGCTAAACTCAAATCGAACTTAAATCGATCGAACGAAAATAATTTTCTAGAAGGAATTCTTGAATTGTCCATAATTCTTTAATTATGCATCATATTTGATAGAAATAAGGACACTTTCGACAACGTACAAACACATCAAGCCATCACTATGAATGCATCGGTAACACATGAGATTGAGGGAAAAGAAGTTTTAGTTTTCACTGAATCCGGTCACACAATCAAAAAATCTTACAAGGGAACCTTCCGAAAATGATAGTTGCAGTGAAAGATGTGACCTATGCCAATTGAAAGAGCTCTAACAGAGATGATCATTCCCAAAAAATTAGCTGCCCATGGCAATAGGTTCAAGTAATATAAGGGGTTGAAGTTCGGGAAACAGCAAGGTTGGACAAGGGGGGGAAAGTGCAAATTCCGCAAAAAAGGGGGGCACGGCAAAATAAAATGCTGACAAGTGATATATAGAAAGAGACTTGCCATAATAGGGAACAAGTGAAGGCCACAAGTGGGGTTAACAGTGTTGCCAACTGCAATGAAAAGAACATGTTTTGCAAAGAGTGCAAAGAGTACAATATTCAGTGTCAACCTGTCATGTAGAACATAAGATATGACGTGTATAATCAGTGGTACAATCTAACAAAAGAAAATATAAAAAACAGAAGTACGAAAAATACGGAAAAGACGGAGTTGGCCATAATGCACCACGTTTGATCACGAGCTGTGCATATTAGAATGAATAAAACAAAAAAGCACCAACTATGCAGGAAACCGACGTACCTAGGTTCGAAAAGAAAAACGAGTTCCGGAGTTGGCAACACTGGTCATGAAAATCCAGACAATTCTAATATAGTTAGGCCACTCGCTTCACAAAAAGGAAAATTCCGGCAACAGGCATTAGCTTTCGCATCATTTGTGTATGCTTGTCAACATTGTACGTGCAATTGTTCGATGAGACAATGGTCCAAACAGAAGATACATTTGCAGTGAGCACAGCGGAATACTACCAATCCGTCACATATGGTACAATAATCGCCTGTGAATGTCTCGAAACAGTACTCTAGAGGTGTCGGAACCTTTGGTGGTCTTTCTATCACATATCCACACCTGTAGAAAGCAAACATAATCAAAGGCTTGAATAAACATGCCGTAAACTGGTAATGGGTTAAGGCTTGAAGTTTCAGAAAATTCTCGCGGGACCAAATGTTAAAGTGAGTATCTGATAACACAAGCTCTATAACGTAGCGCACAAAGTTATTGTATGGTCTAAAGACATAAACACCAAGTGGTTGTATCAGACCCGTGGAGCCAGGGGGGATCAGCTTAACTTTGAAATTCCCTCCGGATGGTACATGCTCGTAGAGCAAGTTGGTGTCTTTGTTCGCTGTCCAAGAATCAACAAGTTGCAAAACATCAGTTAGGTTTCTTTCTGCCAAACTTGGCCAAAACATGTTGGCATAAAACACGTTTAAATCACTCTTCCGCATGTTTGCGATTGTATTTGGGAAGGCATTAATATTCAGAAGAGTTGACAAAAAGTTTTTGGTCTTCTGGGGTAATGTTCTTTGCCTTCTGCCACATGCACATACATTGGTGACAAGAGAGTTCCATCAGCAGAGATGACAGGCATTATCATATACGAATGTGATGAAAACGTGATGACGGAAGAAACCTAACTGATGTTGTGAAGACCACCAAAGGTTCCGATACCTCTAGAGTATTGTTTCGAGACATTCACAGGCGATTATTGTACCATGTGTGACGGATTGGTAGTATTCCGCTGTGCTCACTGCAAATGTATCTTCTGTTTGGACTATTGTCTCATCGAACAATTGCACGTACAATGTTGACGAGCATGCACAAATGATGCGAAGGCTAATGCCTGTTGCCGGAATTTTCCTTTTTGTGAAGCGAGTGGCCTAACTATATTAGAATTGTCTGGATTTTCATGACCAGTGTTGCCAACTTCGGAACTCGTTTTTCTTTTCGAACCTAGGTACGTCGGTTTCCTGCATAGTTGGTGTTTTCTTGTTTTGTTCATTCTAATATGCACAGCTCGTGATCAAATGTGGCGCATTATGGCCAACTCCGTCTTTTCCGTATTTTTCGTACTTCTGTTTTTTTCTATTTTCTTTTGTTAGATTGTACCACTGATTATACACGTCATATCTTATGTTCTACATGACAGGTTGACACTGAATATTGCACCCACTTCATATAGTGCTCTTTGCAAAACATGTACTTTTCATTGCAGTTGGCAACACTGTTAACCCCACTGGTGGCCTTCACTTGTTCCCTATTATGGCAAGTCTCTTTCTATACATCACTTGTCAGCATTTTATTTTGCCGTGCCCGCCTTTTTTGCGGAATTTGCACTTTCCCCCCCTTGTCCAACCTTGCTGTTTCCCGAACTTCAACCCCTTATATTACCTGAACCTATTGCCATGGGCAGCTAATTTTTTGGGAATGATCATCTCTGTTAGAGCTCTTTCAATTGGCATAGGTCACATCTTTCACTGCAGCTATCATTTTCGGAAGGTTCCCTTGTTAGAATTATATTTTTCACATTGATTGGATGATTTTTACTTACAAGGGAACATCTTATTTTGATAGTAGTATTGCCTAATCAAACAATGTGAAATCGATAGAGCAGTGAAGAAAACTGAGAAATCCGAAGTTTTACAGGCTGACACCCAAAAACACAAGGTACAGAGGAAAGAAGGATCCAGAATCATGCGAAGATAATAGTGCCAAAGATACACTGACACAGAAAGAACTTCAAAATGATTAAAGTAAGTAAAGTGTCATTTACGCAACACTATAGTAAGCAAATATTGTGCCCACAGACATGTTCAATAACATCATGTGTAATCAGTGTTGCCAACTGAGCACAAAATGTAGTTTTATTAAATGGTACGGAACACAAGTTATAACATGTATAAAATCTAATTATGTGTAGAACCATTTTTTTCTGACAGCCACGAGGCTATATAGGACAACATCTATTACTGAAATTAAGATCTGCGCTACTGTAAAATGTCATATGTTCTCCCACTAGCAATCTACAGGTATGGTTCTACCCATAATTAGATTTTCTACATGTTATAATTTGTGTTACATGCCATTTAACAAAACTTCATTTTGTTCTCAGTTGGCAACACTGCATTACATATGATGTTATTGAGCATGCCTGTGGGTACAATGTTGCTTACTATAGTGTTGTGTGAATGTCATTTTGATTAATTTAATTATTTTGAAGTTCTCTCTGTGTCAGTGTGTCTTGTATTGCTATCTTCACATGATTCTGGATTCTTCTTTCCTCTGTATATCCTGCGTTTTTGGGTGTCGGCCTGTAAAACTTCAGATTTCTCACTTTTCTTCACTTCATCGATTGTACATTGTTTGATTAGGCAATGCTACTATCAATATAAGATGTTCCCTTGTTAGTATTTTTTTTTCCTGACAGCCACGAGGCTATATAGCACAACATCTATTACTGAAATTAAGATCTGCGCTACTGTAAATTTGTCAGATGTTCTCCCACTAGAAATCTAAAATATATCGTAAAATGTATACTTGTGGTGACTCTACTGGGAGATAAGTTATGACATTAAACTATGTTGATGTTAATGATTCTAAGATTTCTGCATCCGACTCTGAATTCAATTTATCTGGTACCTCCTTCTGTTCTCTAGATACAGTCAAAACGCCCCAAAATAAAATTCAGTCGAATTCACCAGCAGACAAGCCATGAAAACCCATATACGATATTTGTTAATCATAAAGCATAAATAACCGGGATTTGGATCAAACCAGGGACATCATGCTCTAGATATGAGTGTACTGTCACTGCCTGTGTCAAAATGTAGTATTGACAACGCAATATGGTCACACTACCAACAACTAAATTAATCAGATCATAATTGTATTACTATTATTTCTCTTCGTGTGTCTCGTTATTGAAGTAGTCAAATTTATTTCCGACTCTATGTTGCTTTCAAATGACCTTGCTTAAGTTCATATGAAGTAATATTATTTACGTGCATGAGATTCAATGGTTACGTCTTAATAATAATAATAATAATAATAATAATAATAATAATAATAATTATTATTATTATTATTATTATTATTATTATTATTATTATTATTATTATTATTATTATTATTATTATTATATGGATTTCTAAACTACACCAACAACGTGACGTTTGGGAGGCTATTCTTGACACAAATTAAAAAAAAAAAAAAAAAAAAAAACAAGCTAATGCATCCAAGTGGAAGTGAAAATCCTTCCTTTTGTGTGTAAATTTGTCGAAAACAAATGGATAAAGAAGCATAACTTGAGAACCAAATATCGGATCCAAATCGGGTAAAGGGAATGCCTATTATTTTTAGTCGTAGGTTCCATAAATGCACACCTGGGTGTGGTGCAGGGGCGGCGCAAGGGCTACTACTAAAAACTGGAGAAGTCGTTACATATTTCATCAAAAGTTGAAAGGGAAAACTGAACAAATATCATGTAAAATAATTCAATGAATGAAAATCATTGTCAATTGATCAAGATAAAAGAATTCGAGAGAAACAGATATGCGCCTGTTTGATTTATGTACTTTCTACTCAGTATAGAATAAACATTTGGATGAAAAGCTGAAATTAAACGAGGTCTTTAAAGTCTCATGGATATGTCTTTTAAGCTAATGGACACGGATCAGAAATAATAGGTGCTTATTGCGAAATAATTCATGAAATGAGAGTGGAGGAGATAACGGGAAATTTCCGAGAAAACTCACAGACACGATATTGTTCACCACAAATGTTCGTTGACTGAGACCCAATGAATAATCTCTCACACCAGAAATGAGCACTCTATTACTAGATACCATGCTGTTCCCTTTTGAGGAAGAGGTGATTTGATAGATGTATCGGTCAAGTAAATATTATATGTGCTATACCAATGTACAAAAAGTGCTGACGCTCAAAGTGTGGAATTCGTAATTTTCTGCGTCCGGAAATTTTAGTAATACTTTCTAGATAAGTTATACTCAACTGGCGGAACGCGTACGTCTATGGATCGCGGACAGCTTGTCAGTGAATCTTTGTTGAGGTAGTTTTTAATCCATTTATTTTTTTGTTGTTGTTGTTATTTGTGAGGAAGAAGGGGCCCTATATAAGTAAAATGTTTGCATGTGTGTGTTCAAAAGTCTCAGAAGTACTGTTCTAAGATAGTTCTAAGAAAATGGAAATTAAGTGAAAAGTGTTTAAATACATCTAGTAGATTAGATTTACAAATCTTAAGCATTATTAGTCGTATAATAGACAACGAAATGATTCAGACACGTCTTTAAATGGAGGAGGGACAAAGAAATAGAATTCTGCGATACCGAAGTAAAGAAACTGACAGCTAGATGGCAAAACACGTAGTAGTGAAAGTGGAATGTGTCAAGGAATGATATAGGTAACTTTTATTCAGATCGACAAAGTGTAGTCAATGTGAGGATATTCATTTTCCCTTGTATTAACATATTTCATATTATGATGCACATTATTTAGGAGGCGTTTCAAGATCAATTCTACAAGACCTATGTAATCATCACTCAGACCCGTAACTATGGGATAACTCAGCCCCCTTAACTTTTCAGTTGTTTGTACCTACGTATGTATTAATATAACGCAGCTAAAGTGAAACCTCTTAAGACGATCTCTCCCCGGTCTTAAAGTTGCGGCAACGAAGCTGTCAACAATAATGAACCAAATTACATAGGCTGCTTCCTTGAATCACAGTAACTATTTCTTAACCTGCAAAATGTTCATTGAAACGTATTCTAAATTCAGGCGAAATTAATACGGGAACTCACTGAAACATTTTTAACAATGCCGATGTAAGGTGTAATTTCTTGGTGGAGGCAAGTGGCTGACAAGCAACGTACGGAACAATGCAGGATCAGATCCGACTCAAACTTCGCCCAGAGGACGCATAATAAAAAAGAAGAAAAAATGCCAAATTGTAGCTGCCCCCATCCAGAAACACCGGAGATATGCTCCGCAACTTAACGCACCACGCGACAACATGATTAAAGGTAAACGTTGCAAGATACCCATTTATGTCGGAAACGGAAAGGATGGGCAGCACCAAAATGATATCAATATATTTGATATGCTATAACACTGACTTGGCAGCCATCTTGAAAACCGTGACCTTGGATATAGCGTAAGGTATTGAAATGAGAAGCGAGATGTGTGATATATCAATATAAGGTAAAATGCAAAAGAAAAAACAATGATGTAACCGCGAAAAACATATGTATAATGGTGTGGACGGGACGAAGTGTGGAAGACTTGTGCAAAACAAACGTGTATTCGAAGGACAGAATAATAGGGCAAGACCCCCACGACAATGATACGCGACAAGTAACTGCAACAGTGTATGTGCATGGAAGTGCATCCACCTTGATAGATTATGCCTTTCGAGGATATTGGGATTTGGTTTGGAACAGTGAAAACCACAGTTGCAACCCGCGATACGAGCACTCGTTTGGAGACTACATAAACTACAAAGGAATATATCTTATGGAACAGCAATTTGGCAGCTCGCTCCGGAGTGTAGGATATATCATCTTGGATTGGTGATCAAAAGCACGACCTACCTGGCATTGAAGCTCACTCCTGGACAATGTTTTGTATGTTTTTGTTCAATTTTCTTGCTGTATCGTGTAAACAAAGGACATTTCGGCCCACGTTTGTTTAAACAACACTATCTGAAACAAAGTGTGTGTGGATGAGAAAGCCTAGCCATGTTCTACCTTACGTTTCTTTACAAATGTTTCTTTTCCTTGGCGCGGTTTGCTACACTATTTCGCGACGGTCTCAAACAGTCACAATATCAGGGAAAGGCATCCTTCTGCATTGACTCGGTGAGTTCCATGAGTTGTTGCAGTCTCCAACTAGAAGGCTAGTTTGCCACAAAATGAAACGACTCTAATAGTGTCTACTGGTTTCGAGTGTCTCATCCACATTCACTTTTAACATCGTGGTTGTTCAAAATCTCCAGCATGTGTTCAGTTGCTTGTCGTTCGTTCACTCTCGGTTCTGTCGATTGGACGTACACTTGTTTTGGAAGTGCACTTTCCATCAGTAACACCAGATTGAGAGGGTTCGCCATTGCAGCTCTACATTGGTGTTTGTAGATGAACGATACTGCGGACACATTCACTACATAAAATATTGCGCATTTTGGCTTGATTATGCCACAAACACACTATCGCTTCTCACTGGCTGGCCCCTGCTGTCACGCTCACTTCGTTCCGTATGTGCAAGTGAAACCAGTAAACACAATTCGAGTCGTCTCATTATGTGGTAAACTAGCCTTCTAGTGGGAGACTGCAACAACTCGTGGAATTCATCGAGTCAATGCATAACGCTGCCTTTTCCTGATATTGTGACTGTTTGGGACCGTCGCGAAATAGTGTAGCAAACCGCGCAAAGGAAAATAAATATTCGTAAATAAATGTAAGCTAGAACATGGCTGGGCTTTCTCATTCGTACACACTTTGCTTCAGGTAGTGCTGTTTAAACATATGTGGGCCGAAATGTAATTCGTTTACACGAAACAGCAAGAAAATTGAACAAGAAACGTACAAAACGTTGTCTAGGAATGGGCTTCAATCCCAGCTAGGTCCTGCTTTTGAACACCAATCCAAGATGATATATTCTACACTCTGGAGCGAGCTGCCAAATTACTGTTCCATAAGAGATAGTCCTTTGTAGTTTATGTAGTCTCCAAACGAGTGCTCGTATCCCGGATTGTAACTATGGATTTCACTGTCCCAAACGGAATCCCAATATCCTCGAAAGGTATAATCTGTCAAGGTGGATGAATTTTCATGAACATACACTGTTGCAGTTACTTGTCGCGCATCATTGTCGTGGGGGTCTTGCCCTATTATTCTGTCCTTCGAATACACGTTTGTTTTGCACAAGTCTTGAACACTTCGTCCCGTCTACACCATTATACATATGTTTTTCGCGGTTATATCATTGTTTTTTTCTTTTGCATTTTACCTTATATTGATACATCACACATCTCGCTTCTCATTTCAATACCTTACGCTATATCCAAAATCACGGTTTTCAAGATGGCTGCCAAGTCAGTGTTTAGCATATCAAATATCTTGATATCATTTTGGTGCTGCCCATCCTTTCCTTTTCCGACATAAATTGGTATCTTGCGGCGTTTACCTTTAATCATGTTGTCGCGTGGTGCGTTATGTTGCGGAACATATCTCCGGTGTTTCTGGATGGGGGCAGCTAAAATTTGGCTTTTTTTCTTCCTTTTATTATGTGTCCTCTGGGCGAAGTTTGAGTCGGATCTGATCCTGCCTTGTTCTGTACGTTGCTTGTGAGAGGTAGAAAAAAAATTGGGGGCAGCACATTATTGTATACCGAAAACGGTAATTTTATATTACATGACTTACATTACAATGCAGTATGTCTAGGGGAGCAGGCATCGTCATCAAGCCCACATGGCGTAGCAGGTTTGTTAATTTCTCAAAAGTAGAAGACACCGCGAAGGAAACGCGGCTATGAAACTTAAACTATGCGAACATCAAGAATAAGGGAGAAAAAGATAAATAATAATGGAGGTAAAAATATGGTATAATAGGAAGTTCTATAGTGCATTATTTCAGAAATGTAAACATACCAAGGAAAGATCTACAGTTTACGTACATTTACAGAAGAAAAAATGAGAAGAGATAAATTAAAGCGAAAAAATTGGTTGTAAAATATAAACATTATTAATATTTACGCTTATATAAGCAGAACACTCCCATACATATATATTTTTTTAATGGCAGGTCATATACTCAAAGGATGTATACATTAGAGGGACAGTTCTTCCTGTGAGAAATTGTTCGGTACTGAGAAAAACAAAATCAAACATGCCCGTCTCTGTTTCTTTGGAATTCTAACAGTATTCTTCTAACTTAAATGATGTGCAATGATTTTTGTTCATTGAACATGTAATTGATAGTTGATTGTCTTCCTCATTCAAATTTTGATAAAATATTCAAGTAATTTTAGAGTTTTTTCAAGGTCACTTCTGCTCCACCCCTACACTGCATCCAATTGAACATTAATGGAATCTACGGCTAAAAATAATATACATTCCATTTTACTCGACTTCGATCCGACATTTTGTTCTAAAGTTATGGTTATTTTTGCCTCTTTCCGACCAATTTTCTGCTGTTTGTAGCGCCCAAAGGAAGCACCGATGTTGGTCTTAAGCTTTTGTCTTATAATGGCGTCAGGGATCATCTCTCAAACGTTGTCGGTGTTGCTTTCAAACTCCCATTACATATCAGGATAGTGAAAATCGAGGAATAACCCGAAAACAGATACTAAAAATGAGGTGCAAACACACACACAAAAAAACAGCTTAAAATCTGTATTTTATTCTGCAAAAAGTATAATAAAACTTTTAAAATACATTTATTCTACGTCTAAATCACTAAAATAAAGAACACTAAACAAAAAACAATACTGTATTGTAAATCTGCCAGTAATTTTCGACCTCCATACTGTAGGGCCTATTGTATTTTCCCAGTTGTTGGCTTGGATTAATCCTTTTGGAAGAATTCATAATTAACTCTCCCGTAGTGGCCGCGGACTCTCATTTAGTGAACAATGAATGTAATTAACCACGCAAATTACTCTTCCCAATTCTCGTTTTTTTCATACCTTATAACAATCGCCTTCTGCTTATCAGAGTAGAGTTGCTCTTCAAAACGGGTACTGTTGTTGGAAATATTGAGTTTTACAATGCAATTCATTTTTAGGTTTTAGAACATACAATACTTACTTGCATGAGGAATGTCAGTTCGCAGCGACTACTTACGAAAAATAATTGAGCTCGACTGTTTTTTGGGGGAGGGAGAACTCGTGGATAATTCGCACCGCGGATCACCCGATCGCAGATAATCGTGGCTTTACTGTATGTATTATTGGGAGATCACGTTCTTTTAATCAAGAAATAAAAGAAAAAATCATGTATTATCGAACTTCTAGTGACTAAAGGGTAAAAATGGCTGTATTTATGTGAACAAAAGCAGTTAAAGCCTGTTAGTTCAAAATATACCAGCCATCAAGCTTATGTAACCATTTCTAATGTAGAATGCTGCAACATATATCAAGAAAAGAACCTACATTATATACTCTTACAAAAAGGAAATAATAATAAAAAACAAACGAACTTAAAATGCTTTATTAATTATAGCGTTTCCCAGAAGGATCTCTATAATGTAAAATGTTAGTCAGCTAAATCCAACACCGAAGTTGCTTACAACTGTAGGTGTCTGATTTATTAGACATTAAACACAGTTACTTGTTTAAGTTTCACGTCTTAGCGAGGAATGGTAATTTTCACATCTTGGTAAACGTCATTAAAGTAGGCAGAAACATAAATCATCTGTCAGGAAAATATGTTCAAAAAAAGAAAAAAAGAAAAAAATGGAAAGTCGTGAGTAATAAAAAAAATACGTATGTACCTTGCATTTATATATAGTTACTGATATTTTCTCAACATCTTACATTTTATACTCTTTCGAAACCTTCTACACTCATTGAAAGTACAGGATTGTGTCACTCTAAAGTTTTATGTATTTCAATCTTGAGCATATGCTTACCGACAATTACAATATATTGTTGTGAGCAGTTTTCTTCTAATAATAAATCGAATAAAACTATGCATTTGTCGAACCACCAAACACTTCGAAAAAAGAAGTCTACATACCTAGGTAGATATATTCAATCATATTGTAAGGATCCCCATATCATAACAGAAGCACATGTTAATACAACACGTGTTATTGATTACAAACAATGAAGCAGACGAGAAGTCAACACGAAAGACACCGGAGGAAAACGAAAGGTGAGGGACCTCACGAAAGGACCTGAAGAGGACAAATAAAAGCACAACCACGGGGGGACCTGACATCAGTCGACGAACTTATCAACTAACCATCACCTGCTTTGAGGTCGCATTGGACTAGGAGTACACCTTTCCTATACCCTATGTCGAACTGGATTAGGAATCCCATCTTCAACTGAAACCTTGCGAGACTGCCGTGAGCTGAAGAGGGTATCCACAATCTCATCTATAAACCTTGCCAGTATTCTGGATGCTGCCATGAGCAGAAGTGGCACCCTTCAAAACATCGATATCCCTTCATCTGGTCATTAAGGAAAGACACTATTTACTCATTGTAATAAAATACATTTGTAATTAGAATTTTGTAATAAAATTGGTGAAGGGAAAAGTCTCGCCCGGGAAAAGTCATTGCGATATACAGTGCAACCAAGCGCTGGCTCCCTTTTTCTGAGGCCACTACTATTGCTTGTTTATATGGTAGCAGACGGTGATTTTACAGATTTGTCAACGGCTTAAAGCGTTAGGAAACTAAACGTGCTAGCGGCAAAACCATAAAGTAACCAAGAGAGAAAGGCAGCATCGATAGCAGATAAAACATTTTGTTAGTGCTCGGTATTTTATCTTTCTTAAACGATCGGCATTCGAACAAAAGAAGAATAATTATTTCAAGAATAATAATAATAAAAAAAAACACCTGTCCTTTTTTCTAATATTAAATAAGATGGCATGACTATTTGAAAATAATAAAATAATTTACTATTAGTATTTAATAGTTATGATGTATTTGTTGTGTCAGTGGCGTTGTAAATAGTGAGCTATTCCCAGGGCCTCACAAAGCCAAATAATCTAAATACAATTTGACATTAATTTTATTTAGACCCATCGGTTCAATGTAAATACAATTATAAATTCCGATTTGTTTACAGAAAACAATACATAAAGATGGCTTGAAACAAACTTATTATCTATTCTTATAATATTAAGCCACTGTCATAAGCGACAGGCAGTGAGCTTACTTTAAGATTGCATTAATCAGATCAAGCCAATTTTTCATTTGTTTAGCACTAATAACATCGTTCAGATTAAATGGTTTCGATTACTTATGGTTATTATGAATTTATGATTATTATTAGCTATTTCAAAAACAAATCGGAGGCGTTACAAATCTTTCTCGCTCAGGGACGCGAATTTCCCGCATAATGTGCTAGCCGAGGGACGTCATCCCTCATACGTGACGGGCTAAATGGTCTTAGATGCCAAAAGCCCAGAAATTTCAAATCGTAATCGTAATCCAATATCTGCACACAATTTCATTCGCTTTTGTCTAGTCCTTCCCCCACCCAACGCCTCGGTCCACCCAACAGTATCCTTTTTATTTTTTTATTTTTTTTTAAATTTTCTTTCTTTCTTTTGAGGAAAATACGAAACACGTGTTCCCTCACCTTATCTCTACAATATTTCTGCACAATTTCATTCACTTCGATGCGCTTCCTCTTCCCTTTCGGGGGTCAAATTTCAAAATTTTTGGTGGGGCTTTTGTCCTCTAAAACCGATTTTCCATAGAAAATAAAAAAAAATGTTCGTTTATGTTTTGCGTATTGTCACTACACAAAGTTTCGTTCCAATTATTCGTGTCGTTTAGGCACTTCTAATATACATTTATTAGCACTTTTGATATTTCATGATCAGAGTTTTGGAGGGGTTTGTGTTCCACCCAAACTTTTTTAAAGGAAAATACGAAGCCCGCGTTCCTTCATTGTACGTCTACAATATCTGTGCACAAATTTCATTCACTTCGGTTCACTTCTTCTGGCCTTTCGGGAGTCAGTTGCATAATTTTGGGTGGGGGGTTTTGCCCCTTAAAACCGTTTATCTGCAAAAAAAAAAAAAAAAAAAATAGAACACCCTCATTCGTTTATTGTTTGTGTATTGTCCCTACAAAAAGTTTCGCTGCAATTCTTCATGTCTTTACACACATCTGACATGCTGTTATTAGCACTTTTGATATTTCGAGATCAAAGGTTAAGAGGTGTCCGTGTCCCACCAAACCGTTTCTTCTTGAAAAACACGAAAAACATATTCCTTCATTTTACGTCTGCAATATCCGTGCACAATTTCGTTCACTTCGGTGCACTTCTTTTTTCTTCCTTTTAGGCGTCAATTTTCAAAATTTTGGGTGGGGGCTTTCGCCACCTAAAACCGTTTTTCCGCAGAAAATAAAAGAAAAACGTATTCGCTTATTTGTTTGCATATTGTCACTACACAAAGTTTCGTTGTAATTCTTCATGCCCTTTACACAGATCTGACATACTGTTATTAGCACTTTTGGTATTTCGTGAACAAAGGTTTAGAGGGGTTCGTGCCCCACCTAACCGTTTTTTTTTTCAGGAAAATACGAAACACGTATTCCCTCATTTTACGGCGATGCAATATCTGTGCACAATTTCGTTCACTTCAGTCCACTTGTTTTTTTGCTTTTCCGGCATCAAATTTCAAAATTTTGAGTGAAGGCTTTTGCCACCTAAAACCGTTTTTCCGCAGAAAAAAAAACGCATTCATTTATTTCATGTGTAGTATCTACCTGCCAAATTTTATCAAAATCGGAGAGTTACACTTGTGAAGTGTTACTTGTAAGAAACTGAAGCAAGAAGCCGTACGGTGAACACAGCCTTTACGCACACACTCTTATATATATATATATATATATATATATATATATATATATATATATATATATATATATCAGAGTAATCCAGGGGGAAGTGAACATAGGATAAACATGAAAACGAAGACATCTTACGCAGAAATCGTAGCATGGCTGATTGACAATTATATATGAATAAGACACACATTCTGTATTTTGAAAATAAAGTATGATTCATATAGTGTCTGAGGTAATGTGGAAAGAAAGAAATGAGTCACATAAGATAAACTGTTCGCTTCCTCCCAGACGTGAGGATGAAGTGAAAATACATGTGCGGTGATATGTTGAGAAGAAATGCCAACGACATAATGTAAATAACAGGATATAGACTGCTGTATAATGAGTATACAGGTAACGAAGAATACCTACATGATACAAAGGTACAGAAGCTATTGTTGTAGGAATGCTTGAAAAGCAAATGCTTAAAAAAACAACCAGAGATCATGTCCAAAGTACCGTCTGCGAGGCATTAAGTTGTCTGACTTTACAAGAAACAGCACAATATTTCAGTTCCCAATAGGTCTTGAACCCAGGTTTCTACTATACCAGTCTGCGGTTCGGAGGACAACCAAGAAATTGTTAGATGTAGATATGTTCCTTATTCGTAGAACGTAAACATAAACTGCTACAGAATAAAGGATGTGTATGATTAACAGGACCATTCACATCACTCCAAAATATGTTAGTCACTTCACCCCATTTCGTAGTCTTTTTTTCAAAACGTGTTTGCAGAACATGTTCGGAATATATTGAGGCGCATCTATATACATGCGTACCTAATAATCACCTCATGCTGTTGCGTAAGTATTGGGTACAACACGATTACTTCAGGAAAGAATTACTCTAGTTTCTTACTGTTCCATATTACATTAGAAAAAAAAAACAAATCTACTCACCTTCCCTGCTGACCGATCTCACTGCATTCAATAGTTCGTCGCTTCTTTCTTCTGTATACTACCTTCTTCGTCAGCCCTAGACTCAATACTGCACACACAGGGGCTTTGTAAAGTCAGCACCTATCATGCTTTGTTGCTATATATCATTAACCTTAACTCCATTGACTTCGTCCCAAATTACTCTATAATAATGTTGGGAACTATAAACATAATTGTGGTAATGCGATGGAATCAGACTGTAAAACTAATAACATCAACTGAAAATTCTTATTGTTTCTATAATATAGGACAATTGATAAAATAAGACGCTTGAGAGTAGTGTTTTTGTACTGTTTCCAGAGTACAGCTCATCACAGTCCGTTTCACTTAGGATACATCAACCACTTCCGTTCCTTTAGTCTCGAATTAGGCTTTAACTCCTAGTAAATTATACCGGAGCTTGCAGGTTCCATGGTATTCACATCCATAGAATCCGTTGTGAACTCCTAGGATAAAGTAAGAATCTTAAATGTTCGAGACTGCCTCTGAAAGTTCTGAAGTGGTCATAATTTATTTTTCCTGATAGCAGATCACTGAAAGTAGAATTATACCAGACAAGTATGATGAACTGTAATTTCATGTTTGTCTGTGCTGTCTGTCACTTTGATTTCTCTGACTTCCCTGTGTTTGAATTCAGATTTTTATATTGAATTGAATGCTGGACTAAACTCTTGACGAAACCAACGTAATTACTTCTATGCATTACATTATTATTATTATTATTATTATTATTATTATTATTATTATTATTATTATTATTATTATTATTATTATTATTATTATTATTATTATTACGTGTAAAAGATAATGAATGCCTACGTACTGTATACGTACGTAAGGACATAATTACATTGCATAATGCTGTAACTTCATATATAACATAAAATCGTTAATTCAATTAATAAGAGGAAAACTCTTTGACTGTGCACCTGCTGTGATTCTAGTCTGCTTGAACAGAACATTCTAGGTGTATTATAGCATCCATATTCGCACACATATTACATAAGATATAGTTTTTTTTTTTTTTTTAACCTAAGGCATAAACAATTCACCACAAAACGCTCTTACACAAACAACAAAAATAAATTACACTTTCCAAATGACATGTAAGAGTTATTGCTGACAATATATGTGACTGAAGCTGATCACATACTACGCAATTTAAGATTGGCAGTGTCAAGCACTTCAGGACTTTTACTCAAGGAGTGTATCATTATTTTAGTTCTACTGCCATAAGTGTTGTTCCTTTTTTTCAGAGTAACACATTCTGAATGTCTCCTCGTACCCCCAATATGCCTGAACGGACAGAAAGAAAAACGCTCAGTGGTCAAATTGAATTCATTAAAATGAATTTCTTTCGCAAAAGGATTCCAAGTTTATTTATTTCGAAAATGTATCTTTGGTTTGTGAGGAGACCCTTAGTTATGTGTTTAAAAGCTGGACACCATTAAGTATTCTGAATTATGTAGGCTAATTTAGATACTTTACATAAAAGTTAATAAAACCTCGTTCTTTAGTTCAACGTCAGCGGTATTCGACAACAAACTAGTAAATGCAGATAATGCACTTCATCTTAAATTAACATAACAACTCGCAAATATCTTTCAAACTATCTTAAGAATTTAATACTGAGTTAAATGATCACGGCTGTTAGTTTGAACTGAGCACGAATTTGCATCAACAACGACAAGCTACAGTTTTAGGCGTTATATGGGAACAGGCTTTATCACTTTGTAGGCTACGGTTCTGCAACAAAGAGCAAATTGGTTGGGAAGAGTGCAATTCCGTTTAGGAGACGACGAACGGACAACATCACAACATTCTTAAAGTCACTATAACAGCTTCGCATTTACAATATGTTGTACTGGACACAAGTAAGCAGTCTGCATGAGCCGTGAATACACTTTCCTGTATTCTTGCGTGGGGGACAGTGGTTTTAGTGGTAGCGTGCTTACCTCTAGTATGTAGGGTTCAAGTTTCGATTCCTGGCCAAGTAAGTTTGTGATGGACAACATCGTGTCAGTGGATTTTATCGGGGATACTCCCATTTCCTCCCACAATACCATTTCACCAATTCTTTCATCATTATTCAGTTGCCCTAATCATCGTCTCCCTTAGCCTAAAGGGTATAATCGTGGTATGTTAAACTAAAAGATTCATTTCGATTGTCCTGTGTACGCCTGATATTTAAAGCAGTAAATGGGAATGAAAACAAGAAGCCATGAAGTAGTAGAAACACACAGACAAGTTGTTACCTACTGCAACTTTTTCATATTCAATATTCTGATTGCCACTGACGGTAGTAAACCTCCTCTGTTTCATGTAAATTTAAAACTAACAAATCAAACTGTGATATGAAATAAATTTTTAAAATGTTTGCTAAAACATATCGATGTCATCCCTTCCTGTTTTGGCTTTCTAGATCGTAGCCATGTGGCTGGCAAAACTAGACATTCATTCTCTGTAGACTCACAACGAAACATGGGGAGACGTATGCTGGGAATCGATCCTAAATATAGGAAAAGACTCATATAGATCAGGAAGATGAAAATAATGGCGAATTTTATAATGAAGTCAAAGATTTTGTCTGCTTGAATGGATTTGAGCATCCCCTGTTTATATAAGACTTTAATTTATGGTTTAACGGGGAATCCGAATCACCTTAATGTGTTCAAATGTTAAAGCTCTCCCACTGGAATCAAACCCGGAACGCCCTAGCCACTAGACTATCAGGGAGGACTAAATAAGGACACTGCAATAATAGTGTTTGGTTTAGTGCAAGGTGAAATAATGAACTGTTAATTAAAGCGCTCCTTGCCTGGATATCTAGAGAGGAAATGCCTTCATACAAGGTGTTGTGACGAGGTCAAGAAGTAGTGCTTAATAATAATAATAATAATAATAATAATAATAATAATAATAATAATAATAATAATAATAATAATAATAATAATAATAATAATAATAATAATAATAATCTACTGTTATTAACAGGTACTTGCTTCAACTGAGAAGCCTCCATGATCTACGGCCTGCATTTAACCTCTTCGTCTTCACGTATGATTTTTGTGTTTTGATCTGTTTTGATCAACTGTAGCCTCCTTCGCTCCTCCCTCATTTTCCTGCCGTCATACCTACTAGCACGCCCCTCATGACACAACTTATTCCCAGCTAATGTCCTAACATGCTTTTGTTGACAAAAGTTGGAGATAAATTTATCCAGCACCTGATTGGCAGTGACAATTATATTAAGTATATTCTCTTTCTGAAGTTTTGAGTTGCTATAGTTTTCAATTCATCTATGATAAAGTCAGTTTATTCAAAATTACTGTCATTTTAATTAATTATTTCTTTCCTATACTTATTATCTCACTTTCTCTTACGGTAATGAGTTATTGGCTTGAATTTTAGGCATTTCTCTCACAACAAAGTTAGTAAAGAAACGAGAGACTATACTTAATATGAGATTCAAACCACATGACTTCCCAGTGCGAATAGAACTCGAGTATCCCGCACTAACCATATTACCACAAATGACATCTCCAATATAAATGAGATTATTAAACATAATATACAATATCAGCAGTCAATATGGTTTAATTTAATACAAATCTCACTTCCCTAGCAAACGAAAATCGAATTGCAATTTTATCTTGTGTTTGGTAACCAGCGCCTGATGCTATTCACTCAACAGGATACAGTTTATGCCAATTGAGAAAGTAATATGCAAAGATTTTTATCAATAATATTACTCAAGGAATACAGGAAGTTGTAGAAAGCCTTCGCTTAGTACGTAAGTTAACAATCATTTTGGTATCATTCCCGCTCTGTTGCCAAAGCTTTTCTTTTTCTAGCAAGCCAGATTCTTAGGGCTCACTTGGAACCTTCCTCGAAATTTAAGAGCAACTGATAATGGCGTTACAAAGCACTTTCATTATGAGTACTGGGAAAGGTATTACATTTGTGTACTGAATACAAAACGATGAAACGTTGAACAGGACACGATTTTGCACCAATTATAATTAGAAATGTTGTTTAACTGTTGGTCTACAACCCACCTGACTTCGGAGGGAATAGGGTTGCATAATATTCCGGGGAGAGCAATACAAAAGTTTTCTTTCTTTCTTTCTTTCTTTTTTTTTTTAATAATCCGACTACCATCTTTGATCAATGTAGTTTTCAAATGAAATGGAATCGCTCAATTTAACATGACACGATTACGTTCTTTAGGCTAAGAGAAATGGATGATTAAGGCAAATAAACGACATGGAAGAATTCCTGGAATGAGAATCTGGGAAGAATCGGGAGTACCCTGAGAAAACCCACGGAGACGGTTTGTCCACCGCAAACTTATTTGGACGGAAATCGAAAGAGGGATTACTCGCACCAGAAGTAAGCACTTTAACACTGAGCCACCGCCTCCCCCCCTCAATGTAATTTTAAGGTAACGATGAAACTAAATATTCAAAGCTTAAACGAGAGGATTTAGCCATTGCAATGTTACCGCTCTGTGTTTCGTAGAAATAAGTTTTCAGTATTTTAACTCTTAACAGGTCGATGCAGGCTTTAATATATATGTAAAATATGTATGTATATCAATTACGTCAGTCCGTGTTTGAGCAGTGGTGTTGATCGTGACGGGGACCATGCCACGTTGCTGACATCTCCATTAAAGCTCAATCAATTAATCAATGATATATATATATATATATATATATATATATATATATATATATATATATATATGTGTGTGTGTGTGTGTGTGTGTGTGTGGTGTATCTTTAATGATGGGACAAACTTCAATGGATGATGGAGAATAACAAAACGAGTCATTTAATATAAGAAGTTGTTATCCTGAAATGCGCCAGTTGTGAGCTATATCCCGCCGAAATTGTAAAAAAAAAAAAAAAAAAAAAAAAAAAAAGTGACGAATAACAGTGGTGGCCCCAGCACACTTTGGAGTAGCTGATCGTCAGTGCCTTGATTATTCTTTCCTGCATAGGTGGATAGGAAAGGGAGGTCCTTTTTCTTGACCGGAACGATCCTCTGATCTGAACCCAATTGATTTCTTCTTATGGGGTGATTTAAAATCTCTCGTCTACAACACACTTGTACAGAGCGAAGAAAACCCTCATTGCACGAATCCTCGCTGCCTATGGTATCATTAGTACGAAACCAAGCATATTCGAGAGGATGAGACGAAACTCATTACGGCGATGCCATATCTGCATCGAAACCAGGGAACGCCATTTGAGCATCTGCTGTCTAGCATAATTTTCAGTCTTGTCTAGCCTTAGTATGTGTTGTCCTCCATTACCATACACGCACTGTATGATTGCTGGACCCGACATCGTACGTCACTCCGTTATCGTTTATTCTGTACGTATTTCTTGATCCAAGAATCCTGCTTCTTAGGATCGCTCTCAACCTTCGGTGATATCCCGGCTCTGAGATCCCACACTCTGCCACACCTCTGTCAACTGCCACAATTTATGCCGCTTTCGTGATGCCGGCAAATCGCCTCCTGTTTTACTATGGCCTCTTGAATCACTATCAATTCTCCCTGACCCTTTTCCCAAAGTCCCGATAGTAATACAGTACATTTCTGTGATTCTTCTCTTGCGTCGCGACTGTTCATCGATTTGTACACGAATCGAATCTCCAGGTCAAATAATGCACTATTTCCTTTGACCCGACCTTTATCCGACAATTCGTTCTCTAGTTCCCGTATATGAGTCAATCTCAGTTTCGGCGGGCTATAGATCGGGGTTGCTGCATTTCTGAAATAAAGATCCGTCTCTCGTATTGCTTTCTATGTCCCTTTTCATCCTCCAGGTAATTTTTACAAAATGTTTCTGATCCCAAGCAGCGCTATTATATGAGAGCCCCTTGCGCCGCCAGTGTTCCTCATCGATTTGCACATGAATCGAATCTCCAGGCTAAATAATGCACTATTTTCCTTGACCCGACCTTTCTTCGACAATTCGTTCTCTACTTCTATTCAGTTTTTTTTTTTTTTTTTTTTTAATTGTCGGCGGGCTATACCTCACAAGTGACGCATTTCCGGATAACAACATTTTATCTTAAATCGCTTCTTTTGTCATTCTCTATCATCCTTTGAAGTTTGACCCATCATTAATGATACGCAATATATATATACAGGGGTGGAACAAATATCTAAAAACACTTCATACAGGACGCGTAAGTTTAGCCCTCCACTGTATAACGCGTGTTGCGGTTGCCGATCGTCTTTTGTTTTCAATGTGTAATGTGGAACTTCTCTTCCGTCAGCAGTAACCCGTTCACCTGTGAGTGTCGTGGTGTGAAAGTGGTGCGGTAAAATGGGCGACCTGACACACTTCCGAAGAGGCATAGTCTTTGGTGCCCGTCTGGTTGAAGCTTCAGTGGCGAACATTTTGGAGGTATCAAAAGGCACTGTGTCCAATGTCACGAGGACATACACAATTTATGGGCAAACGGTGTCTGCAAAGCACAACAGTCGTCAGAAGACAATCCTGTCAGATAGGGACCGAAGGATATTAAAACGGATTGTAGCAGCTAAAAAGAAGACCATTGCAATGAAAATTACGTATGAACTCAATTTCGGCCTACAGAATCCGGCCTCATCGAAAACAGGGCGACGGGAACTTCATAAAATAAAAATTCATGGCAGGGTCGCTATCGCCAAACTCCTGGTCACAGTAGTAAATGCGAAGAGACGTATCCAGTGGTGCAAGGGCCACAAGGCGTGGACTCATGAGCAGTGGAAACAAGTAATGTGGTCCGATGAATCGACCTTCACCTTGTTTCCAACAACCAGTCGTGTTTACGTATGGAAAACACCATCGCAGGCCTATGATACAGACTGTCTGCTCCCAAATGTAAAGCATGGGGTGGTTATGTTACAGTATGGGCAATCACGTCGTGGTTTTCCGCAGATCCCAACATAGCCTTGCATGGAATGATGAATGCTAAGGCGTATGAGGTCATTTTGGAGGACCAGGTTCTAGCCATGGCCCAAATATTGTTCCCTAATGGTGATGGCATCTACCAAGATGATTTGGCACCCTGTCACGCTGCAAAAACGGTGAAATCGTTTTTGATGAGCATGACCAGGAGCTATCACACTTCCCCTGTGTCCCACAATCATCAGGTCTGAACATCATTGAGCCATTGTGGTCTGAGTTAGAAATTCGTGTTCGGTCTCATTACCCTCTACCAGCATCCCTTAATGAACTGGAGCATGTTTTGGAAGAACGTAGGGAGTTCCGGATAATTTTCCAAATGAAAATTGGTCTAAATGGATATGATTTGGTAGCGTTTCTACTAAGTAACAATAATTCGTTTGTATTGAGTCGATATCTGGAACAAATACAAAATGGTGGACACCTTCATGCTCGTTGTGTGTGGTTGCATAATCGCCAGGTACAGATGCTGGCCATCAGTGACGTTCTGAGTATTAAGTGTAGCGAATTTGTACTCAAATGCTCTAGAAAGACATCTGGAGTGTCGATAGAGCACAACAGATGAAGCAGGGTGATACGCATGTGTGGAAACACGTAACGAAAAATGCCCAGAATAAATGCACTCATTCTAAGTAAACGTGAGTTCAAAGCTCGGAAGTGTAAGGAATAGCATCAAGTACATGAAAGCCATTGCCAATTCACCAATAATATTCCACCAATCCTATGCAATATGATGTGCACGGTTGCATACCATTAAGGATGTAACAACTGAGTCCAAGTTGAAATTGTGCAAGTGGACTCACAAAGAAACTGGGTAAACTAAAGGAATGTCACTAGTGGGATCGCATGATCGATATTGAAATGTGGCCAATGTGTGTGTTGACATCAATATGTAGCTAATGGATAAATGTCAACATGTCCCACTACTGCTGGGACACCGTCCCACGTGCGAAAAAAGGAAAATAACTACTCGGGTCTTGAATATTTGGCCGTGGGCTCCCAGTAGGATTGAAATCTGCGACCACGCGAGCGAAAACGAGCGCTCTAACCCTGAGGCTCGAGGGAGCCTCACTTTCTCTGTATTCCTTTCTTTGAGGTGTACCCACTTTGTTTGGCAAGCGCTCTTGTACAACATCCTGACATGCTTGTGTGTTTCATCTTGTTACTCCTATTGCACAGTTGTAAACAATCAGAGCTTTAAGACGTTTCTTCCTATTTCTCATGTCGTTTTATTTTCCATGTCTGTTGTTCCACCTGCAGTATTACATGTACCAAATTGATTCATTTTCGTATTTGTCTTGGCATGTACACTGTGTGTAAGATACGAATTTCTGGAGATATTTTCCTATATTTCGAGTACGTCATATGTCCCAGAAAACGTGGGACTTGATACAAGTTTGTTATTTTCACGCTCTATCAGAATTTGAACCATGGATTAAGATATTTCTTTTCATATGTGTCGACTGTGGGACAATGTTCCAAACAGAGAGGGACATTGATACAATCTTGTTCTAGTTACGTTCTACCAAAAAGTACATTAGATGTAATAGCAGAATGTACAACGTTGCTTTCCTAGTTTTCACATGTGAGACGGTGTCCCAGCAGTAGTGGGACATGTTGACATTTGTCCATTATCTACATGTCGATATCAACACACACATTGGACACATTTCAATATCGATCATGCGATCCTACTAGTGACAATCATTTAGTTTACCCAGTTTCTTAGTGAGTCTCCTTACACAATTTCAACTTGGCCTCAGTTGTTGCATCATTATTGGTATGCAACCGTGCACATCATATTGCATCTGATTGATGGAATATTATTGGTGAATTGGTTTTCATGTTCTTGACGCTAATCCTTACATTTCCCACGCTTTGAACTCACGTTTACTGAGTATGAGTGCATTTCTGCTCATTTTTCGTTACGTGTTCCACACATGTGAATCACCCTGCTTCATCTGTTGTGCTCTATCGACACTCCAGATGTATTTCTAGAGCATTTGAGTACAAATTCGCTACACTTAATACTCAGAACTTCACTGTTGCCCATCATCCGTACCTGGCGATTATGCAACCACACACAACGAGCATGAAGGTGTCCACCATTTTGTATTTGTTCCAGATATCGACTCAATACAAACGAATTATTGTTACTTTGTAGAAACGCTACCAAATAATATCCATTTAGACCGATTTTCATTTAGCAGATTATCCGGGACTCCCTACGTTCCTTTGGGGAATCCCTTGCGCATGCATGGTAGGATTGTGAAACATGCAAAATTGAATACAGCAGGTATGACTTCTTCAGTGAATTTTTTATCCGCCCTCTTTACGTTGGATAGTTTCCGAACTATTGGCGTCTGAATGTCATTTTCCCACGCTTTCGGCACGTTGTAGATCCGAAACTATGTCCGATAGCCGAAAGTTCAACAGAACTTTTTTTCTTGTCTCAGTGACAGGATTCACCTCCTAAGAGTTGTAACACTTATTTTGCAACACGCGATATATATATACAGTGCGTTCCAAGAATAACACTAAGGCCCGTCTCCTGAAGAAACCAAAGCTAATAGTAACATAAAAACTTTTGTGACCTTCAAGCGACATAAAATACATTATGCTGATATAGAGAACCTCCCATGAGGTGCGCTCAAGCGGGTTACTACAAAATTTTAAATAGCAACCCCCACCGTGTTGTATCTTGTTTGGAAGGTAATCACGTGTAGATACCAATTTTGGAAACTACATGTATCTAGCTTGTTCCTATCCAACATGGCGGCCATCCATAAACTAGGGTCGAAGTACATTCCACGCATTACACTGGGGTCCATCTCCTGAAGAAATCAAGGCAGATAGAAATATGGAATCTTTCGTATCCTTCAAGGGACAAAAACACAGCATTATGCTGATAAGGAAAATCCCTCAAGAGGGAGACTTAAAGGGAGTTACGGGGAGTAACCACAACATTTCAAAAAGCAACCCCCATCGTGTGGTACCTCGTTTGAAAGCTAATGACAAGTAGAGACCAGTTCTGGAAACTGCTTGTCGCTATCGTGTCTCTATTAATCATGGCGACCATCCGTAAGAACGGTCGAAGTACTCGTACTTACCCGTCGTTACCCCCTTTTTCCCCTCTCATAGAGGATATATTATAAATGAAAGTGAATGCTTGATTATTTCTATGTTTCTTTGTTTGGTATACGAATCCATGCCATTAGCCTGGTATATTTCAAAGTAACTGTATTGAAGAGAGAAAAGTTTGAAAGGGACCAAATACTATTTGTAATTGTCTGATGTGTATTCTAAGAGGGGAAGAGGGACTCAGAGAGGAAGACGTATTTAAAATTAATGCCAGAAATGGAGTATATCACGATCTCATCATGTTAGGAACATGAATCTGGGTATGTAAACTTGTTTGTAAAAAACACACACATATGAATTATAATTTCGGAAGAAAATAATATAGGGTATGACACTGCAGTCACCCTGGAGAGTGGGAAGGGCTGATGTAATATAATAGAAAACGGCCGATATTAGTGTCGAATCCATAGTTTCCGAGGTCTTTGAGATGAATAGCGACGTTCTTGGTGCCATCTAACTCCAGGCTCAGCCCCGAGAATGAGGGTGAAAATCAAGGATCCAAAATGGCCACGATTAGAGATGAGTTAATAGCTTTCAGGGTCTCTGAGGGGAATAGTGGCATCCTCGATACCATCTAAGACTAGGTTCCAACCGAGGATGAGGGTGAAAAAATAAGGGTCCAAAATCATCGCGATTAGTGTCGAAATTCATAGCTTTTGAGATCACAAAGAAGCTGATTACTGACAGTCCTGGTAATATTTAAGGCGAAGTCATTGAAGAATGTGCATGTCAGCTCACCAGAAATTTGACTGGAGCAATGTCGTAGGCGTTTTTTGTGGGTTTCTATTCTATTTAGTGCCTTCATTCTTTTAGGGAGCCAACGCTGAAGGCGTTGCTTGTTGTTATTTATTATACTGTGTTCTTTATTTTCATATATTAGGCACAAACATTATTAATCCCGTGCGAAGTCGGGCATTTCTGCCAGTCTGAGATTAAATATAACGTGATGGAAATAATACAAGTGTCCAAAACGAGCACAACATACTTGCATATGGATTTTTATATATATGAGCTTTTATTCATGAAAAATACATACATTTCAAATGACAATGAAAACAGACGAACTGAACTTTAAATTAAGAAAGAAGTGGGCTGTACTATAAACAATAATACGGAGTAGGACACGACATGTGCGTTTAGTCAATGAAGTTTTGAAACTTAAAACTTCGTTTCCTGGAATCCCTCGCCTTGATTTCGATTGTTTTTAAACAAGAAAAAGAAGTGAAGTCTGGAATCTTGTTCACATAGATACAAAATAGTAAAGGACATAGTATCATATAATATTTCATTGATGGTCACATAACTGCGTTTTAGTGTAAGTAACAAGCTCCTGGTATTACGGTAGAAAATAAAGGTTTGTCCGATTCCATTCTAACAAGTTGCAAGCAGTGACAACTGTCAAACGAAGTTTTACAGAGCAACAAAGTTGTCTGACAACTTGTATCAATCATTCACCTGTTGTATAAAAGAGTGAAGATGTTGTAACGGGCAAAATGCTCCGAAAAATATCGTGTTTTTAGGAAGGGTATGACATAGCTATTTTCTATGCAAACCTTAGCATTTTCTGCTTAGTAGAACAGTGTCTTAACAATGACTTTGTGGAAAGATGGGCCACAGTTCATGTTATAAGATAATCAAAAGTTGTGTACAAAAGTTTTCTCCACTAACCATATAACTAGCAAAATCGCATCCAAAAAGAACGTGAATGAAACTAACATAACATTTGCTAAATCCAGAAAAAAAATCGTCCTATGATAATCCAATATCACAGCGTGTAATGAGCAAATGACTACATGTGAACAAATCATAATGAATTGTGCAATGTATCACACATTATGACTGCAAAAATGTCAGCAAGGCCAGTATGCATGCGTTAACACAACGGTATATCGTGGAGTGAAAGATGAAGGGCAAATTCATGTTCAAACACCGCCTGTCTGTGACCGCTGAAAATATGTTGTGGCAATGGACGAAGCATGGTCTTCTGTAATTGACTAGGAAAAGTTCAAGCCATCATCTATAGATCTCTTCATGACAAACACCGATTGCAAATTTGTGCGCCAACGCAAATACATTTTATTGGAAGGTTTTAAGATTGTTACTTCTTTTGCTACACAGGGAAGCTCTATATTCGAAAGACGGAAAAGAAGATATGAAAATGAATGCTATTATTACCAAATCCAGCTTTCATAGACGAAATGCCAACATTGTGTAGATACGATACTGTGTGGAGCTGCACAGGACAAAGCTGCAAATCATTTTGTACACTAAATGGTTCAAAATGGTCGTGTGATAATAGTAAGATTTTATATTTTTCCATTTCCCGTTCGAGAGGAAATAGAAAAATTCAGCATAGGATAAGTCTTTTTATCATACGAAACTGATTGTGATCAACGAAATATCTTTAAACTTGTAACATGTATTTATTTTTATTTCAGTACAATATATATATATATATATATATATATATATATATATATATATATATATATATATATATATATATTTCTAAGCAATATTTACAGTACAGAAAGAATAAAACAATTGCCTAATGGAATACAAATATAATATTTAAACTGGATGAAACATCTCAAAAAGGGAGGTTTGAACTTATGATGAAGTTTTGCAGCGAATTTAATTTAATAACTGAAAACTAATTTTGAGTTCTCTCACACTTATGCAAAAGACAGTGGTCAGCAAATTATCTTTGAAAGTTGTACTCTTGCGTTTGCAGAGACGAATTAGCTACTACAGTGAATTTCCAATAATACAGCATTCTATGAAATGGTTTTGCAAATAGCACTTTTTGTTACTTTCAACTCCTCCAAAGATCAAATAATCTCATTCATTCAGAGTCATTCGGATTAAGTCACATACTTTATAGCGTTATCTGAAATTAATGATACATATTATTCCCAACTCGATGATAGTTACTTAAGAATATTAGTGTTTGCGTAATTAATGAATTTTCTTAAAGCATAGTTCTATCAAGCGTGTTGTGAAACTTCATTCTAGTATTGACTTTTATTATATCTTAATTTTTACTATTTTTTTGTTTAAAAACAAAACTATCATTTATTTTACAATTTCTATTTACTCTGGTCACGGTATTACTGTAGAACTTCCGAAAGACTATATATATATACATAGAACATACACACACACACACACAAACACACACACACACACACACACACACACACACACACACACACACATATATATATATATATATATATATATATATATATATATATATATATATATATATATATATGCAGGGTGGCCCATTTCAGGGGAAATATCTCGAAAACGATTGAACATAAATGAACCGAACAAAAACTCAAATAGGAAATACCATGGGACATATCGAATGGTAGTATCGCGGTGCGACCCAGGGCCACAGTTCAAGGGAGCCCGGGGCTCAACTTTAAAATTTTAAATAGAAATAACGGGCGAGTGATAGCTCGTTCGATAGACCTTTAACCCTTTGGGGATCCCATGGTACAATTTGTACCATACGGGGTGTTTCATGGTACATTGCGTTATAACTCTCCTATTTGAGAATTTTCGTCCGGTTTTTTTTTTTTTTTTTTTGTTTTGTTTTTCAAGTCCAGAGCCATTGTAGAAGACATTACGTATGGTTTCACACCTTCCTGCGTCGAGACATAGGAGGTGATGACGTCATAAGTCTAAAATTCATATTTTCGTGTAATACTTTTTTGGGGGGGGGGTATGTAAAGTATTTTGGCGGGCTTATTTTTGCACGTAGAAGATTGAAATTTTTGCACAAACATGCAGTTCATTGAGTAGTATTTATCGGATTTTTTTTCAGATTTCTGCGTTAAAACAGGGGGGGATCCAGAGGGTCAAAAAGTTGAAAAAATGGATATTTTTTTACCCAAAAATCCCGTTTTTCCTCATTTTCCCGCCTTAGATACACGATGGAGACAAGTGAATGGTACCGCCTAAAAGGCAGTTCTATTCTGAAGAGAATGATGTGCGACACATGGCCCTAGGGTAATTAGGGGATGTGTCAGGGAATTTTTGCCAAAATATACTTCTGTATAGGGGAATTTTGGACATTTTCGGTATTATTTTTTTTGCGGGCTTATTTTTGCACGTAGAAGATTGAAATTGTGCACAAACATTCAGTCCACCGAGTAGTATCTACCAGATTTTTTTTCAGATTTCTGCTTTAAAACAGGGGGTACAGAAAGGCTAAACGTTGTAAAAGGGAAATTGTTACCAAAAATCCCTTTCACGGGATTTTCCCGCCTTAGATACATGATGGGGACAAGTGAATGGCACTGCCTCAAAGGCAATTCTATTCTGAAGAGAATGATGGGCGAAGCATGACCCTAGGGTAATTAGGGATTCTCAGGCAATGTTTCAAATTTCCCTCTGTATACGGGAATATGGGACATTGTCGGTATATTTTTTTTTGGCGGGCTTACTTTTGCACCTGGAAAATTGGAATTGTGCATAAACATTCAACCCACCGAGTAGTATTTACCAGATTTTTTTCAGATCTCTGCGTTAAAACAGGGGGGTCCAGGGGGGGCTAAAAGTTGAAAAAAGGATATTTAGACCCAAACAATCCCGTTTTTCCTCATTTTCCCTCAGATACATGATGGAGACACGTGAGTCATACCGCCTGAAAGGCAGTTCTAAGCTGAAGAGAATGATGGGCGAAACATGACCCTAGGGTAATTAGGGATGTCTCAGGAAATTTTTTACCTGAGATCATGGTGTTTTACGGTAATTTGGTGCATGGTGGGAATTCTTGATAAAATTTCTCCCGACCTTGGTATTCAAGATAGAAACTTGAAATTTGGCACACACATTCAGTATACCAAGTACTATTTATCTGATTTTTTTTATATGGCTACGTTCACACAGGGCCGCTCCAGAGGGGCCCAACGTGCGAGAAAAAATTTCCCTCCGAAAGTTTCCTTTTAAAATCATTTTTCCCGCTCCTGGTATATGGTATGAGCATGCAGGTGGTATCATTTGAAAGCCAGCTCTATTGTGAAGAGAATGAGGTATGAGCCATGATTCTAGGATAAATAGTGACGATGCAGTAGCTGGTTGACTGAAAGTCTAAAAAATAGCCCAAAAAACCAGGTGCCGGAAAGGGTTAAAAACTAAAACGCGTTGTGGCAAAATATTTTCCGTATCAGTTACCGTATTCAAGATGGCCGCCAAAACATGTCTGTATCAGATAAAATGCCCACTACTACTAATATGAAAACAGTTGGAGATAAATGAAGAGAATAAAACTGGTATAGGAAATCCCAGAGGGTATTTATCAGTCCACGGCTCGAGAATAATGCAACGGAGAAAAATATTATTAATGTATAATTCACGTAATCCAAAAGAGGAAATGTAATTCTTATAAAATTATCTTTCTGACTTCCCTCCGTAAATGCATGAAGCGGGAATGAACGGTAAAATTTTAAAAGAGGTCCCCACTTTTATTTGCAATAGGTATGGTTCGTCTGAAACACTTCTGTGTATAAGTGACTGGTACTGTAATGAATAAAAGTAAACTTAAATTCAAGTTTAATACACATTTGCATTGCGAAGTGTGATTGGATAGAAAAAAAAAGCAACTTAAATGAGAAGCAAAGGTTTGAATAATACAGTTTTGGAACTTGCAAACATTTTGCAGAGCCCCTCCCCCTACCTCTCGCTCCTGATAATTTAACACAATGTGTGCAAGATGTTCGGAGGAATCTGCATCAGTATGTACCGTTTCGTTACTGAGGATCACAACTGATATTGCCGCTGAAAGTCACTGGGAATGTAACTGTGGAAAACATTTCAGTGAAGCTCATATTCTATCACATGCAAGAAGACATAGAAGAGAAATAATCGAACAAATATCGTGCAGATGACTGTTGAACAATACTAACGTCTATACATATTGTTCGACAAATTTGTTTCGCATTTCAGTTGATTCATTTTTGCATCAAATCATAACCTACAATCAAAATGAAAGTTGCCATTTAACAAGAATTTTACATACTTTATCTCATTACAGAGACATCTATCTCTTATAAAAAAAAACACATTTCAGATAACTTTGTTTTGTAGATACAATTTGCAGAAACTAAGGTTCTCATTTGCAATTTCACCGTTCCTTCCCGCTTCACTATTTTACGAAGGGAAGCTATAATTTTCTAGAAATTAATTTCCTCCTTTGCATTATGGCACTTTCAGCCTAATCATCTTTTCCTTTGTTGCAACATTCTCGAGCCGTGGAATGATAAATATTCTCTGTGATTCCATATTCGAATTTTTGTTCTGGTGATTTCATATTAGTGGCACTGGACGTTTTACCTGACACAGATACCATGTCTTGTGATCATTTTGAAAACAGTGACCCATATGAACAATATTTTGCCGCAACGCTTTTTAGTTTCAAAGATCTATCAAACGAGGTATCACTTAACCCATGTTTCCATTTAAAATTTTAAAGCTGGGCCTTGTGCTCCCATTAAGGGCGGCCCTGGGTGGCACCGGGACAACACCATTCGATTTGCTTCATGACATTCCCTATTTGAGATTTTGTTTGGTTTATTTATGTTCAACCGTTTTCATATTAGTGGCACTGGACGTTTTGTCTAGTACGGGCAACATATCTTGGCGGCTATTTTGAATACGGTGACCGATTTGAAAAATCTTTTGCCACAACGTTTTTTTTTTTTTTTTTTTTAGTTTTTAAAGATCTATCGAACAAGGTATCACTAGCCTCTTGTTCCCATTTAAAATTTTAAAGTTGAGCCAAGGGGCCCTATGAAGGTTGGCCCTGGGTGGCACCACATCACCGTTCGATTTCCCCATGGTATTTCCTATTTGAGTTTTTGTTTGGTTCATTTATGTTCAACCGTTTTCGAGATATTTCCGTGGAAAGATTAAAATGGGCCACAGTGTATACAGATAGATAGATAGATACGTGTGTGTGTGTGCTAATGTAAATGTCAACGTCTAAAATTGATTTTTTTTATTTAATTATCAAGACACCTGTCAGTCGACTTTATATTCACCCATAATATATATACGTGGTGCTAATATATGTAATTTGGGAAGCTAAAACATATTTGTTCCATGAATTCGCAAGTAGAATGTCACAGTATAGTATTATATTACAATCGAAATAATGAATAAAATGCTCAGTTCCCTTCTTTGAAAATGTTTGTAGATAAAATAATAATAATGAGTAACTAGAATCATCAAATAAACGATATTATTCTAAGTTGGCGAGAGACTCGAGCAGGTCAGACGTCCCTTTCTCTAAGGATATAGTCAGCAAATACGTCTCAATAGAAGTTTCTCTCTCACTTAAATAGACTTAATTGACTCATTCTCTGTTAACTTCGAAAATTATGTATCCAATTTGGAAATTGGAGTCAGCGTAAGAAAGAAACAATGCTACTAACTCTTTGAGTAACAAAAGGTCCAAACTTCTGGAAATGATGGAAATGGTAACTGCACTTTTTCTTTGTTTTATTTTTTTCCTTCTTTATTCTTAATTGAAACTACACAAAATTCGTATAATGTACACGAATGTTAATGTATTCAATATTGTGTGCACTATATATTCACTATTATGTGAATAATGTAATTACAAAGTATATTTATAGCAGATTAGTGTTTATAGAATATAGACAACATACTTTCCATCTTCAATTCCTATGCAGATTATCTCTTTCTTGTGGCTATCTCACTGCTTTCTTTTTTTTATTTTTTATTTTTTTATTTTATTTTATTTTATTTTTTTTTTTGTTTTTTTTTGTCAAGCGACACGATGTGAATCATAATTGACGTCTGATATGTGAAATTACCCTGAGCTGTCTGACACGACGTAAACTCATTCAGACTGAATAATTGCCAATTATAGAATTTGTGAATACGATTTTCTGAATCAATCATTCCCGTAGCATTAGATCGTGCTTTGAATACGTTCTAAAGTATATTCCCACTCAACTTGATTTCAATTTTCTTAGCAATATATATATATATATATATATATATATATATATATATATATATATATCAAGATATTGAATCAAAAATGTTTTTCATGGATTGTTAATTATATAGTTCTTCTTTTCTTAGGCTTTCATTTTCGTTTCCAATTGGTTAACAAATCCAGGATATTATAACCAATGTGTGTTATAATGCTAGAAACCTGACCTAACTATAAGTTTGCAGTATCATTTACTCAAACCGAGCAAGGTAGGCTAAGCACAAATTCATATGGTTCTGATTCAATGTTAAACTGTAGTTTCATCTCATGTAGTCTCAGTGCAACGTTAAGCAACAAACAATCCAAAAATAGTTGAATGTAGTTTATGTACTAGTATGTCCTAAAGTAAATAAAATACGATATCAATATAGAAAATTATTTCAAATTATAACTCTTGTATACTACTTTCCCACATAAGTATCTGCTGAAGTTTGAATCTAACTTGAAAGGGAAAACCTGCTTTCCTTATTTCCCTTTTCTCAGGCAACAGTTTCTAGAGTATGAACACATTTTGAGTTTCGAAATCAGTATGTTTGCGTACTTTGTTTTTTCTTACTTTTATGATATTAAACTCAATAAATTGCTAACCCAAGAGAAGATATCCACACCACGTCATCGGCTTCAAGTCGGCTTGTATGCAACAAAATGTTTGTACAAAGAATAGTATTGAAATAACGACGTTAAATAACGATTATTTTGGAAGTATTATTATTATTATTATTATTATTATTATTATTATTATTATTATTATTATTATTATTATTATTACATGCTTCTCGATAATTTGAATTCTAGTTGAAAATATAATTGCAGTATCATTGTTTTTCAGCACGCACATCTGAATATCGTCCACACTTCCTTTATTGTCATTACCAAAGACAGTTTACAAATATTTATTATTGTAAATGACCTCTGATATGACTTCTCGTGTACTTTATTGTTGAGAAATGAATACATATGTTGACATTTCTTATTTTGATCCTGCAAATTTACCTTTGAAATTCATTTTATTACTGTATTTACTCCAAATTTGTAGGTATGTTTGTTAACTCTGAAAATAAAAAATAAAAAAAAAAAACTTTAAAAAAAGCTGCAGGAGTTATCTATACACATGTTTATGGAACTACGGTTTTAATGTGGGTAAAGCATAAGGAAGGAAATTTGCATTCATCTTGAGATAATAAAACAATGAGGAATTTGAACATAACAGAAGAAGAAAGAAAGAAAATATTCGAAAAGTCGAGGTCAGATATGAAAATAGCTACAATTTGGTGCAATTTCCAATGAATCTATAATTTTGTCGTTCTTAAGTCAGTGCTGACTAAGAAAACACCTATAAGTTAAAGAGGATAACGTGGAATGCATCGTCAATAAACAGAATAAATAATACTCAAAGATGACACAAATATGAAATAAAAACACAAGGTTTCCAGATGTACTGAAAAACAATTAGGTCAGTGATGATTTTCTACGACAATATAGTGTAGTTTTACACTAACTATTTTTCTTTGTTTCTTTTCTGTTCTATTTTCTTTTGTAATAATTATTGAATATGATTCAATACAGGAATAGTACATATGGCCATCAAGCATTGCAAATTACTGAGTCTTTCATCACTGAGTGTTTTACTGCATTCATTATTATAGTGATGTTCAAAGAGTAGTACTAAAATGTGTCATAATTCTTGTAACCCAGAGGAAACAAAAAGTGTGGAAATATTTTTTTAATCGCATTTCTTACCTTTAGAGCGGCTTTAATTACATACGCAAAAGCTTCTATACGTAGTAATTCCACTTTTGCGGCGAACTCTTCGCACTTTGTTATCAATAGTTTAAATTGATCCCCGCATGAAATTTGAATGTACGTAAGATTTCCTTCAATGGAAAGAGATAATTTTGAAATGACAACCTGTGGTTCCTCAGAACCCAAAACTCTTTCTGCTAGGTAGTGAAAAGAATTTCCGACTGGAAACCCTAAGATCATCATTCCTCTCGATGAACATCTGTAGAGAAGAAATTCAATAGACTTGGAGATGTAAGCTGTAGAGAGAAGCAGAGAAATCTCGAGTACGAGAGCTCCTGAAATCCTAATTACTCCTTTGCCCAGAGTGGCAGGCTTTTAAGTTAGCGTCACTAATCTCCTGAGAGCCCAAACGAAAGGATTGAAGTGAGGCTCACCGTTCCATTTCATTTTCGATTCAATAAGACATTTTTTACCCTTGAGTTCTAGTACAGATGAAGATGGTATACGATCTTCCTAATATGTATAAAAGAAGTTACACTGGAGTGAAGCTTCTTATTTGTAGATTTCAATTTCAAACTCAAGTGAGCATTAGTCATAATTAACTACTGAATCGAGATAACAAAAAAATGTTATTAAATATAAAATTTTATTAATTTGCAATTAGCATGTAATATAATAAACGAAAATAAACAATCTATGAACATAGAAGCGGATCTTTCCGTTGAATAATAAGGACAAGAAAGACATAGGTAATGGATTTTCACTTTTTGACACTTGTTTCCCAGGAATGTGATAGAAAATAAAACTAAAGATCTAACCACTGACAACGTCAAATTGAAGTAATTCTGTTTGAAATTCTAAAGGGGATAATGGCCAATGTACTAGCAGCTCTTAAGGGAAGTTTCATCGCTACAAGCAACAACTTTGTCGCTAACTAATGTTATAATTATTGTATGCTCAACCCTGTGGCGACTGTAGCTCCGAGCCACAAACCAAGATTTAAGCACTTGAGAGATCGTTTAGACCGATTTGCTAATTTGCTTAATTAACAGCAGAACTACGGATTATTTTGCGAACCTTTTATACTTGTCTCGTTTCAAGTTAATACTCCAGAGAACAATTGTATTGCAATGTTCGAATGGTAAAAGTAAAAACGTTCCTGTAAATAAATTGCATTTATTCAGTTTATTGCGATTAAAGTATACAAAATATTCAGAAGTTAAAGTAATTGCTCATTGAATGAAAATTGTATGAAGGTATTACGGGACGTATTGGATTTTGAAGCCGATTTATTTTGATATTCCTATCGAACGATTTTCTTTGGATGAATGGAAAAACAATTATTATAGGAATGTATCACTTTATAGAATAAATTTAAATTATTTTCAATGAGCCGTGTGTATTTATTTATATATTTTGTCAACTCCGGTTTTGAGATTGCAATCAAATATGTGTTAGATTGGAACTTACAAGGGAACCTTCCGAAAATGATAGTTGCAGTGAAAGATGTGGCCTATGCCAATTGAAAGAGCTGTAACAGAGATGAGCATTCCCCAAAAATTAGCTGCCCATACCAATAGGCTCAAGAAATATAAGGGGTGGAAGTTCGGGAAACAGGAAGTTTGGACAAGAGGGAAAAGTGCAAATTCCGCAAAAAGAAAAAAAAGGAGGGCACGGCAAAATACAATGCTGACAAGTGATGTATAGAAAGAGACTTGCCACAATAGGGAACAAATGAAGGCCACCAGTGGGGTTAACAGTGTTGCCAACTGCAATGAAAAGTACATGTTTTGCAAAGAGCACTATATGAAGTGAGTGCAATATTCAGTGTCAACCTGTCATGTAGAACATAAGATATGGCGTGTATAATCAGTGGTACAATCTAACAAAAGAAAATAGAAAAAACAGAAGTACGAAAAATACGGAAAAGACGGAGTTAGCCATAATGCGCCACATTTGTTCACAGGCTGTGCATATTAGAATGAACAAAACAAGAAACACCGAATATGCAGGAAACCGACGTACCTAGAGTCGAAAAGAAAAACGAGTTCCAAAGTTGGCAACACTGGCAATGAACATCCAGACAAGTCTAATATAGTTAGGCCACTCGCTTCACAAAAAAGAAAATTCCGGCAACAGGCATCACTCGGAATGCATCAATGCTAGAGTAATTGAGGCAATGTCAAGTCGGGGAACATGAAATGGTTAGATTGAGCTAACAACCGATAATAGAAGTAGTGAACATTATGTCATGGTTGGGTCGTATGTGGGAATATGCAGGGTGTCCCACCAAACTTTGTGACCTAAAAGATTTGCGAAACGAACAAAAATGTGACGGATCTAGTTGTGCAGGAATGTACCAATGTCAAGGGGTGATAAAAGTCTGTGAGAAGCAAATGCCCCCAGGATCCCCATCATAGGGCCCCAGGAGCCAACTTCAAATTTTCAAATGGAAACAGGGACCGAGTGGTATCTCTCTCGATAGATCATGAAATGTGCAACATCATCTATAGGAAACATTTGCTATATGAAGCATGTTTTTCAAAATGGCCGCCACAAGTATATGTTGTGTCTTAACATGGTATCGAACATTGTGATCTCAAATTACTGCGAAGCGAAAAGAGTTGTTGCAAATCCAATTGCACAGGAATGTACTCATGTCGAGGGTCAAGAGAACTTTGCAAGAAGCAAGTCCCCCAGGGCCCGCATCATAAGGCTCAAGGGGTCAACCGCAACATTTCAAATGGGAACAGGGGGCGAATATTTCTCTGGATAGATACAACACCGCCTATAAGAAACACGGGTTTCAAAATGGCCGCCAAAAGTGCACGTTGTTCTTGTCACCGAGCAGATATTTTTGGCGGCCATTTTGAAATCTCGTAATGCGTTGTTGCATATTCCAAGATTTATCGAAAGAAATATAACTCGACCGATGGTGCTATTTGAAATTTTGAAATTTGGCACCTGGGAACCTATGATGGGGGACTTGGGGGCACTAACGTCTCACAAAAGTTTGTCGCCCGCTGACATGGGTACATTCCTGCACAACTGGATGTGTCACATTTCTTTTCGCTTTGAAACTATTTCAGTCGCAGAATTAGGTGGGATACTCTGGATATATCATATAGGCGGTGATAGTATTGCAGACAGCAACACACAGCAGATCAAGCCTTTGATTATGTTTGCTTTCTACAGATGTGGATATGTGATAGAAAGACCACCAAAGGTTCCGACATCTCTAGAGTACTGTTTCGAGACATTCACAGGCGATAATTGTACCATGTGTGACGGATTGGCAGTATTCCGCTGTGCTCACTGCAAATGTATCTTCTGTTTGGACCATTGTCTCATCGAACAATTGCACGTACAATGTGGACGAGCATGTACAAATGATGCAAAGGCTAATAACTGTTGCCGGAATTTTCTTTTTGTGAAGCGAGTGGCCAAACTATAATAGAATTGTCTGGATTTTCATGGCCAGTGCTGCCAAATTTGAAACTCGTTTTTCTTTTCGACTTTAGGTACGTCGGTTTCCTGCATGTTTGGTGCTTCTTGTTTTGTTCATTATAATATGCACAGCTCGTGATCAAATGTGGCGCATTATGGCCAACTTCGTCTTTTCCATATTTTTCGCACTTGTTTTTTCTATTCTCTTTTGTTAGATTATACACGTCATATCTTATGTTCTACATGACAGATTGACACTGAATATTGCAGTCACTTCATATAGTGCTCTTTGCAAAACATGTACTTTTCATTGCAGTTGGCAACACTGTTAACCCCACTGGTGGCCTTCATTTGTTCCCTACTGTGGCAAGTCTCTTTCTATACATCACTTGTCAGCATTGTATTTTGCCGTGCCCTCCTTTTTTTTTTTTTTTTTTTGCGGAATTTGCACTTTTCCCTCTGTCCAACCTTCCTGTTTCCCGAACTTCCACCCCTTATATTTCTTGAGCCTATTGGTATGGGCAGCTAATTTTTGGGGAATGCTCATCTCTGTTACAGCTCTTTCAATTGGCATAGGTCACATCTTTCACTGCAACTATCATTTTCGGAAGGTTCCCTTGTTAGTGGTCAGTTTGTAAACGAAATATACCTTTAAATTTATTGCTTATTTTAAGAAATCATCCTTTTTAGAATTAAAAAATACATTTTTTGTGGGTCTGGACTATTAGCAGCTGTGTATAATAAGAGTGTATTTTCATTCTCATTCCACAAGCACCTCACCTAACTGGCACTTGAGATTTCTGAATTAAGTATTGCATAAACAACGAACAAGCTTTTTTTTTTTTGTTGTTGTTGTTGTCCGAAGCAAAATTGTCCTAGCCGATGACAGGAACAGGCCAGCATTGTACAAATCCAAAAAGAAGGATTAAGGAAGGATAGAACAAAAGTTGATCTATTCCATTAATGGCAAGGATGGACAAATACGTGAAGGTTTGCAGGTACTTCCCCAATTTGTTCAGCATTATAAAAAACTGTAAGCAGAACTTCAGATAATGAATGAGGATGAACCTATTTTAGACTTTATCCCTTCAATCGTAGATGTTAATGCTCAAGAGTATCTAAACAGTCCCTTTACCATCGATGAATTTGAGACGTCAATTAGATTAGGCAAACGTGGCAAATCTACTGGAATTGACTCTCTTCCATTAGAATTTTTTCTTAGTGTCATTGATATTCTTGCCCCCTTTCTCATGGATCTCTTCAATGAATATCGAGAAAATTTTACTTTCGGAGAATCTCTCACAACGGGTATTACTGCTTTAATACCTAAAAAGCCTAACTCTACGTCTATTGATAATTATCGCCCGATCAGTCTTTTACGTGCAGATTTAAAAATCTTAACCCGATTTCTAGCGCTTCGTATGAACAATTATATGGGAGAGTTACTTAGTTCCTGTCAATGCGGTCATGGACACGTATGGCAAGATAGCCGCCCCCCACTTTAGAGAATTGAAACAATGACTAGGTCATTCGTTTGTGTTACGTTTGTACCGTTTGTACCGAAAATATTTTAGTTTGTACCATTTTTATAGGGTTACTTGAGAGGTCAACTGGGGGGCTATCTTGGCGCCAAGTAGCCCCCCCGTATCACAGTACAAAAAATTGAAATACACCATTCGAAAGGAAATCGTTTGTGCCGTTTGAATCGAAAAAAAGTTGTGTTTGTACCCTGATAATTTTCGAGAAAGAGTGGATGGCATTTAAGGGGCTATCTTGTACGCAAGATAGACCCCCTAATGTGTACTTTTTCTTTGCCCATTAGTAAGTATTATGTGTTTATTCATGTGAATTTGTGTATTTAGAACTCTGGTTGTACATATCCAAATAAAAAAAAAAGAATTTGTTGGGAATAACTCAACGTTAAAATTGATTCGGCGAGTGGGAAAACATTGTGAGTCCAAAATAAGCCATTTTGAGCTAAAGGTAAAAGCCATTTTGAGGTAAATAACACTAAATATGTAGAACTACAAGCTGTAGTGAAGAGCAGTACAATTTTCAAGACCTCGCACGTTATAGCAGAGTGCTGTAATGTCGACTGTAAATTTGTGGCATTAACAAATGAAAGTTCTTTCTTCAAATATCTCAAAATGCATTTTGTAGACTAGTAGTGTTTTTCCACTCAACGATTCAATTAAATTTTCTCCATTTGTGCCCTTTTCCGTAAATAAATACCGTAAAAAGAATTACAAAGTGTGTACAAATTCAGAAAGAAACTGGATTTATAGAAATAATCTTAAACAAAGAAAAAATTTAAAAAAATGAAATGTTTGCTCACCTAAACTGCGTCCATCCACGTTTCAGCTATACACCAACTGAAGAAATTAACTGTTTATATCTGTCACATTAACGGCTTGAGAAGCTTGCCGCTTTCATAGACAATAGACGAAAGGAAGTAGGTCATTGCTGAATAATACTTATTTACTTACGGAAAAGGGCAGAAATAGAGAAAATTTAATTGAATCGGCGAGTGGAAAAACAGTACTAGTCCACAAAACGCATTTTGAGATATTTAGAAAAAGAACTTTCGTTTGTTAATGCCACAAATGCACAGTCGCCATTATAGCATTCTGTTATAACGTGCAAGGTTTTGCAAATTGCACTGCTCTTCATTACAACTTGTAGTTCTACATCTTTAGTGTCATTTTTGCCTTTACTTCAAAATAGCTTATTTTGGACTCACACTGCTTTCCCACTCACCGATTCAATTCTAACGTTGAGATATTTCCGATCTTTTTTTATTTGGATATGAACAACCAGAATTCTAAATACGCATCAATTCACATGAATAAACACATAATACTTATTAATGGGCATGGAAAAAGTACACATTAGGGGGGCTATCTTGCGTACATGATAGCCCCCAAATGTCATCCCCTGTTTCTCGAAAACTATCAGGGCACAAGCAAAACTTTTCTCGATTCAAACGGCACAAACGACTTGCTTTCGAATGGTGTATTTCAATTATTTGTTCTATGATACGGCGGGGGGCTATCTTGGCGCCAAGATAGCCTCCCGTGCCAAATGTCATCCTCTGTTCCTCGAAAACTATCAGGGTACAAACAAAACTTTTTTCGGTACACTGTTAAAAATGGTCTCTTAAATTCGAGAAAACAATCCTCGTATTTGAGAACATCGGTTTCTTATCTGTGCACCGAGTAATACATTCTTAAAAGTGAGATTTTGTTTTTCTCAAATGATTTTGAGAAACAATTACTCAAATGCAAGGAACTATATCTCATTTCTGAGGGTGCAAATGCTTTCTCAAATTTGAGAAAAAATGCATTTTTTTCTTAAAATTAAGAAAATAACATCTGAGGATGAGTCATACAATCCCAATTTTGATAAACACATTTCTCAAAAAAGTTGAGAAATGTTATTCTCAAGAGCAAAAAACGATGCACAGGAAAGGGGTTCTCAAATACGAGAAGAAGAAGGAAAAGACTATAAACAAAATATAAACATGAAAACATCAAACTATAAACACACATAAAATTTATATTAAATAAACATCTACAGTTATATAGTTTAAATTATAACACATTTAAACCTTCATTTCAGCGTAAGGAAATTTCTCGAAGACCACGAACACGTATTTTAAGTACAGCACTTATTCCTACCGCAACAGACAGTTGAACATTTTACTTATGTCACTCTCCACTTTCTCGAGATTTTTTCTTTTTATCGACGTGGGTTTACCCAAGAATCTCTCGTTTCCTCCAACATTATATCAACTTCCTGATAATTCAGATTCAAGAATTATCCGTCTATTTGAGCCTAACAGCAATAATTTCTGCTGGAGTGTAACGTCCCACGACTATGCTACGAAGCTCAGGGAGACGTTACGATCATAATGAGCGAAAATGGTGTAATGACGAAAGTAAGAGAATCTCAATAAAACATACATATGGTGTTTACTCACACAACCCATTTGGTGGAGCTGGAATAAAACCAGAGACCCCATGCATCGAAGACGAGTTCTACCACCGAGTGATCACGGTCCAATATGCCTACTTATCTGCCATAAACAAGTTTCCAATATGAGAAAACACCGTGTGTGTGTTCTTTTCCAGAATTCTGCAGAAGTGTCCAAGTTCAATACGAGGACAAATTGTATTACCTAGGTAAAATTTGTAAAATGCACCCTAAAATTAGATAAAAATTTACATACAAGTAGCGATTTCGGGGAAGGTTCGGAGATCCAGGACTCACCCCCTACCTTCCACCTTCTTCATTACGGCAGGGGCATGCGACAGTTTCTGCCCCTCACAAATATGCTGAAACTCCACTGCTAAGAACACAAACCCACATCATGCAAAACTGCCAAGAAACATACGTCCACATTTTCATTACACCATTATTATTCAACTATATCACTTTCTCCCTTGGCCTTGGAACACAATCTTGGGACGTTAAATTAAAAAAGAATGAAACGAAATGTTTGTGTTAACGTCCCAAAGTTATGACAGTTTGGTTAAAGGAGACGATGATGAGAATAAATGAGATAGTGGCATAAAGAAAATTGGGAGAAACAGAAGAACCCGGAAAAACACCAGACTGTTTATCCACCGCAGAGCTCACTTTCCGCTAATTGGGATCGAACCAAGGGTCTCACGCACCAGAGGTGAACGCTCTACCACTGAGCTACCGCGACCCCTACATTAAGTATTTAGGATTTAAATTTCTGGCTTTACGTTATCTAAGGCCATTTAGCCCTTTACGGTTTGAGGGATGACGTCCCTCAGCGAGCACACAATCCGGGGAAAGGGAAGGAAGGAAGCGGCCTGGGACCTATAAGTTAGGTACCACCCCGGCATTTACCTGGTGTGAATGAGGAAAAACTCATTCAGGGTGGCTGGGCTGAAAAATCGTTTTACATCCCCCACCGGAAATCGAACTCGGGACCACTCGCACCAAAGGCAAGAGCGTTAGCGACTACGCTACGCGGGGCTACCTCTACGTTAACTTAAGAACAAATGTGTAGGGAGAGTACTATGCTACAAACAACCTGCAAACGTATGCCATTTCATTAAAACGAAAGTACCTTTGCATTACAATTCCATAATAATAATTCTAACTACACAGATGATTTATCAGTCCTTTGTTTCCGTACATAAGCTATTTTGCACCTTATAACGAATGGCAAAGGGTGTAAAACATTGACATGTTTCCCCATTCTATTGTAATATAGAAAACAAGTGCCCTACAGAGCTCTAATCCGCCTTCACTTGTTATTGCTGCATTTGTTATTATGTAAATTGAGTATGAGCTTTATTACATAAAGAAGCCAACATAGCCGCTACTATAGCCTATATAACCCATATGTGGGGCGTCAGTATTCTACAACCTAACGAATGTATTACAGTATCTTTTAGTCTATGGTAGTATGTTTACAATTCACCTAAACTTACGTTCGAAAGCTGATATGATGCTCCTCGTCACTATCACCTGATGTGTATCCATACGCCACCTCAGCTGTATCACCGTATACCTACTCATATCCATTCGCACTCTGCTACAACTAAAATCCTTTACCTCGTTTCATGTATAGTAATTAAGCCCTAGCAATATTACTCCTTAGTAAAACATAGTAATATTACTTCGGTGATATTGTTACGTAACTTTTTAATCATCTATTATATTACAAATCACGCACTATTTCCTTCTGATTTTTTAAGAAATGAGAAAATCTCATAAATGGGAACCTGAAAATTTGCCTTCAACTCACAAATGAAAACATGTTTTAAAATAATGAGACATTTTTCCTCAAATATGAGTAAAAATGACTTATTTTGTTTTGAACATGCATTTTTCTCATTTCTGAGCAAGGAAATTTTTAAGAGTGTACAAACGGTACAAACGATTTGCTTTCGAATGTCGTATTTCAATTTTTTTTGCTGTGATACGTGGGGTTATCTTGCCGCCAAGAACCCCCCCCCAAAAAATGTCATCCCCTCTTTCTCGAAAACTATCAGGGTACAAACAAAACTTTTTTTTCGGTACAAATGGTACAAACGATTTGCTTTCGAATAGGGTATTTCAGTTTTTTGTTCTGTGATACGGGGGGGGGGCTATCTTGGCGCCAAGATAGCCCCCAGTTGACCTCTCAAGTAACCCTATAAGGAAAATTGTACAAACGAAAATATTTTCGGTACAAACGGTACAAACGTAGTACAAACGAATGGCCTAATCATTGTTTCCATTTTCTATAGTGGGGGGGTATCTTGCCATACGTGTCATGGACGACATGCGCTACTTTATGAAGCTTTAGCTACGGTAAGAGGTTTTATAGCCTATCATGAGACTGTCGCCCCTACCCCTGTGGCCATTTTATCCACTCATATCTCACAAGCTTAAGACAGGGTATCACACGAATATCTCTTTAAAGTTCACCACAAATTTGGATTTAATGGCACTTTTCTGTCCATGCTTCAGGGAATGCATCACAACAGAATAACTAAGTTAAAATCAATGTCGGTTTAAGCTCAGTTATCCCTTTGTGTACTGGAATTCCTCAAGGTGGCACAATATCCAGTATTCTATTTAGTCTCTCAATCGCACCTCTAATATACGCGGCATAGACCAAAATCAATGGCATCAAAATTTACCACGTTTCTCTTTCAGTTGCGAGCTACTTAGATGATGTCCACCTCTATGTGAACAGTATTTCCACCCTCGATGATATTCAGAGTCTTTTTGACACGCATCAAAGTATTTCAGAAGCAAGATTAAATAAACAAAAAAAAAAAAAAGCTCCTCTGTATTCATCCCAAATACCAGAATCAATACAGTGCGTACTACACGGCTGTTAATTCAGTCAACATTCTGGGTATTGAATGGTTCAATAACATCAAACATATTTCAATTATGATATAATAGCACGCAAAATACGTGGTCTTTCATACGACATAAGCCTCGCAATATGAACATGATCAGCAGAAATTTCTTTCTTAAAAAAAAAAAAAGCCCTCTGTGGTTGTTTGCTCTATTTTTCCTCTCCCCCAGAAACATACAAATTCCTCACTAGGCAAGCTTTGTTCTTTTTGTGGCATAATAAAGTGCTTCGAGTTTCACGTGAGCAAAAAAATGAAATCTTTGAGTTTTACGTCCCACGGTTATGCCGGTTAGGCTAAAGGAGACGGTGATTATGAGAAATGAATGAAATGGTGGAATGAAGAAAGTGGGGGGAAACGGGAGAACCCCGAGAAAACCCACGCACACGGTGTTTGTCCACCACAAAGTTCACTTGGCGGGAGCAGGGTTTGAACCCTTCACGTGAGCAACTCGTGCTATCCCAGCAAATGGTGGAATCGCATTCCAAGATATAGCAATGCAAGTACAAGCACTACTTTTGAAAAGAAACACCGACGTGTTTACGAAGATACGAACAGTTTCTCTAGTAATGTTGTGTCTGCTTGTTTAGCTTGCGTCGACCTCGAAACACCTATTACTAGTTTTTTTTTTTCTTGAGAATATAAATTCCCACACTTGCGAGAACCAGTTCTTGATATAGCCTATGGGTTGACTGCCCGAAGACAATTTAGACCTCATGCCTGTTATAGCAATTTATCGCCGTTCCATACAGACACAACACTTTGTCACGCCTCATATTCAATTGAAAGAACCACACCTTCGCTGGCTTTATATTTTGCCAAATATTAATGTTCCTTTCTTTAACTACTCAACAGAAATCGCTTTGGTATTTTATAGTAAACAACAAATTTGAAACGCTAGACAGACTCTTTCACTTAGGAATACGCTAGACCGACTCTTTGAAGTAGGAATTGTGGATCACAATATATGCTTTCACTGCAATCACATAGATACTCATGAGTATCGCTTACAAGTTTGTACAGACATTCAAAATATCCGACAACATTTTAGCCTACTTATAAGAAAGAATTGTGGCTCGTCTCCACATACATTACGGCTACCAATATTCTTATTTATCCTGATTTTAATTACTTTCCTAAAGCAAAAATAACAGTGTAATTTGGGTCGCTGCATATACTCTTCTATATGTGCTTACCACACATCGACCATATCATGTCGATGTGTATTCGTCTTATCTCCGACACCATTTACAGAAAATTCCTGTGCAGTGTAAACAAAAATATTTTGCAAATCATTTAGTTGTCTTCGCTTCATAAACTACTATCTACTTTTCAAAATTGTCAATTCTTGTCTATATTTTAATAAACTTGTTTTCTATCCACTGAACGAAAGCCCAATGTAATGACTATAATCCCTTTGCAATAATTTGGTCCTCTTACCTTCATAACACTTGTGTTACTATTCATAGTTGTCAATTTTTCCTTCCTTATTTATTTGTTCTTTCATTTTTTTCCATTTTGCTTTTACATATTTTTTTCAACTACATTGCTTTTGTGTTGCTTTTGTAACTGCCCAATGTCGCTGTAATTAAATTGTCAATAAAGTCTTTAAAAAAAGGTCGAAAGAGCACTCGCCTAGAAATCATAGGATTGATGGTTCGCGGCCACCCCAGGATTTTTTTTCACTTTTTAAAAGTGTTTTTTTTAGACTTACCTTAATGTAAACAAACTACGCACTTAGACGATTTAACATATTGTGGGGAGTAATTTTTGTGGTTCAACGGCGTTTCGTCGCATCTCTGCCGCTGGTGGTATAATTTTCAAAACGGAAGTGGCGCTACCGAGAATCGTCGCTTCGGGGCCGCCAATTTTTGACAAGATATCGCTCGTTACCCATCGGTGGTCCACCGACACTTACGGCATGGGGAAAGTACGCTTATAATAATAATAATAATAATAATAATAATAATAATAATAATAATAATAATAATAATAATAATAATAATAATAATAATAATAATAATAATAGTAGTAGTAGTAGTAGTAGTAGTAGTTTAGCTTCACTGTGTAGTTGTTATTCGAAGAATAATAATAACAATATGCAGAGCCAATCTAACGAACGTTTTTTGAAGATTAGACAGTTCCTCCATTTACGCTTCCTTTCCAGAAAATCCACGCACGTGATGTTTATCAACCATAAAGTCCGTATGACATTAGAGGATCGATCTATGTATACATAAAAGTCGGGACCAGTACTACACATGCTACTGTTCAATAACTGAAGCTTGTATGCAGCGTTACAAAAAATATTTAGTTATGTCTAGTGCGCGTGGACATAGGTTCAAGTCCGTTGGGGACCATAGAACACATTGGTTCTTAACATACTTTAGCCAAAAGTGAAAGTCCCATCGTTAGGAGCCCAAGTATTCGTTTTAGTCTTTCGTATTAATTATGATTGTTAATGTTTTGTACCGGTAATTCCTATTGTCTTTACGTATTGCTATTTTCTTTATTTTAAAAATATATCCAAATAAATTCGACCATAATTACTGTTATTTGGAATGTAAATGCCATTTACAATTGATAAATAACAGAAATTTAACGTTTCTACGTAGCAGAAAAAAAAAGTTTTAAAAAAGTGGGACAATCGGGGTTACAACCCATACTCATGGACATCAAAGGTATTATAACCAGCTGCCGAAAACCACTTGGCCATATTGATTACGCTCAGTAACACATAATGTATTTAGGTTCAATATTGCCACTATTGGGAGTGTGCGTTCGAATACCAAAACTTCCACTTTTTTTTTTTTAAGTTTACATTCAAAGTAACAGTAATTATGGTGGAATTTATTTGAATGTAACTTTAAAATAAAGAAAAGAATAAAAACAATACGCAAGGACAAAAATTACCGGTACCAAATAATATCAATAATAATTACTACGAAAGATTAAAACGAACACCTGAGCTTCTAACGATGAAACTGAAAAGTTTGGTTAAAGTATGCTAAGATCCACTGTATTCTATAGTTCCCAATGGACTTGAACCTATATCCACGAGCACAGGACGTAAGTAAATATTTGTGTTACGCTGCACACAAGTTTGAGTTATTCAACAATAACATGTGTAGTGTTGCCACGAGACGAGACATTTCTCGTGTCCCGTCTCGTCTCGTCTCGTAAACGAGACGAGACACGAGACGAGACGGAACCCTTTTAGACGAGGCACGAGACGAGACAGACTGCTTGTCCCGTCTCGAAAACGAGACGAGACACGAGACGAGACGAGACGCCTTGTGAAATGTCTCGTCCCGTCTCGTGTCTCGAAAATGCAAACGCTGGCGGGAATGGCCAAGATTGAAATTGCCACTGGTCATATAGATTGCAAAAGGAAAATCCCCTTTATGAGAAAACATGTTGAAAAGCCTTCATAGAAAAGTGTCCTCTGTCTATTGAATGAATCAATCGAGATACATGAGCTTCCAGGAATATCATCCTTAATGTCTTGTCCCCAATTCCCCTTGCTGTAAACTGAGGAATTCTCATTTTTTTTTTTCATTTCTGGCTGGAATGATGACAAACAAAATCAAAGACAGGGAAGATTTTTACAAGGTCAAGAAATCGAACTACCATCCCATCTATTCAATTTGAAAACTGGATAAGGTCTACACTCATTACAGGCTGTAGTTGAAAGTTCTGGTTGAGATGGCGGATTCTCTGGTGGCGGTGTTCTTTTTGCTATATGAACCGAAATTAACCGAAAACGGCAATTGAAGTATGTCATCTTGTAAATAAAATTTTGTCTTCTCTCTCGTTCTCTCTCTCTCTCTCTCTCTCTCTCACACACACACACACACACATACACATAAAAATACACTTTTACCATTTTACCAATCGCTCGCTTATTATACAGCAGTCATGTTGTAAAATTCACCTCTTCGTTTGGAAGGCGAGCGCAGGACAAAAAGAAGCAGATATTATCGACGAACCCTTCAAATTGTTTGCTTTCAGCAAATTTATGATACTAACAATAACACTTTAAATGAAGAGGTTTTACAGGGGGACCTTCGTTTTGTTACGCGGAAATGTTTGATCTGACCAGTGTGCGAAATTGCCCTCTGCTTCCAAGGTTCGCCGACCCTTCTGTTTCTTTCCTCTTTTAAGGTCGCGGCATAACTACCCTTCTTTGAAAACCGAAGATGCAGTAAAATTGTGACGTCACGGCGGGAGCAGAAACAGCTTTCGCCCAAGGTTCTTGTCATTCACCCTTGTTTGTTTCTTTGATTTTTGCAGGAAAGTGAGTGATTCTTGCTTTCCTGTATTAAGAAAACATTAATTACGGTATGTGCTCGTGTTAGCATATAAGCATGTCGAATTCTACACTAAGTATTTGTCGCAATTATAGTAGAAATACTACGGGTTCCAAAGTTATTTATCACGTATTTCCCTCGGTTCCTTTGCGGAAAGTTTGGCGAAAGAAATGCTGTCGGAAAGATATCTTTAAAGTTGAAAACGCCAGCGTCTATTCCGATCATTTTATTCCCGAAGCTTATGGACATAATTTAAAATGTGAGCTTCTAAATATTCTACCCAAGAAAAAGTTTAAACAAGACGTGCCTTCACTAAACTTACCTTTACTATACGGAACCGTGTTGATGTAAATAATGAAAGAATTAAATGTACGGAAGTTAGGTGTTTAAAGAAAAAACAAATCAGACATTGGGGTGCAGCCAGATGAAATAACTATTGTGACTGAAATAAAAAAAATAAAAAAACTCTTTGTTTATGTTATTTTTCGTTTGTTTTGTGGAGAGTGAGGGGCATAAACCAAAGGAAGAGCTCTCCTTTTTGCGTAAAGAGAACGAAAAACTGAAGTCGAACAGTATGTACAAAGCCAAATAAATATGTTTACAAACGAAGTTAAAAGAATTGGAAAGCAAATATAATAAAGAATTAATTTCAAAGGCCAGTTCTAAAATATAATATTGTGATCGTTTCAATAAAGTGGTTAATAACCGGTGGTGGATATATTATGAAAAAGTTTTATACAGGGCCAAGTAAATATGCTAATGAATGGCAAGAAAAAACTAAGATGGATTGATTAAGATATCATTCGTGCATTAACACAACATGCCTCATTGATAAATTATACAATCATCTGCGGTTACAAGTTCGAATCCCCGTACCCAATGTGTCAACATTTCGACGTTGTATGATTGCAAATAGATCACGACAATATAAGAAACTTTAATCCAAAATGGCCACCCAAAAATCAACTTTCTTTAGACCACTAGCTAATCTAGGTGTACTGTCATGAGTTTGTTACACAAACGGGGCAACCACCATATAGTGGCACACACCTCGCGGTTATGGGAACAGATTTGTACCATGGAGGTGAAGACTGGCCCCAAGTATTCTTTGGTCCGATGTGTCGTTCAGCTCCCATTACTATGGCACTTTAAGTAGAGCTTACTGTGCAGTAACATATAAAATTTCAATCAAATACTTTCCATTACTCAATAAAATTATTTGGTTCCGAGCTTTTTTTAAAAAAAAATAATTGCAACAAATCTAAACATGCTAAAATGAAAAGTAGTTTTTGGATTGGTATGGAAACCTAAAGGCTGGAATATATGAAATCAAAGTGTACACACATATCTATCTCTCTATCTCTCTATTTATCTATATATCTTTCCATCTCTCTCTCTCTCTCTCTACATATATATATATATATATATATATCTTTACAGACACTATAAAGCAAGTGGGCTGATAGTATACGATAGTGTCGTGGATGGTGACACCTTTACATCGAACTTTGCTTGTCGTGCAAACATTATTTGACATTAGTGTCTTCATCTTCAACGTACCTATGAGCAATTTTCTGTATATTCGTGTATTGAAACTGGTGAAACAAATTTCAATGTTTCAGAATGTAAAAAAAAAAAAAAAAAAAAAAAAAGCCAGGGTCGAGAAGCCTCAGACAAGTAACAGCAGAGGTATATTATCTTGTAAATTATTTGTCCTTGCCTTGTGAGCTTATTTGAATTTATTTTTAAGACCTTTAGGCAACTTTGGCTCACCCCGAATGGATGATGATGGGAAAATTAGTGGAATGAAGAAAGTGGTAGGATACTAGACAACTTCGAGAAAACACACACATTCGAAAAATGAAATGAAATGAAATGAAATATTTGAGTTTTAGGTCCCACGGTAATACCGGTTAGGCTAAAGGAGACGGTGATGATGAGTAATGAATGAAATGGTGGAATGAAGAAAGTGGGATGAAACGGGAGAACCCCGAAAAAACCCACGCACACGGTGTTTGTCCACCACAAAGTTCACTTGGCAGGGGCTGGGATCGAACCCGAGACCCCAAGCGCCAGAGTTGAACGCTCTACCACTGAGCTACCGCGGCCCCCACACACATTCGATGTTTGTCCACCACAAAGCTCACATGGCACTAACCGAGATCGAACCGACTACCACATACACCAGAGGTGAAGGCTTCACGGTGTAGTTACCGTGACATTTCTTGTCTTTGTGTTCTGGTTAATACTTGTAACTTAGTTGGATCTTGATTAGCATGGTGCAGCCTGCTACATTTAACTTTCGTTCCCATGGTATGCTGCTATATTTTTTACGAGACAAGACGAGACAAAACGAGACAAACGAGACGAGACGAGACGAGACGGGACAGAACCTCTCGAGACGAGACACGAGACGGGACAGCACATTTTTTCGAGACGGGACACGAGACGAGACATGCTTTGCACGAGACGAGACGAGACAGCCTGAAGTCTCGTCTCGTCTCGTCTCGTGGCAACACTAAACATGTGTAGTGCTGGTCCCAACTTTTATGTATACATAAGATCGGTCCCATCTAATGACCATCTAATCACGGTTTGATTACACTGGAAAGAGAAAACCATGAGAAATGTAAGCAGTAATATAGAATGCTTTTAGTGTTGCTCTGACAGGGTTGCATCTCGTCTCGTACTTTTAGGGTATCTCGCCTCGTCTCGAAAACGAGACGACAATAGATTTTATAATGAGACAGTCTAAAATGTCGTGAGCACCAATATAAGTATATACTGTAGTTCTTAACGCCAATGTACAGACCTGCACGCTCGAATTTTTGAGCCGAAGTAGAAGTCCAACCCGGGTAGTGATGTCAACTGGCTCGGATCGGTTCAACTGAGCGAACAGCTCGAGCCGGCTTGGTGGAAAAAAAGAGCCATCGGCTCTGTTCAATTCAGGCGGTGGCTTGAGCTGCCTTGGTTGGGACGAGCCTTCGATTCTGGTCAATTGAGTTGATGGCTTGAACCGACTTGGTTGGGACAAACCATCAACTCAGCTCAATTGAGCTGATGGCTCGAACCAGCTCGGTTGGGATGGGCAAGCAACTCGGCTCATGTGAGTCATCAGTTCGAGCCAGCTCCGTTGAAACGAGTCCATCGACTCGGTTCGACTCAGCTCAACTAAGACGATGGCTCGAACAGGCTCGGTTGGGGTGAGCAATCAGCTCGGTTCAGTTCGGCTCGGGTGAGCATCGGCTTGCTCAGGTGAACTGTTGGCTCGGCTCCCTCTTCAGTTCGGCGCAGAATTGAATGAGCTGTGAACTGAGCCGCTCGAGCCGTTCACAGACCCTATACCTGGACCGAACAGTTTTGAACATGTTTTCCCGGCGTCCCACAACTTTTAACAATTTTTGGTTCGAGCCCGAATACTTCTTGCTCCGGAACTCAAACCCAGAACCTCGCGACCGATGTCCTTCCCTCCTGGAGACTTCTCGACGACCGAGATCGACAGTGAAGTCAACTCGCTTTAGTATTTAGATACAAACCGCCTTATCATTTATGATTTCAGTGTTGTTTTAATAATAATAATAATAATAATAATAATAATAATAATAATAATAATAATAATAACAAGAACAAGAAGAAGAAGAAGAAGTTGTAGTAGTATCATTGATAACTATATTGTCTATGTAGGACACTTGAAGAGAGTACTTGGAGCTACACACAGGATTTAGCTCGAATTGGCTCGTTTTTGCTCGAATCGACTCAAAGCTCGGCTCGAATTCGAGTCGAGTTTTCAGTTGAGTTCGAAGAAATGTTTCGAGTTTAGTTCTCGAGTTGAGCTCAGGGATGTATGTTTCGAGTCGCGTCGAGTTTCAAAGGAAACTCGCTCAAACTCGCTCGTGCCAATCCCTAGCAACTTCATGCTGCTGTTCTAGCTGCTCTGCCAATCGTAATTAATATTGGAGCATGCGTTAGTTGGGTTGCCTAACTCATGGATTATGTGGCTTACTGTACGTGTAGGTATATTAATGTAAGGGCTATTCAGTAAATATAGGAACAAAATTGTCTGAGTCGTTTCAGAAAAAAAAAATCATCAGGATAAATCTCACCCCCAAGAGTAAAGTACCTTTTGTGTATGTTTCAATGAAAAATGACTTATCCCATATTGTAGGTTTCTTAATGGAACATTTGTTGTGAAATATAAATAAAATTCACTGCGTCGATCTTGAGAACATCGTCCCCGAAAAACACACCTTCAAGAGTAAAATACATTTTCTGGATTCTTTCCCGGAAAACGAATTATACAATAATGTAGGGTTGTTAATGACATATTGATTTAAGGAAAATAAAACAAAATCTTTACAGCCGTCCTTGATAAAAAAAGTCATTTTTTTTATTTCCACCCTTTAGTAATATACCCTAATTTGGAGGGGGTAGAAAGAAAATTCGAAAAATCTTTTTGGAAAGCTTACTAACAATATTATGTTTAAAATCTGATATTGATACTTCGAATGATATAACTTTTAGGCATTGTACCTCAGGAAAAAGGAACAGACAGATGGATAGACATTGAAAACTTACTTTCTTTCTGTATTAAAGACTATTAAACATGTAAATCCGCTGAAATCTGAAATTATATATTGTTTCGCAATCACCATACTTTTTCGCTCCTATCGTCGCTTGAAATTAAAAGTGTATTTCCTGAACAAATTTTGCAAATGAAATAATGAAAAAGATCTGTTGTAATATCACTAAGTACCCACAAATATAATACACATAACAATTCATTTTTTTGTTTGTTTATTAATCGTGTGTTTTAAGTAAATAGTAGTAGTGTCAAATATATTAAGACTCCAAGTCAAAGTGAAACATTGTCACAATGTTTCTTCTGCAATTTATTTTAAAGTTTTTGATGTAATGAATTGAACGAGTGACTATTATTTCCCCATTTTAATTCAAATCAATTGCGATTTCACTTCTAAGATCACTACTGTTTTCAGGCAATTAAAGATCGTCTTGTCGGTGGATATTCTCGAGGTACTTCCGTTTCCTCATACTTTCTCATTCCATCAATTCTTTCATCATTCACTTAACTTAATCATCGTCTCCCTTAGCCTAAAGGGCCTAATCGTGGGAGGTTAAACTCAAATGTTTCATTTCATTTCATATTCAGGCAATCTTTATATTGTAGTATATACGACTTATAATTATAGGGATATACATTAACATTGCTTAATAAATCATGTGTATTCCAAACCTAAATACAAATCAGATCTTAGCCTCATTCGTATAAAACAGTAAGCTATGTTTTAAGTGATATCGTTGCTGCCGGCGTGATGTCAAACAGTCTGAAGCATTTTTTAGGTTGACGATCGTTAGACGAAACTCATTATAAGTTCAAATCTCTGTGCATCGTATGGTCACTTTTAACTGTCTCGAAGTCTCTGTATTACTATCCCTCTCATATTATATTAAGCAGAATGCCATGAAGACTTGTGTTCCACCGGTTGGGGCTTTTTTTTTTTTTTTTTTTTTTTGAAGAGAGTGACTACTACATTACGGAAGTTAGGGAAGATATGTTTTGTTGTGTTGTGGTGTTGGAGGAAAATGGAGAAGATAAAATGCACGGAAAGAGTAACAAACGAAGATGCTTTAAAACGGTTAGGAGAGAAGAGGACGCTTTTAGCCAACATTCTTCGCAGGAAGGCTAATTGGATTGAACACAGCGTGCGAAGAAACGCGTCTTTTTCATACCGCGTAGAAGAAAAGATGGAAGGAATGAGAGGAGTAGGAAGAAGAACACACTTTATCGATGGTTTGAAAAATATAAGAAAATATTGGGAGTTAAAACAGGAAACTGCAGATCGAAAAACGTGGAAGAAACATTGTCTGAACTTAAAATTAAATTTAAAATAAAAACTCATTAGTTCCAGGATCTTACAAAAGGTAGAGTAATAATAATAATAATAATAATAATAATAATAATAATAATAATAATAATAATAATAATAATAATAATAATAATAATAATAATGGAAAAAGAAGAAGAAGAAGAAGAAGAAGAAAGTGGTTAGACATTTGTATGGAATCCTATATTCGATTCTCGGTGGGAGAGCATTGAAATCCGAACATATTATCCTGTTTACGATTCCCCTTAACCATAGATTCACGTCCTGAATAGGCTGGGAGCTGAAGAGGAACGCTAAATTTCAATATCAACAACAATAAGAAAGTTACTGTAGTTAAATTGAATATTTTACATTTTATAATTTGGACACAAGTGTACATATATTAGTTAGTTTAGCTTGCGCTATGAAAGTAACAAACTGAAGCAAAGCGTGTTTTCTACTGAATTTCTGACGCTCTTGTTCTGTATGTATATATGCATCGCCATGTTTCCTGACTCAGTGACTAATTTTAACACATCAATCTGCAAGTCAATAGGTAATGGCAAGAAAGATTCTTGGATATAAACATGACCGTAATAAACAGTCAAGAATGTTGTAAATGTGATGAAAACTTCATAAACATATGAGTGAAAGACTTTATTCCAGGAATTTTATCATCATAAATGTTGAACTTAGAATGCAATGTGTTATATGATAAAGCTCGGAAATGTGGATTGTATCTTTCGTCGATATCAATGTCACCTTGGATCAAATTGTCTAATATACAAAGTTGAAACTGAACAGAAAGAACACTTGTGTTTTTGTTATATTTACAAATCCTGCATTGAGTTTATTAATGTTACGAAAGATCACTTTGCATGGTCTTAAGAAGAGTAGCATGTAATTTAATGTTAGATTGCCATTAACATTGCTCGAGTTTTATTTTCAATTAATTCATAAGAAACGAAATCATAGACACTATATTATCATATCAGATTTCCTCTTAGCCAGACGTTAAGGATGTATTGGCGTAATTTAATTTCGATATGATAATCCTAGACCAGTCATTTCCAACTAAACATTCTGTAACGTTACCGCTCGTTGCTTGTCTTCTTAATGAGAAGGGAAGAAAGTGGCAGGCAATATGGCATTGATAACATTCAGTGATGGCAGATAAACAAAACATCCGAAAGTGTATTCGATAGTTTTGCATGCATATTACTCGTAGATCCATCACTGTGCGTTCGCTGACAATAGTTGCTTCCCTCCCCTCCTTCGCTGATTGTGTTTCTGTCTGCTTTTCGAAGCTTGTAAAACCGCGTTCTTGTGTCGCACAATCAACTAGTTGAAAATGGCTGACCTAAGCAATATTTAAGATAGCAAACTGATTTCAACCCATAGAAAGATAGTTTTCAGTTGATAAATCTTTGCAAGGGTAACGATAAGTAAGCATGGAGATGATACATTAGCCAAATTAAACATACAGGAAGGAAAACAAAAGTATGAAGAATTAAGGACAGAGCAGAGTTGTCACACATTCAAGGGCGTAAACTTTCAAAACTATTTTCATACACTAATGCTTAAGTACGTATTCAAGTCTATTTATTTTACAGCTTACTCCGTCTGATGATGTAGGTCTTCTTAATATATTGAGTGACATAATGAAATTCGGAGTCAATTCAAAGTTGCAAGTTATTGCAAGAAGTGGAGAATGAGAAGTAACACCTCATAGCGGACAAATGAATAGGCATTTTTTAATCGTGTTTTCAAAAATTACGAAAATAGTTAAAACCAGTGTTGATCCCAGGCGTTAGTTCTGCGGGAACCTATTGGAGATTAAATATTATCCCGTGATGATTACATTCATTTCTTCCTCGCATTGTAGTTACGCTTTATTTTACTGTAATAAAATTAATTATTTTCAATCTAAGTTAGTTATTATAATATATTCTCATTTTCTGGTTCTAAAATTTCCTGTTAAAATATTTTAATATGATTCTAACTTTAATAAATGAAATGCTGACACCAAGAAAATAAAATATACGAGCCGTGGCATTAAACTTTCGTCAGCACAATTTATTAAACTAAATCACATTATGATGTAGTTATTACTGAAACATTTATTTGTATAATAAGAATAAAATTATAAGACGTTTTCGGGAAATGTTGTCCAAATAAAATAACTATTCGTTGTGCATATTTCGTAAAACTAATACACACAACGTTATAGGTTATTAATGAAATTTATAGTTATGAAATGTTATTTGAACCAAATAAGTTTATTTATATATTTTTTTAGAAAAAAATCAAATAGAAAATACTTACCCCTAAGAGTAAACAACCCCCTATGGATTTTTCAGGACAAATGATTTATGTCGCACTGTTAGATTATTAACGAGATAAATATTTATGAAATATGAACAAAATCGTCCGTAAGAAATACTACCCCTCTCAGAGAAATGACTGATAAAATACTCTGGCGTTGCTAATGAAATATTGATGTATAAAGTATAAACAAAATCATTAGAGCCTTTTTCGAGAAACTTTTCTCTAGTTTCAACCTTTAGTAAACTGCCGTTAGTTTTGGGAATATGAAGAAAATGTTAAAAAAAAAAACTTTGGAAAATCTCATAAAAGCCTAAATTTTAACATTTGGTACGGATACATTGAATGGTACGTCCTGTAGATGAAGGAACACATTTATGTCGGAACGAACGGACAAACAGACGGACAGACATTGGAAAATCACTTTTTTGGACTGTAAGGACTATAAAAGTGGAAATCCGTGGAAATCTCGAATTCGATTTTTTTTTCACGATCACAGTACTTCCATTTGCTGTCGTCGCTCGAAGATTAAAGTTAAATAATATATGAAGACGAACGTCTTTTAGTTTAAATACACAATAAAATATATATTTTAGGCTTAAATGTAGAGGAAAAAAGAATAAAGAAAAACATATTGATTAAAAACTTTAAAGAAAAATATTTAAAAAATAATAATGTTCTCAAAATTCGTGAAATGATGGGCAAAACTTTATTTTGTTCTACGTGACAAAAAATACTAGTTGTGCGGACCTGTGGTCTTAGTTGTAGCTGGTAGTCTAGTGGCTAGGGCGTACACTTTTGGTTCATGTCGTCCTTGACTCGATTCCCATTGAGGAAACATGGAACGTATTACGCTTGTTCAGATTCCACTTTAAACAGTGGACCCATGTCTTATATATTCTCACTGTTCAAAGAGGACGTTAAATCTCTACAAACAATTACCCATACCTGCGCATTATTGCTCATGAAATAAAGTATTTACGCCACTATGTTGTATAACTTCATCTAATAAGTATAGCGCATATGCAATGGGAGAGAGAGTTACTTTGTGTAGTGAGAACATATACGTTGTACAGAGAGACAAATATATTATTATTATCATTATTGGACTGTTCTGGAATAAAGAGTTAGTCAATTGGTTCTGATAAACATAGTACTCTGACGATGTCGCAGGAAGGGAGGTTGTATTGGAGCCTTTACTAACTGTAGTATTATATGCCACTGCAGGCACATAAGAACATTGTGACGGCTTTGAATATAGTGCGCGTTGTAATAATTTGGTCTTGGCTGTAAAGCAGTTGAAAAGTTTAAAATTATCATTTTAAATGAATAAGGAAAATTACAAAATTACTGTACAAATGTAACGCACACGGCATGCTATGAACTATTCCTGCAGAAATATAATGCTGCTCGAATTTCGTATTAAGCTTAAGGCCATGGTATTCTTATTCAAAACCATTTTCAAACTATTTTTCTTCATTATAAACACCAATAAAATACTAAACGCTAGTTATTAAAAATGTTACTACATAACATTTGATGAAGTTGTTCACAGTATAAATACTACATTTTTACCTCTGCTGATATACCCAGTGCTACTTTTCTATTCACATTCAGCATAGCCAAATACCAAAATTTATCTTCTCTCTCTTTACCCTTATCTAAGAGACTCTCATTTGCTATCACTCAAGCCACAACACGTACACGGATCATCTTCAGGGACTTTGAGATATTTCTCAAGATGTCAAGTAAACTCAAGCAAATAGCCTTCGTCCATTTTACTGTCACTGAGTCCTCTATTTTCTTTCCAAGTTCATAAAAGTTCTTGAGCTTAAGAGTTTATAAATAAATGGACATTTTTGTAAATTCCTGCTCCCGTGACACTGTTGAATACATGATTAATGTGTATAACCTGTCACTCCCGTTATGTTCAAGCATGAAGTCATCTCACTTAAAGTTATTTGGTGCACGGTATTCTTCACCATAGTTTTAAATATAGCAATTTCGAGTGTTATTCAAAGGGAAGCACTCTACAATAAGCAAAGGAAGAATGTTGAAAGCACAATTTCTTTTACTTTCGAACGAGAAGTAGGACACCGTGGCTCAGCGGCAAAGCGCTTACTTCTAATGCGTGGGGTTCCTGGTTCAATTCCAGGCCAAGTAAGTTTGTGGTGGATAATATCGTGTTCATTGATTTTCTCAGGGCACTCCCGTTTCCTCCCACATTCTCATTCCATTAATTCATACACCATCATTCATTTGCCTAAATCATCGTTTTGATTGTCTTAAAAAACATACTGGTGAAAGAATTTCGAGCGACGATAGGAGAGAACAAAGTACGGTGTCCATCAAGAAAATGAATTCGAGATTTCAGCGGATTTACCTTTTAATGTCCCTACATTCCGAGAAAGATTAAAAAGAAAAAAAAATATATGTTCGTTTGTCCTGACTTAAACATATTTACTTGGCTAAATGTTACATTATTGAACGTATTCCAATCATTTTTTTTAGACACTCTAAGGTATTCTTTCAAATTTTCTCTAAAAACTCATGCTTTTTTTTCTTTTTTTAAAAAAACGGTTCTAATATGTGAGTTATATTTCATATATCAATATTTTCCTAACAATTCTATCGTGTGACGTAAGTCATTTTTGTAGGAGAAAAATGCAAGGGTTTGTCTGTTTATTCTTGGAATGTTTTTCTTTTCAAATGATTTTCTCAAAACTGACTTAGGTGATTCTGTTCATATTTAATAATTGAATATTTCGTGATATCATAATAGTAAGTCATAACTCCTTTGTCCTTAAAAATTAACAATGGGTAGTTTATTTTTGGAAGTGAGTTCGGAACTTATAAAACGCTTTATAAGTTTGTTCGTGTTTCACAAGATGTTTCACTAATAATTGCAGCATAACATGATTTAGTTAAGAGCTTGGAGGGATAAAGTTCAGTACGGTGATTTGTACCTTTTATTTTGTTATCATTTTTCTGCATTTAAAAATTAATGTAACCAGGTAACGGACAACGTATTATTGAACTAAAAAGTAATGAACAAGATATTATTGCACTAAAACAATAGATGGCAGCACTGCTATTCATGTAAATGTTACCAGAAAATGCATAAGCTTGCAAAACTGTTTTCGTCACCTTTTACAGAAAAATCATTAAAGTTGTTCTTTACTTGTATAAATGCTAAATGTGTGTGCATGCTATTCTTATTATGAGTTATATATTTTCCAAATGTAGGCTTATCTTGAATAAAATACATAGAGTATGCAACACTAGGCACTAAAGCAATTATTTGGGTAGTAAGGGGCAAAATATGCAAAATAGGCAAATAAAATTGGCTTAAATTGAAACTATAACTCCCCATACAAACTTCAAAACGTTGTTAAAGAATAGGCATCCGATCTCTAGTTATGAATCAAGTACCGCGCCAAGTGAACAACATGGAAGGCAAGGGCCTGTTACTTCAACCAAAACACCCCAGAAGAAGATATATGTCTGTCTGGTGCTGATGACACACAAGTAACTCGGTACAGTGCTAGTAATTTTCAGTTATATACACAATACCTCATTTTTTGTTGTGTATATTGAAACCAGGAATGATAGAAATTTACAAATATATCCAGTTCCAATAGTGATGCTCATAGAGCAAAACAAACAATAGTAGATATCGTGAAACGGATATTGTAAAAGATAGCAATAAATTATTTCTTTATATAGATTCAGCATCCCAAGAAACGTTCATTTCTCTTTTTATCCGGCGTTGGAGACCCGGGTTCGAATCCCGGTAGGAGCTCCTGTTGTTCGGATTCCACGTTAATCAATAGACCCACGTCTCATATAGCCTAGCTGCTGAACGGGACGCTAAACTAAAACTCAAGTATCTTTTTATCCGCGTATTGAAACCGAGAGCAAGGGCAAATATATCACTTCTAGTTGAAATATTGGACGTTTTTAGTTTTGGAAGTTTATCATAATTTTACAATGTGCACTGACACGTGATGTACTTGGACCTGAATCCACAAAGTGGGGGTAAATGTGTATATTTTCTTAAAGCTTGGGTCAAGGTAAGATCAAAACCGGTTATCAAAATTGGGGAGGTCTCAAGCATTCCGCTTTAGAGCAACACGTTATTTATTATTTTTTTATTAAAATCTTTAAGCGTGTCCATAAAGTCCGTTGCGAGCGCGAAAAATCTGAAACGGTAGACAGATATGAAAACAGGAAAACATGTTTTTCATCATTTCAAAAGTACAACGTTTGAAAGTAAAATACATTGTCCCAGGTCCCCCGCAGGGCCCCAGATGGCTCCAACTCAAAATTTTTAAGTGGAAAGGAGGGTCAACTTGCATATGGTGTGAAAGTTGGTGTTAAATAAAATAAGATAAATCAAGTAGCGACTGTCTACGATAAGCCTGTGCAAAATAGCGGTGGGTCAAAATATCAACACAATCTTCATTGCAAAGTATATGGCCTCTCGTATGAATCTAAAACTGTGGGATAGGTGTAGAAACAAAACCACGGATATGTCATTATTTTAAAAGTATAATGATTCAAAGTAAAAAGAAATGTTCCATGGATCCTCGCAGGGTCCCAGACGGGGTCCAGCTCGAAATGTTGAAATGGAAAATGGTTCAAGTTGAGTGGTCTTGACTCTTCATGAAAAAGTCTATGGCCTCTCCTATTAATCTGAAACGGTGAGGTAGATGTGAAAACAAAACAAGAAAACTAGAATGTATCAAAGGACATGACCAGTTGCCATTTTGGAATGCTTATCGACAGTCGAGACTTGTCCAATGTCCAATTCTGTATCATTTAACACGAACTTTCGCATGATGTGCTTATTTACCCCCCTTGGCACTTGAAATTTGTGAGTTGGGCCCCGTCTGGGATTCTGCAGTTGAAAATGGGATATTTCTTTTTTCTTTGATACATTCTAGTTTTTTTTTTTTGTTTTTTTTACACCTGTCTCACCGTTTCAGATTAATAGGAGTGGCCATAGACCTCTCAATGACACCTGTGACCCACCGCCATTTTGGACAGGTTTATCATCAAGTGTCGAGACTTGTTTCCTCTTCTTTCACTTAACATAAGGTTTCATACGATACTCAACTTGAACCCCTTTCCCATTTCCACATTTTAGGTGAGAGACCACGTCTTTGACCTTGCGAGAGACCATTGAACATTTTTTTTAAACTTTGAATCGTTGTACTTTTGAAATAATGACATATCGGTATTTTTGTTTCTACACTTATCCCACAATTTCAGATTCATACGAGTGGCCATGGACTTTGCAATAAAGATTGTGTTGATATTTTGACCCACCTCTATTTTGCACAGGCTTATCGTAGAGAGTCGCGACTTGATTGATCTTATTTTATTTAACACCAACTTAATCACGATATGCAAGTAAACCATTCTTTCCAATTAAAAATTTTGAGTTGAGTCCGTCTGGGACCCTACCGGGGAAGCTGGGGACATTTATTTTACTTTAATACGCTGTACTTTTGAAGTGATGAAAGATTTTTTTTTCTGTTTTCAATCTGTCTCACCGTTTCAGATTTTTCAGGGTTACAACGGACTCTATGGACATGCTTAAAGATTTTAATAATAATAAGTAACGTGCTGCCCTGGAGCCGAATGCTTGAGACCTCCCGAATTTTTGTAACTGGTTTCGACGTTACTTTGACCCAAGCTTTCAGGAAATATATACATCACTTCCACTTTGTGGGTTCAGGTTCAAGTACTTCCCCAGTGGGATAAATCCATTCTGCGGACAGCGTTATATTGTACAAATACACAGAATCCTTTCGCTTACTACAGAAATCAGTACGGAACATGTTGCTTATCCATATGCAACATGAGCACTGCCCTTAGATGTTAAACCATGCCGCTGCAGGATGTATGACATCTAACAGTTTTGCGTATATTGCATGCATCCTGTGCATTTATTAGGATCACGCAAGTAGGGCTTTTATAAGATTGTAATATTAAGTACCTTGTCCGTCCTTATTATTATTATTATTATTATTATTATTATTATTATTATTATTATTATTATTATTATTATTATTATTGTTGTCATATATGTCTAGCGTGGTTATCTCGTTCAAGTTCGTTAATGCAGTAAATTCATTAGCATCTTAATAGCTAACGACAGGTAATATGTGGCAGTTACTCTTACTCTTGACGAGAGCGAATTTGTGATTCATTTTGTTTTTCTTTCTTTTTTTTTCAAATAGGTAGCTAGAGCAATTATGACAACCGAGTTTGTTAGTGAAGTCAATCTGTTAATGTTATATTGTTTACATTTATATATTTATAAATTTATATTGTTTGTATTTTATATTGTTTATATATATATATATAAATGAAAGTTTCTAAGTCTGTGACTTAGTAACTCTTGAACCACCCGACCGATCTCGATCATGTTTTCAGTATAGTTGAGGTTCTGGCCTGGGGTGGGTTTTAGCATTTCACTTTCACTTTGACGGTGCAACTTATGGAAGGGGAGGAGCAGGTGTATATATAAAAATGATCGAAAATGACCTATGTTAGTGTCGAAACCATAGTTTTCGCGGTCTCTGAGATGAACACTGGCAGCCCCTCAACTTGGGTATATATATATATATATATATATATATATATATATATATATATATATATACATATATATATATGAACCCATATGTCCGACGTCAGAGAGCTTTTCAGTAATAGAAATGTTATGTTAGTCAGTCAATTTTTACTATATTTTTTTTCTTTCTGGTTTAACCCAGTGAAGCGGGTAATTGACTCTGATATATAATTTTCTACTGTTGAAAGAAATAGTGTGATTATAGAATGCTAATATATATATATATATATATATATATATATATATATATATATATATATATATATATATATCCTGTTGTTAGATAGCAGTAAAATAATCCAGTGTTGGCATCTACCGGGAGAAATTAAAACTTCTAGAAATTAAAACAAATATACGTTTTCCGTGATCCTGTTTATAGTTTCTTACTTACTTAACGTCCCACAATTATGACTATTAGGGTAAGAGAGACGACGATTAAGGCAAGTTAATGATGGTGGAAGAATTGGTGGAATGAAATTGTGGAAGGAAATGCCCATAAACACTTGACCGGGAATCGAACCAGGGACTCCACGTACAACAGGTAAGTGCTCTATCACTGAGCCAACGTGCACCTCTAGTTCTTTTTTCTCTTTGTAACACTGTTTATTGTTAACTGAAGACTATGATGCATGGAAGCTCCTGGGTTTACGGCAAGTTGCCTACAATAATGTCAGAACACATACAATGATTATGTAAAATAAAAATTTTATTAAACACGTAGCATAATTTCTTACACATTATTTTTATTCACACAAGGGCCATTCACATAAGAGATAAACAACTTATCTACATATCAACTTATTTAATAATTATTTCTCTAGGTCTAAGGATGATCATCGTTCCTACAGCAAATATTATATATTTCCAAAGGTAGTCAAAAGTGACAATTTCAGAATGTTTCCCTCGGGTGGGGGACTTTCAATTCATAGGAAGTGAATAATTACTGTAAAAATACTATTATTACATGTTGATCATGATCGGAGATATGCCCCAAGGGGAATTTCATAGCTCCGATAGGGGGTGATTTTCCTCCGAGCTACACCGAAAATTATCTCTGAATCAGTGTTTTATTACAGATAAAAGTGTCAATGAATCTTCATACAAGATTTTGATGGAAATTTCAACCATTTCAGAATTTGCTAGAGGAGCCGTGTGGTAAATAAATACTCCCAAAATGTCACTTCTTGAAAAAATGAAACAAAGAAAATAAAGAAAATTTCATTATCAAGTATTTCTACTTGAAGTATTGTAATTTCTACAAAATTCATATATATTTTCTATTTTGATAAAAGTGTTTACTAAATTATAATATTCATACTGCCTGACCAATTTACATCAGAATTGTTAACAAGAGTGGGAAAGAAAGCTTGTAAGAAGTCAGCCTGGGTCTCTGTTTGAAAACATTAAGTTGGTATGGATGGAATGTCTGCTTCGGCGTCTGATGGAAAACTCACTTCAGCAACACAACTCAAAGATAGACTAAGTCATGAACCTAACGTCACAAACTCTGTACACGTCCAGCAGGGAGATTGGTGTACCTAGACAGTCAGGAGTTAGTGGGTTGTTGAACAGATTGTACGAAAGTGCATCATTGAGACATAAAATTGATTTTTCTTTGAGTTCGGTTAATTTTGAGTTTTAGCGTCCATTTCAGCAACGAAGCTATATGAGACGTGGATCTACTGATTAACATGGAATCGGAACACGTGAGCTCCCGCCGAAAATCGAACCTGGGTCTCCCCAAAACGAGCACTTAGCCACGGATGAGCTCCTATTTTTAGGGGGGGGGGATTCAAACTGAGACATTCTGCACAAGCCGTGAAACAACATTAACTGTGCATTTGGGTCATGAACGGCCAATGTCGCACCATTCGCCCGTCATTTGCGAAATTTCGTTTTTATTTATTTGCTCAGCATTACAAAATGAGTATCATTGCACTGACCAGCACCATGTCTAGATGAGCTCATCAGGAACGCTCTGGTCCCTCGTAGAAGTGTGTGTGTCACTACAGACGAATTAGGCATTCACCATACCACTCTCATTTGATGTATATGTGCAACAGGTAACATGTAAACTGTGGACTCATGGGTGACAAATGAGTTGATATTTATTGCACTTGGTATTTGGTATTTATTGCACGACAATACACAATGTCACAGAACCGTCGAAGCTCGTGACTTTTTGGCTTAAAAAATCTATGTGCTTCCACATCCTCCGTATTCGCCTGATTTATAGCCGTGTGGCCATTTAATATTCTCAAAATTAAAATTGTCCACGAAATGAGCATTTTATGACTATGTTACAGACGTCCAGTCTGCCGTGACGAGAGAGTTCCTTCGTGGCTAAATGGTTAGCGTACGCGCCTTTGGCGTAGGAAACCCGGGTTCGATCCCCGGCGGGAGCTCATGTGGTTCGGATTCCACGTTAATCAGTAGGTCCACGTCTCATATAGCCTCGCTGCTGACAGGGACGCTAAACTAAAAATCAACTCAACCCAACTCTGCCGTGACGAGAGTCATTGAGGCGATACCGAAAAGGGACATTAAAAAATCTATGCTAGCATTGGTTGACCGGGTCCAGCGGTGTATTGACGTGGAAGGGATGTATTTTGAATAAAAAAAGAAATACAGTTGGTAAAATACCTAATTCGTTTTGTTTAATTTAAAAATGTTCCGTTATTTTTCGGGCATACTGTGTATATATCAGACAATGAGAGGAAATTACTTTCTTTAGTTTTCAAACAACTCAAAACAAATGAACTTTTGTGTCACTATATATATCGTTGTCAATAATAACACATTTTTTTATTTTACTGGAAGAAATGGTTATTTATTTTTGTACTCTAATAATATATGTAGCAAAATATATTCTTAGCTAACAGATTATATCTATTGTTATTTGCTTTTCCTAACGGGACGCACGTACTCGTTATCCACATACTACTTGTACATGACGTATGTTTTGTATAGAAGCCATTTTTATTAGACAACACAAACTGGGTAATATTAACAGCTGAACAAATTGGTTACAGGAAATTAGTCTATGCTTAAACTCTTATAACGAATTAGGAAATAATTATAACTCAGAACTAATGGAAACTTGCAACACACACGATACAGTTAAGTCTGGTAAGCACCTTTACTTCTTTCAACGATTCACTTTCTACTAAATTGGATCAGTTACTTACAGAGGTCCCCTTTATCTCTCTCTCTCTCTCTCTCTCTCTCTCTCTCTCTCTCTCTCTCATGGAAACTGACTCATTTTACCTAGGAGTAATTGATACCATGTAACAAAACCAAATAATGAGATTACTTAAAACTAAGCAGTTTGGTTACTCTGGACTACCATGTGCAACACGAGCACTTTTTTATTCTTTTGTCAGAAAACCAGCAATCATTGAGAACAGTAAAAAAAAAAAAAATACATTTATTTGTTCGACGAAATAACTCTACAAAAGTCATTTAGCATTCGGTTTGTTGAAATAGAGCAAATGCAACATAAAACAAAGAACATACAAGAGAAGCTAGAATAATCTCTAATCTCTCTATATTAAATTAGTGGTATTGACTGACTGACAGACTGATCCACGCCCAACCCAAACCGCTTAACCTAGAATCTTGAAACTCAGACAGGGTACAGGATTTGTGATGTAAGGTCCCACCAAGGAAGGATTTTTAGGAAATTTGACGAAAAGGAGGAAACGAAGGATGATAATTATTACCTAAAAAAGTCCATGTCTCGAAATCTTTGTCAGAGGTATGGAATTTGGTAGAAAGTATATTTGAACTTCTCACTTAAAATAATTAGACAAGTTCTACAGTGTTTTTTTTTTTATTTGGCTTACAAGGAAGAAAAATGGGAGAAGAGAATAAGGGGTTGGAATTACAATCATTATATTAAGATGTCCATATCTCGGAATTTCTTATGGTTAGAGACACAAAATTCGATATTTGGACTTTTATTTAACATCAATAGATATGTATTTCACCGTTTGTTTTTAATATTTGCCCTAGAATAGAAGAAAGAGGTTCTAATGAAAAAAAAAAAATTAAAAAATGAGTTACAACTGTTATAATTGGATGGCCATATTTCGAAATTTGTTATGGTTAAAAATAAGAAATTTGGCATTTAGACTTTTCTTTTAAAATATGTGAAAAAAATGTGTTTCAGCGTATTTTGGTGTTTTTTCCCCTACAAATGAAGAAAAAACGATAAGAGAAGAATGGTCGGGGTTATAATGGTTAAAATAAGAAGGCTTTAGGCATGAAAGTTGGTATTTAGGCTTATAATTTAAAATAATTAACGACGTGTTTCAGCGTTTTTTTTTTTTTTAATGAATCTCTTAGAAGAGAAAAAATGTAGGAGTTGTAACTGTTAAAATAGTCTGACCATATCTTGAAATCCCCTAAGAGTACAAAAAAAAAATGTTGACTGAAGAGTGCTTCAGTGTTTTTTTTGTTAGGAGGGAAGAAAAACAGCAAGAAAAGTGTGGAGGTTGCAATTGTTATAATAAAATGGCATTATTTCGAAATCCCTTAAGATTAGATATGTGTTAGGGATATGAAAAGTACGGGGCCGTAGGTCAACCAAAATTGAGGATCTGGGAGCGAGATCTCCAGGTAGCCAAATGTTAGTTGTAGGATAAAACAATGAAATTTAACTGTACTGAGTCAGCTGGAGTTCACAGAGTTCACGCAATGAAAGAGAAGACGTCTACACGAGGCAAGATACCTCACTATCATAGTGAATACATACCGAGTATAGAGTCTAGTCGAGGTATCTGTAGAAGGGATATTTCGGTAGATAATGAACAACGTTAAATGATTAGCTTACATTGTATAACATTCAATGGTGAGCTTTTACTTCTTCGGTGATTAACCTTCACGTTAATTAAGTATAGAACTATATAATAAGAAGTAATTTTGGCAGAGAAATGAATACGTATATTGTTTCTGATTATTAATGTTGAGTATTATCTTTCGTTTTTACTAAATAGGAACTTGTGTTGTCAAACGTTGAATAACCACTCGTTATAGGGTTTTGGTGTTACTTGATTGCTGAGTGCTGGCTATTTTGGAACTTTAAACGCTTTATTAATATTAAGGTTCTATAAGGCATTTTAAAATTCCCTAAAATGTAAACTTAATCCAGAACTATACGAATTCTAACTGAGAGTCGGTGGTAGATTGACATTTAGTGTCAATCAGTGAGTCTTTTTCTCAATGAGTCGACATAAGTCATGGACCTACAGCTTAGCGTGGGATCCGAACAAAATGTAGGTCGTATTGCCGTTTCGATCGTACGCAATCTGTGCATATAACCGGCATGGGCATAGGATCGACAGTAGTTTATAATTTACAGCAGCAGAGAATTAACATACACTAAAATATTTGTTTTCTTTTTAGTCGCACGATTAAAAGTTTAATTATTTCAGGGTAGCGCTGTAGAAGCAAAACAGCACAGAACCGAAGCGGCGTAGGGCCCGAAAGAGGTTTCTGAGCTGAAGTTTGGGTCGGTCGCTGTTTCGATCCTGCAAAGTTTCAGTCCTGTGCCGCATTCCCGATGATGAAGGGCTTCAAACTTCAACTCATGGAAAGAATTAACCGTCCTTTGTGTAATATGTGAGTGTGGATTTTCGTGCAATGTTACAACACAATGTCTATTGAACATTGCTGAAAGCTTGGAGATAAATTTTCGGTGCATTTGCTAGTGTTTATCAATATAACTGTTTACAGTGATAGCTTCATCTTGACGAATAGAGCTATATCAACATAGTCAATAGTCAGTTTAGATAGTAGCAGCTTTCATAACAGAGACTTTACTATCTGCATGCGCGGTAAAAGTTTGTCAACAATAGATTATCCTTACATATTAACAACACACTTCAGACTGCTATTTACCCGACAAGGTGCAGGTCAGTAGTTTTGGAAGTAGTAATAAGAGAGAACCAGAGGCTTACCTTTTTCATGGGGCCGTGGAATTCCGCTTTCGGGAATACAAGGGCATTCCGCAGCACATTCAGCATGCAAAAAAGACTGTATGTTACTCAAAGTTATTCACGCGGTCTCAAAGTAATCACGTTTTACATTACTCAAATAGTCACAGCATTGGTTATAGTTTAGGCTCAAACATATTTCGCTCGATTTTATCGCACAATGTAGAATTAATTTCATCTATACTGGCACGGGAAGTAGGATATGCTGCTCCATCCTGCTGGAAATTTCAGCGGATACCTCTTAATCGTCCTATTGATTCACGAAGTTCCGAAATATGTCATGTAAGAAACTGCGAAAATACCGAAGAGCCTCAAGTACTCAATAAGAATTTGCTATATAATACGCTGACAATGAGAAAAATCAGTTGTCACAACAGCTGTATATTGTACAAATATACAGAATCCATGTGTTTACTACGGAAATCAGTACGGATCATACGTTATCATTATGCTACGTACTATTCCCGCTTAGATGTTCCATCATACCGCTGCAGGATGTCTTACATCTGTCTTCCGTATGATCCGTATACGCACGTATACGCATGTTACATACGTCAGTTAAATGTTGGATACGCCCATTTGTATGTGAGATTCTGACTGCCTATATACAGTTCTTTCGTTCGTACTGAAAGTATGCTTATTCGGAACACTTATACGGAAAGTACGTATACAATATACTTTTTTAGTTACGTTTGATGTACGTTAAGTCCAAAAAATACAGGATTTACACATGTAACCTACATTTTTACGTACGCCACATACATTTTGTTCTCACAGTTTAGTAGCGCTACAACCTACTCACATATGAAAGTTGTCAATACACTAAGTTCAGGGCATATTTCCAAATCAAGTCATTGCATTGTTGGTTGAATTGGAGTTTAGCGCCCCTTTTAGCACCAAGGTTGTGTGATATGTGACTCTACAAATTGAAGTGCAATTCGAACCTAGGTAATGCGGTAAAATTTCAAGCCTCTCCCACCATTTATCAAGGTCGGGACCCCGTTCACTCAAGGTTTTGTTCAGATTATGTTACGAGTGAGTCGTTCTGTATTTTTACTAGCAATATCATCGAAGTACCAACAAGTCTAGTAATATGTTTGTATAGTATTTAGTATTTAGTATTTTATATAGTATATAGTATATACTAATAGTATTTTATCTGTTCAACTTACAAAGTTACTTTAATACGAAGCATCAGAAGCTTTCGTCTTCATAATATTGAATTCCT